>NC_090447.1:299270287-299579974 GCF_031143425.1 Pleurodeles waltl
AAAGGATCCTCTTTGAAGTCTCCCCCACATCAAAGACAAAAATGGGTATAAGTACTGGACCTCATACACTTCCACTTCAGTACCCTCTGGACCTGAGGACATTCTGCCAGGAATAAGGATGTCTGTGCTGCTGAAATGAATGTCACTCTGCTGCACTCTGCTGGACTTCTGATCTGCTGTGCTGGCCCTGATGCCCTTGTTGCCTGGGAGTGAGAAGGACTGGACCTGTATCTCTACATCCCCAGAACCAAAGTGACTACAATGGCTTTCTGGCTTGCCTCCTGTTCTGAAGTCTGAGGGACAGCAAGGATTTCACTTTATCCTGCAAACACACTTGGGCTTTGCTTGCTGCAAGCCTTACCCTGCCAGGTGGTGCCAATCCAACCTGGGGCCCTTAGAAGGGGGTATAAAGTGCTGTAACTGTAAATTCATGCATCGTCATTGATGCACCAGTCGGAACTGATGCCTCTCCCCGTGACACTGACTCATCCCCACTGCAGAAAAAGACATTGCATCACTGGCTGCGTGGCCCAATAAAGACACATTGCCGACATTGCTAAGGAACCACCACCGATGCATTTCAGATTAAGTGGCTCATAACTGACACATCGCCTACATTGCCATGATCAACACCGACCAATCGCCTCATCTGTTTCATGCTTTGGGCCCTGTCGACAGTGCAACAAGGTACTTTTTCAGCAGGACAAGGTTGGTCCTTTTTGAGTAATGCTGAAGAGTTACCTCTCTTGGAAACCTATTACAGTCTGATACTCATTCTTTAAGCTTGTCTCTCCCTACGTAACCAATGTATTAACTTTGATTATTTTTATTGGCATATGATTCAATGTATCCATGCTTGTTTGCATTTTTTTGTGCTACATTATTCCCATTTAAAGAGAGTTAGTGTATTTGTGTTCTTTGATTGCACCTAGAGAAATTCAAGACAAGATTTTAGACACAGTACACCGCACAAACAACACCATCTTCTGCTTGTTTCATAGCACTATTATTGATTGTTTCCCATTGCAGTCACCACAAATCTCATGGGGGAGGGGCAGGAGATTATGAGGGGACAATAAAAGAAAAAAGAAAAGAAAAAAACGTACCTATCACCTGCTGCCGCCGGCCACCTCGCTCCTCTTCCCTCCTGATGGTGTCCCAGCAGTCCCTGGGACACCAGTACAGGCTCCCCACACAATCCTGGTGCTGCCCTCCTGCTTTACTTATCATGAGAGCAGTGTCAGGATCGGTCTGCGCAGCTTGGTCAGCCATTCAAAGAGTGCACTGGACTCTGTGTTGTCTCTCCAACCTGGCTATGCAACACACCCGGGTTAGGGAAACCTAAGTGCACATGTCAGTTTGGCTCACATGGGCACCTAACTACACTCCCTTCGCTCCTCTTCCTCCCTCCTTCCAAGGCCCAGCCCCGCCCCTCCCTGCACATGCTGGCTCAGCCAGCAGCTGAAAAATAAAAGTATAATGAAATATATTTTTTATTTTTCAGCTGCTGGCTCTGAGTCAGTGAGGCGATGCTCCTTCCTCATTGGGAGGAACCATCCCAGCTTGTTTTGAATCTAGAAGCAAGAGAGTTCAGGAATAGACAGTAACTGTATTTGTTGATGCCCGATTTTAACAAAGATTTTCTCCTTATTTTTCGGCCTGTGTGTGCTTCTTTCCTTTTATGGGAAATGTAGATGTTGCATCCTGCAGCCTACTCATGACACATTTGGCAGCTGGTTATCTTCAAAGACAAGACACATTATAATATTGTATTTGTGTTAAAGTATTGACATGGGCCTATGAAATCATAATTATATTATTGCATTTATTTGACACTATTCATCAAATGATACCACAATATTGTTAATATTCCTAGTCCTTCACACTTTCTTACAACGCAAGTCTAATGCTACTAAAGTGATATTGTTTTTTTTCTAAAAGTGCAAGATAAACACTCTGTCAGATTTTTGGAGCCAAAAAGCTGTAAATTCTGATGTTCACACTCTGTACGAAAAAAAATACAACCGGTGGCTTGAAGAGCAAGGCCTTTGTATTCACAGACTCTAGGGCTTAAATAGCTTTCCACGCAGAAAACTGTGATTACTAGTCTTGTTTTGTATTTAAAGATAGTGTTCTTCATAAATTACAGCTTTTGTCACAATGTTCAAGGCGCACATGCAAAAGAGCTGCAATTGTAATGAAAGAATCAATTTTGTATTATTTCCCAGAGCACCTCAATGTTTCTCGATTAAATGGTGCGTGCAGTGGGTGTAGTATGAAAAACATACACTTTGCCAACCTAGAAAATAATGGTATCTACCTACAAATTGCAGGAACAAATTTGCTTATGATGTTTTCATATTTATGTGAACTAAAATGTTGAGCAAAAATAATTTTCAAATACCTTTTTGTGACCACTTCAATTAGTTAACCTGTATCGAGGCGTATTTTCTTTTTTTCAGTTAATTTGATGAATAATTCGAGGTTTATTTCTTGGTAAATATTATAGTTAATTCTACGGTCATTTCCAGTTCGCCTAAGAGGAAGTATTCTTATAGATTTGTAGATTATGCTTATCGGGTAACGTACCATATGGCCCAATATTGACATTGAGGGGTTATGTTGACATCATAAGCCAAAAGATTTGTGGATTTGTCACCAAAACCCCGAGCTTGCAATATTAAACCACGTAAACCGCTGCATTGTATGTAGATTTATTGCACATGTTTATTTTGTTGTAGTTCAGTTGGAAAAATTGATTCCTTCATATTATAAGTAATAATGGGCACTGAACGAAATTAGAATTCGAACACTTATGTTTTGTTTATCTTTCATTAACCTGGGGATAACAGTGGGGACAGTGATTTTATATAATTTATGCTATTTTTGTGGCTGCAATTTTAACCATATAACTGTGCATTTACTTAATTTGTCTCATAATTTGCTAAGATTGCACATTTCACAAAAAGTCTCTGAATCAAACCTGCGAATATTGTATTGTCAGTAAATGTTGCACATTATTTGCAGATTTTGCCATATAATTGAAATACGTTGATTATACATTTTCCTGCATGCTGCATAATTCCTGTAGCCCTACAATGTCAAAGCTCTGTAGAGTGTGTAGCAATAAGTCCTCAGAATCTCGTGGGAATGGTTGACAGCTATCAAGTACCACATTGTTCATCATCTTATAATGCATTCAAGCAAAACCTGGATAAATTACAGGATTTGATCAAACAAGCTCGCCACATGGGCTCCAAAAGACAACCACCCATACGTTCTGTACCACTGTGAAAATCCTGGAGTCCAACTACATATAATCAGTTAATGCACCATATCACACCTAGATTCTATTTGCTTGGAAGACTAGCCCCTGTGTAAAAATATAGTTATGCATCTTTTCTCTCAGGATTAGCAGGTTATTCACTTAACCTGTGCATTTAATGTGGTGCACAAACCAAGGCCTAATTTAACAAGGATTTGCATCAGGTTTACATTACTTCTTTAATGCAGAACAGATGCAAAGTCTACTGGTGGGATTTACAATCTAATGTAAATCGTGATATTCTTTGAATTGTAACCCAAAGTAAAATAGTGCCATGCAATGAGTGGCCTTGTGTTACTTAGCCTCAATGGGCTGTTCTATTGACATTCCCATGCACCAACCCCTGGGTTTGACTCAAATTCCTATCTACAAAGAACTGTAGAAAGGGATCTGCACCCAAATCATGTGTCTCCTGCAGGAAGGTGTATCTATGAAAAAAAAATGTTTCCTCCATATTCTTCTTCGTTCTATGTGTGCAAAATTCGACAACACACATCCAAAAAGGAAAATGCCTTAAAGCATAGTTTAATGCAAGAGGGGACCTTCTTCTGCAAAAAAACTACACAGACCACAACTCGGACACCACTGCACTATGGTGCACGGGTGTATGCATTCATGCATGGCAGCCAAAAGAGGCCCAGTGCATTGACAAAACAGACAGTTTGTCACTTCTAAATTGATATGGCACAGTTCTGCTCTCTTCCCTTCATGAAAAGCAGTGGAGCAACTTTAGTTGTTGAACTGCGTTGCATTAACTCTTTATAAATAGGGCCCGAAGAATGTTTAGGCTACACACAATTACCCTGATTTATACTTTTTGGTGTAAAACTGCACTAACGCAGTTTTGCACCAAAACGTTTAGCACCGCCTTGCATCATTTCTGTGCACCAGCCAGGCATCATATTTATTAAATGGTGCAAGCCGGTGCAAAGTGCAGGCTAGCGTAAAAAACAATGACGTTAGTCGGGTGGGGCTGGCGGTATGGAAGAAGGGGGTTTTGCACCAAAAAGTTACGCTAGGCGGGTTAGAGTAAAAAAAAAAAGAATTACTCTCACCGCCTTAGAATCATTTTCTGATGCAAAACCATCCATACCACATGACTCTTGTCTTAGAAAAGACTGGAGTCATGCCCACCACCCCAATGGCGAGCACAGGGGACAAGGGCCCCCTGGGCATGTCAATTATACCCAGTGCCATGTAGGGAGTGCCTATTTCAGAACCCCCAATGGCACTTAAAAAAATTAAATATAATACTTACCTTTACTTACCTATACTTACCTGGGATGGGGTCCCCCATCCTTCGCTGTACCTCTTGTGTGGGTGGGGTGTCTCTGGGGCCTGGGGAGGGCACCTGTGAGCTTATTCCATGGTGTTCCATCTAACACCTGCCCTGACCCAGGCATAAAAAAACAGTGCAAAGCAAGCTTTGCACCATTTTTTTACCCCTCTTCCCCGTGCGTGTTTTTTGCAAGGAGGAATAAATAAGGTGCTAGGGCCTTAGAGTCATTTTTTGCCCAGGAACGCCTACCTTGGATCTCATTGATGCAAGGTTGTTTTCTGCAGGCAAAAAATGAATTTAACTCCAAAATGTTTAGGTAAGTGATTTTCAGAGTGTCTCGGATAGTTTCCTGGCTGAACTATGGATATGCCAGCATTATTTGTGTAGAGGCAGGGATCACAGAAGTTATTGTGTTACCATCAGCTATGGAATTCACTTGTTTCACATTGTTGTGTTGATCTAGTGTTTCCAGATTACTGACTGTCTATGGCTCATAGAAATTGTTCTTCCGGCTGTGTGCAATCTCTGAGGATACTTATCCATGTGTGCAGCCATTGACACATGGCTTTGAAGACGTGATCTAACAGGCATGGCTTTAATATGTCATGTGTCTGTGATTTGTAAGAAGGAGGGTATAGCACGAAAATTCACTAATGAGTTTTTAACATTGGTACGGTAGCAGTGGTAAATGGTGAATTTTGATTCCAGGCAAAGGACTTAAATATGTTAATACTTAGTTATTGGTTGAGAGAGATGGAAGTTCCACTCAGGCAACAACCACCTTCCTTATTATGGTGAACCACAAAAGTCACAAAATTAATCTGTGTTTAACCCTATGCTATATTGACAGGAAATCAGCCAGGTTTAACTAAGAGGCAATGTGTAAAGTATTTATACAGCACATAATCAGTAATAAAGTGAAAACAAACCACAAGAAAAATCTTAAACAAATTTAGAAAGATAAGGTGAATGTTAATAAATAAACTGACACGAAAACAAACAAAATCCAGTCAATAAAACTGGAGATATTGAATATTCGTGATAATAGCATCAATAATCTGAAAGCTTCACTCGCGGTGATCTGGTCGCTCTAGATGGGGGTAAGTTACAAGTTCAGGCTGAATGCAATGGAGCACGGGCTGAATACAGGAACTAGCTTAGTCCAATGAAGAGTTACCTTCTCAAGTCCAGCACGAAGAGTTCCATTTGTGTTGGTGGTGGTCACAAGCAGGAGGCTTTCAGCACAAACAACAGGTCAGAGCGTTGCAGACGTTCATCGCTGTAGCATGAAACGTCCGGTCATTGCTGTAGCTTTGAACCGATGGATCATCGTGGATGTTCACTGTCAAGTCAAAGTACATGTATTGCGTTGCTGGACACTGTTGGTACAAAGAGTAGGTCTCACTGGACGTTTGTAGCACTGCAGAGTCTTGGTGCAAACAGGCCTGTCACGGGCGCAAGGTACTCAAACGTCAGGATTTTCACATTCTTCTAAAGAAGCAGGTTAAAATAACATCCTTTGTGGGAGATTCTTTAATACAAACTGTTTTGGTTCACAATGTTGCATTAAATATATCTTTTGGGTAAATTGGTGAATATGGCTTGATATTGTACTCATAGTTTGATAATGTTTAGATAGAATGAACCTGGTGAAATTTGTCAGATGATTATTCACCATACAAGTAATTTTAAAAAGGGTAAAGCAATGCTCTTTGAACTACATGGAACATGTAATAATGATCAGCACGGTTTGAAATAATGTGCATAAATATTGCTATCTCTTAAAACTTCAGCCTTGAATAAGTGGCATGAATTGCAGCGAAACACGTGTTGGCTGAAAGTATTTTTTCAACACAAAGTGGATTCAATAGAATGGGTAAAAATGTTATGTCATGAATATAAAGTGGACGGAACAGAATTGTATGTTTACATTGAATTTGAGTGGTTATGAATTTGTGTTACAAATTATAGATACTGTGGACACGAATAATTACAAAAAATCGGAATAAATGTTAATGGAACATAAGTTGTGGGCAGAGGAGGTGTATTTTTACTATGTTGAATTTCTTTTGAACAAGGTCCCTACTAACAACTTTTGGTTTTATACAAGTTATCAACCTGATTGGGCTCTGATCCAGTAGGTAGGAGCTTAATACAGGGCCAATATTATCTTTGCCTGAAAAAGTATAACTCTGAAGTCTAAGGGGGCTGGGTACAACCCCTCCAAGCCATTCTGTTGGATGGCCAATCCTATCCACATCTAAGCCCTCTTTATCCCCAAGTTTGGAAGGAATCAACAATCCACTGCAGGAGAGACAGACATAGCATGTGACCCACAGTAAGATTGGGCCCAGCCATGCCAACTTTCTAAAAGTGGCATTTTCAGAATTATGATTTAAAATCCAACTTCAGAATTTTTTTAATTACAAATCATTTGAGTGTAAAAATAATTTTTCTGTCTGCTCCAAACCTGAAATTATCACTTATTAAAATGTAATAAGTTAACCCATTGTTAGCCAACGGGAGGGTTAGGCCTTAGAACAGCGAAAAACAACTTTAGGAGCTTTTCACCGCCAGAACATGTAACATTCAAAATCACATGTCCTTTTTTTTAATCACCATGCACCCTACCTCAGGAGCTGTTAGAAACTACCTTAAAGGCGATAAAAAGGCAGATATAGGCCTGGCAAAATGTTTTTTTGCCAGATGTAAATACCAGTTTAAAGCTGCACTACAGGCTGAAGTGGCATGCATGTGACATGTTTCAAAGTGCTACTTTAGTGGGTGGCATAATGACTGTGGCAGCTCACTAGCAACATTTATTTTACAGGCCCCTGAGATGTGTACCATTTACTAGGGAGCTATAAGTATGTTCAGTGTGCCTATGTGCAGACCAAATTTACCATGCTTTAGGGAGCGAGCACAAGAACATTAGCACTGGTTAGAAGAGGTAAAGTGAACAGAGTCCTAATGGCAACAACAATAAGTTCAGCAAAAAAAAGGGAGTGAAGGCAAAACGTTTGGGGAATACTACTTCAAGGATGTGAAGCATAACAGTATGTGATGATGAAACATGTCTAATTGCCTGAGTCCATGATAAGGCTGTCTTGGACTGCCTATTCCTAATGAGTGGCTGGCACCTCAATATCTGTTTCTCCTGTCTAGCGAGGTCCAAGTTTCTATGCCCTAACTCCAGGAATATGTCTATATCAGCAACCATGTTGTTTTGTGAAAACCTTGGTTAATGTGGCTCTGCGCATATTGCTCACATTGTGCCAGCACCATAGTTTCTGTGGTAATAAATACATCAAATGTGTGACAATATCAACATTATTATTATATTCTAGCCACAATGTAAATGTACCAATTGTGATGTTTCCATGGCACACTGAACAGCACCTCGATGAACACACAGTAATATCAGTGATAAGAACTGCTTTTGCTTGTTGCTGAAGTGTTCGGGATAGTGATAGTTTGAACTCCACGTGCCATACTGATGATAAAACTGATCAGTTCAGGATGATAGTGTAAGACCCATGTTTATACTTTTTGATTCTGAACCCAGTACAGCATCAAAACGTTTACTGCTGGCTAGCGCCATACCAAGAGGCCGGCTGGGCATCATATTTATGGTATGACGCTAGCTGGCGGTAAGGTTCGTCTAGCGTCATAGAAAAGGACGCTAGCCAGGTTTGGTAGGTGTAGGGGGAACAGGGGGCTTAGCATCAGAGGATGACGCTAGTATGGGCAGAGGCAAACAAAAATGCCTCTGCCCAGACTAGCATCATTTTCTGATGTTAGAAACCCATGGACATGACTCCTGTCTAGGTTAAGACAGGAATCATGCCCCCCAGCCCAATGGCCATGCCCAGGGGACCTATGTCCCCTGGGCATGGCCACTTGGCCCAGTGCCATTTAGGGGGGGCATGTTAGGCCCCCCTATGGCACTTCATAATAAAATAAAAAATACTTATCCATACCTACCTCTACCTACCTGGGATTGGGTCCCCCATCCTTAGGTGTCTTTCTGGTGTGGGGTGGGTGAGGGTGTCCCTGGGGCAGTGCTTAATTTGTGCTTGTTGTTTCCGGTGCTGAGCACCTGCACTTATTTTTGAGGGCCGGGGCTTATTCTTCTGCCGCAAGCATTTGCTGCGAGCAAAAGACGCATTTGGGAAAGACGGAGGAAGAGAAAAAGGGAAAAACGTCACTATGGTAGAAAGCGGAAAGCTGCTAGAGTGAGCTGAAGGGGCAGGTAGTGGCTTTAAATGGATTGAAGAGGCTCGAGATGGCTTCAGGATTATGCTGCCTCAGTATTCCGTGCTCGCACATTTAAATGCAGCAGCCGCGTGTTCAACATGAGGGCTTTGGGCACTGGCACGTTTTAATTTACAAATTAAGCACTGCCCTCGGGCCAGGGAAGGGCACCTCTGGGCTCTTTCCATGGTCTCTGACCAAGATAAAAGGCCCACAGGCCCCCTAACGCCTGCCCTGACCCAGTCGTTAAATAATAGTGCCATTATTTAAGGCCCCATCCCCCTGTGCTAGATTTTAGCTCGGGGGATAAATATGGCACTAAGGCCATATCTTTGTTTTCTGCACGGGAACGGCCACCTCGCATCTGATTGACGCAAGGTAGGTTTCCACATCCAGAAAATGATGTAAACTCCATAACTTTGGCGCTAGACGTGTCTAGCGCCAAGGTGTAAATATGGAGTTAAGTTTGCACTGAATTAGCATTTAAAAAAATGACGCCAATTCAGAGCAAAATTAGTATAAATATGGGCCAAGATGTCACAGAGGTTCCAACTATTGAGATTAATCAATAATATAACACCTTGCATCTAGGGTTCATTTGTTGGGTTAGCGCTATTTTTAGTTCTTAGCTTCCGGGACAACCCATGTTCATTCCTTAAGTTTTACATATTCTACCATTAAATTCCTTAGCCGGAAATAGAACAACCTTTTTTTTAACAAAATAAAAGGAAAATGACCAAAATCGGTGGCTATTCTAGTCATTGAGATGTGAATAATTTATACATTTGTGCACCCCAGGAGCTGTGGTTTAGTGCCACCAGAAATCAAGCAGAATATGTATGTGACCTGAATGTGTCAAAACCGTTCTGCTGCTTGATTTTATATCATAAAAAACGTTTTCTAAATGTGAATTAGAAGCCAACCCACGGCTGAAATCCAGCCTTAAAAGATAGCCAGAGAATACGAGAATTAAATACCTATACTTTTATACTTAAAAGAAAATGTTAGATATCTAAATGAAGTTTGCTAGTGCGGAAAAGAGGCACCAACAGTTTCAACTGTGACATTTCTGTGGTGTGATTATTATTTTTTCTATTTGTAAACAATTACAAATCAGTTTGAAGACGATGGGCATACCAGCTAGCTCAATTCTGAGTTATATTGCTGACAAGGCTCGTTTATGTAAAATTCTTAAGTTTTAGCAAAATTGTGTTTTTTTCTGTACTTCTGTGGGGAGAGTTGTGTGAAAGGGGAAGGAGTTGCTAATACGAGTTGATAAACTGAAGCAGCTAAAGCTATTTTTGTGCACATGTACTTCACTGTTGGAAGTTCCTACTTAATGCGATCATGGGAATATACCTGACTGAATTGGCAACATTAACCTTGGACTAGCAGTTATCAGGTTGGAATCGGCACTCGGCCGTGTTCAGCGCCAGCGTCCATTACAAAGAAAAGATAGAGACACCATTTTGGCGAGCTTTCTAGTTATTTTATTGGCAATGGTGAGCTTTCTAATTATTTTATTGAGATACCATAAAATGAGCGCCAGGGTGTGGATGCACGGCGGGTGCGTGTAGCGGATTGGCTGCTGGCATGCCAGGGGCAAGAATATCTGTTCATTTCCAGCAAGGGGCCAGAGCCCCTGGTTGTTTTTCCTCAAACCATCTAATTTACTCTTCTAAAGAACATCATCTCTAAAATGTGAGTACCAATGGGAGTTGCTATCAGTGCTTAATTTGAGTTGGTGGTTTCAAGTGGGGGTCACTGGCATTTATTTTTGAGGGTCAGCACTTATTTTTCTGCATCAGGCATTTACTACGAGCAAAAGACACATATGGGAAAGACAGAGGAAGGGAAAAATGAAAAAGTGTCACAAAGGGAGAAAGCAGAAAGCTGCAAGAGTGAGTTGAAAAGGCAGGGAGTGGCAGTAAATGGATTAAAGAGGCCCGAAATGGCTTTGGAAGATGCATCTGATTAACTGTAGGTTGCTGCCACAAAATAAATTATATTTGTATGCCTTTTTAGATAAATGTCAGCTTCATATTCTGTGCTTGCACATTTAATTGCAGCAGCACATGTTTCAAATTAGAGCTTTAGGCACCAGCACATTTTTATTTACAAATTAAGCACTGGTTGCTATCACTCTGTAGACGCTACTAGTGTACCCTTGTCATGTGTCATATGTAATTCTAACCTCAGGATGCATCATACGTCTGCTCAAAAGGAGACACTAAAGCCCTCCTCTGACCAAAACAAACTGTGGAAGATGCATCTGATTAACTATAGGTTGCTACCACAAAATAAATTATATTTGTATGCTTTTTTGGATAAATGTCAGCCAGAGGCCCTGTTTTTGACCAAAACTTGGCTTTCTGAAGAGTCCACAGCAGAAGTAATTGAGGCTCTTCCAGCAAGAGCGAGGTGTGATCGGCAAGATAAAATGGATGACAGTGTGTGCCAGAATCTATAGGGAAGCCTTCCAGTTTGTGAGTCTTTCCTTTTCCTTAGACTTCTCCTATACCTTCACCTTCTCAGGGGCACTGGCATATCATCCTCATGCTCGCCTACCCAGTTTCTTAAAGCGTTACCTGACATTCCAGCTGATCAGATTTTACAGAAGGCTAATTTTACTTTCCAGGGTCATCTAAACTTGCACTTTGATGAGATTAGTGCGAGACTGCAAGGAACCTACCTCAGGATTTATCTGCCATTCAACTTACACCTTTGGTGAAAGATCTAACACACAAAAGGGCCATCTTCTTCATCCAATTTTTGCAAATCTTTTAAATATGAGTACAGTAACTCCCATTCCAGTGTTTTGGTCAGATCACTATTTTGCCCCTTTTCTCATTGCTTGGGAAGTGAGGAAGAATCCACCCTCCCAACTGCAGAGACTTTGTTGCTGTGGATCTAAATTGATCCCTGCCAACTGGGAAAACACCATTTCAAATTCCAAGTAACTGGTAAAATATCAGAGATAATTCCAATATTTAAAGGATGGGTCAAAGGCTTGCTAGGTAAGCTTCTATCTATGGGGTTTCATAAAACAAGCCGCTCACGGGGCCGGGCTCCCTCATTTAATATTCATCTATTGGAACATAAAAAAGAATGAAAAGGATCAAAAGGAATTGGAGGAAAATCTATGATGCAGCTAGTAAACTAAAGTATAAGTAAAACAATGTCACTATCTTATAAGGGAAGCTCCATTTAGCCACCTCGCCCATTGGATTGATAATGCTTCGAACACAGCAAAAGAGCTATTTAAAATAGTTAAGTTTGGTTATAAATCCTGCTAAAATGGACACTACACCCACTCCATCTGACTCCCGCTGTAATATGCTATTCAAGTATTTTCTTGAAATGGTCAATACATTTATATCACATTTGCAGAGAAAGCAGAGCATGGTGAGTCCTTTCATTGTACACTTTAGTTCAGCATGTTAAATCAAGATCATCCAGCCTTTTCCCATGCTAGGAAAAAAGACATGGGTTGATGAAGACTATGAAATCAGGTTCCCTGTTGGACGTAGCTCCTCTTGCTGTACTTATGCAAGGGGAAAATGTGATCTACCTTGTTCTAGTTGACATTTTCAATCTGTCACTTCAGAGCTGTGTGGTGCCGCCTTCTTACAAAACGTGGTTGTTAGACTTTTGTTAAAGAAACCTTTGCACTAGCAGAAAACTATAGACCAATATCCCTGCTTCCAGGCATAAGTAAAGTGTTGAAAAAAGTTGATACCCAATATCTGTTGTCATTTCTGGCAAAGTACAAGGTACTTCATTTCACTCAAACAGGTTTCATCCAGGATGAAGCACAGGGAGAATGCTTTTAGCTGTTATGGAAGAGCTGAACAAATCTTGATCAAGGGGGATCAGCTGCAGCAATATTACTGAATCTCATAGCAGCTTTTGATACTGTATCACCCCCTATTTTACTACATAGACTAGAGGAGGCTGGAGTGACTAGCCTAGCCCAGAAATGACTTTCCTCATTTCTTAATGAGAGACGTTTCCAGGTCTATCAAGAACCTTTTTATTCAGAATTACACTCCTAAAGTGTGGAGTGTCCAAGGGTTCATCATTAAGTCCAACTTTTTCCAGTCTGTATGTCTGTCCTCTCGGTCATATGGTGTACTCTCATGGGTTTTGTCATAGGCAAGCAACACTTAGAGTGTCATCTCGCTTACTCTTGACACGGCAGATTGTAACCGGCTGAAAGTCTGCTTAAATGAGTTAGTAGAATGAATGCCAGCCAGTTGCCTAAAAGTTAGTGGAGACAAAACTGAGATATTAGTAGTCGGGAATGACTCTATGTGCTGGGCCGCATTGCATTGACCAGGCTTTCTAGGTAACCATCTCAACCACAAATAAGCTGTAACAAGTTTAGGGGTATGGATTGAGAGTAAGCTTACCTTGGAGACATAGGCTACTAAGCTAGCCACTAAGTGTTTTGGTTAGCTGGGGGACACTCAGGAAAATGTTAGAACTGTTACCCTCTTCTGCTTGGAGAGTGGTGGTGCAAGCATTTGTGCTATCACAATTGGATTATGTTAACTTTGAAGTCCTCAGTATGTTATAAGAAGACTTCAAGTGATACACAATGCAGCTGCTCAAATATTGCTGAAGGTCCCTATAAATAAACCCTATCTCTACTGCATTAGATTTTTTGCACTGACTGCCTGTTTCTCTTTATGCATGGCCCATCGGGTCTTACATAACACAGGCCCACAGCTATCACATCATCTGGATTGTCCCTACCTCCCTGAGAGAACATTACATTCCTCTGCTCTGTCTACTAACAGTTCCCACAGTTCCCACAGTTAACAAATCAAGAAGTGGAGGAAGATATTTTGCTTACAAGGTTCATAAACTATGTACCTTTCAGCCTATAGTGTTAAGGAAGGTTAAAGATGAGTTAAGTTTCAGGAAGCAGCTAAAGATCTTGCTGTCACTGAACCTTGTTGAGGATTCTGGTACTGTTATGACCTGTCAGCACTGAAAGGCATGTTGGGTAGCAGACGTGCCAAGAGTAGAACTGAATAGAATTACGAAGCATAATTGATTATGTGTCAAACTGTTGAATAGTCAAAAAAATCATACTATAGTGTTGGAAGCAGCCTCATGTTGTCATTTGACAACCATCTCAGAAGTCCTAAATTAATGCTTGAATAATAAGTCTTGAATTATCAGCCACAATTATTAAATATTCATTTTTATGTTTAAAGTATGTATAAAGTGCAGACTGACACCCCTACAGGGATTTCCTGGTGCTAACCATAAAAACCAGAAACAGTAACAATAACCATAAAAAGTTAGATGTCAAAAGCCCTTACACATGATAACTTAGAAAATAACTTGGTTTTCAATGCTTTCCTGAACCTTAAACATTCTCCTTGAGATATAACAGAAGTGCATTCCGATGTTGAACCAAAAAAACAGAAAACATGCTGCTGTCCAGCAAACACGGGAAACTATTAGGAGAGGCTGCTCACTGATCTCAGTAAGTGTGAAGGATGATACCACTCAAAACACTTAGACAAAACAGACTCACTGGTCAGATTAACAGCATTGTGCACAAGGCATTGCAAGTTGAAAACAATAAAATCTTTACCAGGTAACAAGTGCAGGGAAGCTACAGCCCTTGAGATGTGATCTCTAACTGTTAACGGATGCAGTAAAATACTCAAGATTGGCTAAATTTTGGCATGTCAAACCTGCTGAAATTTAACAGGGAAAAATGTATGGGATACATCGTGTCATGCATTTCACGCATTCACCAGGTTCCAACCAGAGAGACAACACTTGAGCTGATTCTGGACCTCCACTTCCTCTCAGGAAGACATCGGAGCCAGGGATGGAACGCCTAGATCTGCCGGCTTCCAGAATGGGAAGAGGGGAAGGGTCAAAATAAGTTTAAAAAAACTTGTGGTACAGATTCTGCTCAGCGACGATACTACTCTGCTTAACAGAATGAGACACTCCTGGGACCTTCTGGGGATGAGAAGATGCACATTTACAGGACCAACATCTCTGTTTTGTTGTAGATGCAATACACTGGGGACAACAAGAAGAGGCAATTACCATCAATACATCAACAAACCTCTACACAATTTAGAATGCACTATTCAGTAAACATCACTGACAGGTTTCTTCATAATCACAGCATAAGAGCAGAATAACCATTTTGTTGGGTGAACATCTTTTGAGACTTTTGAGGAAGAACTTGAAATACTGATGGGAGCTCATGACACTCCTGGTGTAAACTCAGAACATAGACTGGAGTTACTGGCACTCCCAAGGTTATATTTGATACATGGATTGGTATCGGGGACACTCCCAAGGCATACTAGAAACAAGGTTGCTCTCAGTGCATAGGGAGTTTAAACAAACTCTCAAGGTATGCTAGCAATAAGGTTATGCTCAGAACTAAGTTATATTTGGTACAAATGTTGGAGTTACTGACCTTTCCAAGGTTTGGTACATAGGTTACACTCTAAAGAAGGTTATTCTTGGAACAAGGTTATACTCAGACAAGGTTATACTCGCCACAAGGTTGGAGTTACTAGACACTCTCAAGGTTGTACTCGAAACATGGGTTGGAGTTACTGGCACTCACAAGATTAGACTAGGTACATAGGTTGGAGTTACTGACATTACCATCGTATGCTAGAAACAATGTCATACTCATTACATAGGTGGAAGTTACAAGGATAATTCAGAATTAAGTCTCTAGTACATGAGCATCATAGTTCAAGCACCAAGAGTTGGACAGAGGTTACGGAGAAAGGACAAACAAGAAGCGTTGAAGGAAAGTTATGGAGAACAAACTTGAGCACAGCCTAGAGTCTTTAAAAATTTGACCGAAAGGCCTGCGGCTACTATAAAAGATTAGTGTGCACTAACCTGAAGGGAAAGCACCTAGTCTTGTCTAGTATGTTTACTGGAATCAAAAGATGGCAAGAGGCTTGTTGTAAAAAGCTCAAAAGGAGGCTGCTATTGAAGGGAGACAATGGAAGGGTTGCAGATGTCAGGGTCATGGAATCATCAGGAAGGCTTGGAAGACTAGAGTGCTGGAAGTTCTGTAAAACAAAGGATATGAGTTCAGCCTTGTGCAGGGCTGGAGTGCTGAAGGTCGGGGCAACTCGGAAGTTGCTTGCAGGGACTAAGCTTGTGCTGGACAGGAACGCAGTAACAACTGAGCTACTCAGGAGGTGAATGCAGAGACATTGCTTATGAAGGACGGATCCGAGGCTGATCGCTGATGCAGGTTCAGAGGGTATTTATACAGGAAGCAACAAGAGTTCCAGGAGAGCATGTGTTCCAAGTGGTAGCACAAAATATTCCAATGAACCTCAGGAAAATCAAGTGTTACATATAACAGATATGAGGCCTAGCAGGTAGCAGATGCAAATAGTAATTGACAACAAAAACAAGTACAACAGAACCCAAAGTGCATGATGGTATAATTCAATGGTTCACAGTGAAATGTGACTATCCTAAATACTAATAGACATGTGATATCTTCAGGACTAAACATTCATAGCAACAGAACAGAAGAGTCAATAGTTAAGGCTTTCTGGGTGGCAGGACCCATGGTGTGCTTGGAGAAGGAATGACATGAGGGCGGCAAGTAATACCCACCAGGGAACAGGATGGAGTTGTGACAATGTGGATTAAGCAACAACATCTGCATGTTAAACCCCTGAACTCATAATAGGTGTTATTTACTGCATCCAATAAATAACTCACCCTGTGATATCTTTATTTATCAAGGGTGAAAAATAACGCCTTAACTCATAATCAGGCCCTAAGTGTCAATGTAGCAGCATCATTTTTGGCTAATTAGAGTTTGAGTCAGATAAAATGGTACTGCTATATATACCACCTAAATCAATTCATGTCTTAATCAGTGCCTCTTCCCCGAACAACTAAAAATGGATCAAGTCGCTCTGCTCTTAAAAACAACCTCTTGATCCAGAGAACCGGAACTACTGTCTAGTCTCCACACTCCCATTTTTAGGCAAAGTCATTGAAAGCTGCACAGAGTCCCAACTAGCCTCACACATTGAAACAAACAACCTTCTAGACACTCCAATCAGGTTTCTGCCAGGGTCACAGTACAGAAACTTTGATCTTCCAAATAGTTGATGATCCCCTTAGGATCCTTGAATCTGGCAACTCGTGCCTCCCGGTCCTCCTGGATTTATTCAGTGTGTCCTACACTGTTAACCATCATGACCTCCTTCATAATCTTGAAAAATGCATGCAATGTGGAGGAATGGTCCTCAACTGGTTTTCCTCTTATCTATGCAACCATTCCCAGATTGTGAAAATCGGCAACTCATTCTCAAGACCCGTCAGCATTCACCAAGGTGTCCCCAAAAGTTCGATCCACTAGCCCAACCTTCTTCAACCTCTACCTAGAACCGCTATGTGTGATCCTCAAAAATTCAGGGATTCTCTTCCACCTCTAAGCTGACGCTAACAAAATATACTTGAAAATCTCAACCCCAGAGGACGTTGCCCTGCTTTCAAATACACTCTCAAAAGGTTTAAACTGGATGTCTAAGTACCATTTTAAACTCAACCCAACTAAAAAATAATTTATTTTGATCTCACCCGAAAGCAAAAACACATGTACAAGAGTGGATGGCCAACTTTCCCACCTTTGTAGGCTGCCCTGCCATTGTCACAAGTGCCAGATCACTCAGAATCACTCTGGACAATCGTCTTAATCTTCATAGCCACATAGCAGCCATTACCAACTACACACAACACAAACTTAGGTAACTTTGGGGCATCAGACAAATGATTCTGGAACAAGGCCTCAAAACAGTGTTTAAGTCTCTCATTCTCTCTAGACTAGACTATGGAATTGCCCTTCTCTCAGACATTCCCAAAGTTTACCTAGGCCCACTGAGAGCAACACTATGTGCTGCAGCTTCGTCTTACGTCTCAAGAAATTTTACCACATTTCCCCTGTCTTGCTAACCCTTCTATGGCCCCCCCCATTAAGGATAGTGCCCAATTCAAAATTGCATGCAAAACCAACATTGTGCTGCACTCCTCCTCACCCTCCTATCTAAATGAGAAACTGAAAATCTCCACAGCAATAGGAGTTCCAGAAATGCCCAATCCCTGCTCGTGGAACCCCCCACCTTCAGGTGAAAACTATACATGAATCAGTCCTTCTCTGGCAGCACCACTATAATCTGGAACTCTCTGCCTCCCTCAATCCATCTAACCACCTGCAACATTCAAAAAGAATGTCAAACTCCTTCTATTTGACAGACATCTTGGTTAATTCACCCAGACATCTTGGTTAGTTCACCCTCGACCAGACTTCTTTCTCCAATGCACCTTGATCTGCTTCTTTTCACTGTTCATGCCCTCCATCCTTCTGCTGTAACTGTCTCTTGAAGTAATTCCTATATACATACTTTGACATAAACGTCCAAGTTCAATTACTATTAATGTAACCTGATGTAACTCTGTATTCTGTGTGTTGTAAAGTGCTCTGTTGCCTTTGGGCCATGTCCGCGCTATATAAAATTGCAAAAATAAATATACAGCAATAGACTGAACAAGCTGGACAGATATGTGCAAGCTGAGAATCATTACTTTGTGCAAAAAGAAAAACAAATTCTGGATTCTCTTCAATGTTCATGTTGCACATGGGTTCCATCTTTTTTAGTCCACCAGGGCTTTTCACTAGTGACTAGCTGTGTTTGTTTTACTTTTGCTATGAGTGAGTCTCACTACCTGAGTCTAGCACACAGAAAATTCATGGTGATTAAACTGAGCATCTTAACCTTCAGTGTCTGCCTTGTAAGATGAGGCCACTGTTGCAGAGCTTGGGTAACATGTGAACACATGTGCATGCAGCATGTGTGAGACTACCTTTGTTTGCAACTCAGTCTCTGCACACAGGTAGCTTGTTGCAGATGGGGTTCAGCAAAGATTGTTGCTGACCTTCAATAAGTCATATCATATGAGAGGGCCTTCATAATGTAGGTATATAGTACTTACTGGAAAATCTGTTGTGCTTTCTCTGTACTATACATGTAGGCAAAATCTGCCCTAAAGTACAGTTTTTTTGCACCATCAAAGACTAGCGAGGTAATACACTGTGATAAAACAGGCATGATGCATTTGAATTTCAAATTCCCAGTAATATATGTCCACATTTTATGAGACTTAAGGATTTATCATATTTCTCTGGCTCAGCTCATAATCAGATTACAGGCCATAGTCCCCCCTACTGGACCAAAGTAATTACTCAGCTCCCCAGCAAGGGGGAAAAAAGCCTACGCACCCAAAAGGAGCAACTATCAGTGATTGCCCCTTTATAGAAAATGAAGTGATGTGGGGGAAATCTACATCTGATATTTAGCTTGCAACACTGTACCCTGGCTGTAACAGCCGAGGCCCATTAGAATAAATAGGACCAAACTGCTGGAGCACTCTCAGTAGGGCCTCGGTAAGATGTGGTAGGAAGACATTAGTCAGAGATGTTAGATAGGGTCCGAGTTGAGGCCCTTAAAAGACCCCTAGAAAAATTGAAGTTGAAATTTTGGATGGTTCCAGAGTGCTGGAAAGGGTTGGAGAAATGATGTGACATTGTAGGATTGGCAAAAGGTACTTACTCCTAAAATTGTCCATCCCCCCTTAAAAGCCCATCACAAGAGATACAGACAGTTGAAAAGACCATGGACTTAGGAGGTGACAATGGCAAAAAGGAACCCCAGCTGGAAGGACAAGTCAACTGCTGCTTTGCAAGGGTGGACTGAGGACATTGACTCCAGCTGACCCCCAATACTAGGATAAGTCACTCCAGGGCCAGTGGTACCAACTCACTTAACCCCTGAGGACCAACTATGGATTCGAAGATAGAAGAAGAAGCCCTACTGGGGGTTCCACAATATTGAATGGGTCAAGCACCCCAATGCATAGAAGAGAAGCCAACCAAGAGTGAAGAACTGCTATGCTCCCTTTGCAAGCTGTCCTGACTCCCCCGCATCTGAGATTCGGGGGAGTGGTGGAAGCACAACACAGCATTAGCTTGACTGAGAGGATGAGGGTGGGAAATGAGTTCACCAGCATAGGGCCATGTCAGTGTGAAAGTGAGCTCTTTGAGCTGCTCATGCCCCTCATTCAGAATTAAGGATATGGGCTGTAAAAAAAAATGCAGAGTGGAGCAGCTGTTCATTAAATATTTACAAATCAGAAGAGGAGTCCCAAGTTTCTGAAGTAGAAAAAAGGCTCCAATTCAGCTCCACTACCATTTGAAGTCCTATCCTCCATACATGCCACCATGAAACTCCAGACCCTCGTAATGATAATAGAAGATCAGATGGTAGTTGAGTTGGAATGGGGACCACTTGCTATTTCAGAAACTTTGTGTAACAGACTGTGATGTTGAAACATGTACACAAATGGATACTTGCTTTTGGACCAAAATAGACAAACAAAGAATTTGGGGACTTATTTTGAAATTGGAGAGCCCTGATGAAGTCTAGTGACAAAACATGCATTTGCTGAACTTCAGCAGATCAATGGCTAGATTAAATCAACTGAAATAGAGAAACATTTGAGTTCTAACTGTGTGTAGAACATGTGTTTAGTTAAATGAGGGTTGTCTGCTTGAGGGCATTAATTTAGTTTGGTATTTTTAGGGTTTGGTAGAGGGTCAGGTAGCCACTCCTCCCTTCCTAAAGCACCTTGAGATTATTGCTTTTTGGCATCGACAGATTGATCCTTATGTGTGTGCCTGTATAGTACTTCAGGCTACCTAATCCTAGGCTGTATGTACAATACAGGACAGCCCTGTTTACATACAAAGTCAACTAGAAATGGGGGCTTCTGGTTGTAAGACCCTGTAGAAGCAGAAACCGACACTCTAGTCAGGGCAAGTCAGAAGCACACCTTAAATTAACCTATGCTTACCCTCTGGTAGCTTGGCACAGAGCAGATAGGCTTAACTTAAGAGGCAATGTGTAAAGTATTTGTGCACAACACTCATACAGCAACACAGTGAAGACCCTACAAAAAGACTCCACACAAATTTAGAAAACTAGAGAATATTTATCTGAATAAATTAAGACTAAAACAACACAAATCCAGTGTATACTTTTCAAGTTATGACATCAAGTAAACACTGTGGTTAAAAATACATTTGTTTCTCTTAGCTTCCTTGCGGCAATGGTAGTGAATTTTCTCAATGTGGGAGCACAGGAAGCAGGGCACCCACGGTCACTAATTCATGCATTTATGATGTTGCACCAGTCAGCGGTAGTGTCCTCATGGGTCTACAATACCCTTTCCGTAGCAGCGGGAACGCGTCACAAGACTTCTCCAGTGGGAAGGTGAAATGGGATAGGCTGTATGGGTGGAGTTCGATTTGAACTTGGTAGTCCGCTGCCCGAAGGGGGTCACAACTGCAGCGATCCCATATGCAGGCTCTTTACCTTGGAGCTTCCGATGTCGGCGTGTAGTGGAGTTTCAGCTCTCGAGGGCAGACTACACTGATGTGTTGACACTGATTAAGCTCCCATCATCAAGGCAACCCAGCGGGTAGTGCTGGAAGGGTTTCCCGAGGCACTGCAGCATCCCTCAGTACATCACAGAGTTCATGCTGCAGTGTCCCTCAGCACAGCAGAGAGCTCAGTGCGGGAGTAGTCAAAGAACTTATCCTCTTCTCCACACCAAGTGCTTATTATTTAGCAGCCCAAGCAGATGATTGGGCACAATCGCCTCCTTAACAAGTGCAGTTGCCAGACTCATGGATGACAGAGTCCCATGGCAGCAGTAGAGTGATTAAGTCTTTGATGGCCTTGAGACTTCGTGAACATGGGGCAAGCCAACAAGCCCTTGGAAATCATTTGGAAGGAAGGCAGAGTTACGTTCTCCTTTCACAGAGTCAGTGAGCAGCAGACAGCAGGGCAACAAAGCTGAAAAGCAGTCCTTTGAGAAAAGCAGTCCATTTGAGTCTTTTAAGCAGCATTGAAGTTCCTCTGGCAGAGCTTGGTTACACATCCAAAATTGTCTGATTTGAGGGGGTCAGAGACCCAGTTCTTGTACCCAGAACCAGCTTTAACATTGGTGGCACGCTGTGCGACAGTCTTTTTTTGGTGCACCCCTACCCCATGACCACCTTCTCAAATCCTTCACTACAACCCAGCAAATGTGTCATTCATCTCTCCATAGCTCCCCTTTCACATACCTTAATTTGTTTTAAAGCGCTTGAAAAGGCTGACTTTACTAATCCACTCAGCTATCCACACAAACCATCATTCTGTTTTTTGCAGCAGGCATATTAACCCTCTATGCTAGTGTATGGCGAGTCAAAGCTGCTGCTAGACAAACCTCTGATCTCTCTTTCTCTCTAACAAGAACATTAATAACAAGAGAAATCTTGACATTTTAATTGGTTCCTGAAGGCTGGATACACAAGAAACATTTCAGCAGATGCTTTTAAATCGCAAGTTTTGTAAATTATTGCTAAACACATTGTGCCCCCCCTGAGGTCAGCACATGGTGCGGCCGCACCGCCCTAAAGCCAGCCCTGCTTATACCCCAAAGTGCCTTTGATGTGTGAGTGTTTTTAATGGAGGATCTTTGAAGTGCACAGAGATCCTTCTTGATAGTCCTTGCTCCAATTGGAAGTAAGCAACCTTTCTTGTGGGAACAGGCACTTCCCTGTTCATGGGTCAGCTCCCCTCCACCATTCCTGCCCAGGAGGGCCAATCAAAATGCAGATGAGTGCTCAGACACACCTAACCTTCCTGTGTTTGTGGCTGTCTAGAGGGAATACACAAAGTGGAGCTGTCACATACTCCACACATGTATTGGAGACAGGCTGGAAGGCACACAGAGAAGTAAGAGTAGAGAAATGCCCCTTTCTAAAAGACGCATTTCTAAAATATTAATGTTAAATCAGACTTTATTGTTAAAGAGGATTTATCAATACCACTCTATATATATCTTAAGCATGACCCAGCTACAACTTTCTGGTCAGGAATTACAGCTTAAAAGCATATTAAAGAATTCCCAATGCTGGTCTACAAGGAGAGTAGGCCTCACAATAGTGAAAAATTACTTTGGCCATTTTTCACTCCCAGTGCATGTAAAACTTAAAAGTATATGTCCTGCCTTTTACTTACAGAGCAGCCTGCCCTATTGGCTATCTAGGGCCTACCTTAGGGGTGACTTTTATGTAGGAAAAGAGGTGTTTAAGGCTTGGCAAGAGTTATTAAATGCCAAGTGAATGTTGCAGAGACACTGCACACACAGGCTGTGCGGTGGCAGGCCTGAGACAGGTTTGAAAGGGTACTTGTGTGGGTATCACAAATAGTGCTGCAGGCCCACAAGTATTATTTAAAGTTACAGGCCCTGGCTATATGGTATACCACTTCACGATGTACTTACAAGTGAATTAAACATGCCAGTTGTGGATACACTAATGTTCCCATGTTTAGGGGAGAAGCACATGCACTTTAACATTGGTCAGCAGTGGGAAAGTGCTCCGATTCCTAATGCCAACAAAAAGATACAGCAAAACAGGTGAAAGGCAAAAGGTCTGGGGGAGGATCACCTAGGGGCAGCTCCTCCATTAGGGCCAAGAGTGTCGTCCCCACCACTAGCAGCTGCAAAACCTTTAAAACCTAGTTTATTATCGTTTTCTTTTAAAGGGGGGGGCATGGGAGCGACGAGCAGTGAGGGGGAGTGCACAGCACTCCCCTTCACTGCACATGTATTTTTGGCCAGCCATCTCGGGTCAGCCAAACACACATGCGCAGTGTGCCCTGGCTCGATATGCCTGCATTCACCAGCAACTCTTAAAATGGGTTCCGGTAAAAGGACACTATTCAGGCATAAGTGGTTTTACTAATCCCAAGTGGCACACTATGGCTGTGTATAAATATGCAGCAGTAAATTTCATCATAAGGGGTGGGGAGCGGGAGATGTAAGGCATAATTTACCTTGAAATGTTGTGAATACTTGCAAATCACGTTGGAAGCTGAACACAGTACTCCTAATCTTTGTTGGGGTGTAGGATAAGGGTGTTTTTACCGATGGAGAAAACAAAAGACAAACAAAATGTGCATTTGCAAAATAGGCTGCCTTTCCCCAAAGAAGAGAAGTAACTGCATATACCTTTACATTGCAGAAATCTCAATGCCACGTGACATTCCCACTTGTATGCCTTGAAAGCCCTGTCTGGAGTGATTGACCCACCATTCCAGGTCACAGTGACGACTGTTGATCTTTGAAGGTGCTAGAACTTAATACTTGCCCTCAATTCCAGTGAACACGTGTAGCAAGAACAACTGACTTGTCCATGAAGGGTTTGGTGGAATGTTTTTTTTTTCTGGAGTAAACTATGAAAAGATGTGTTTGAATGGTGCATTAAGGCACAGTTCTCCCCTGAATCTGCTAAAAAGCCAAAGGCTCCAAAAAGTCACTAATTAAATATTCTGATGGATACAACTACCTGTGGATTCCTCACTCATTGAATTTTCCCCTGTGCCAGATTTCAACAGAAATTTTCTTCCTAGCTTCTGCACGTCGACGAGGACGTCACAATTGCCCACGCGACGCCGTCTGACGTCATACAGGCAATAAGAGGTCCTCGCCGACGTGCCGACGTCAGTTCCCCTTTTTCCGTGCCTTCTAACGATGGTTATTCTTCGAGGGAGCTACTGTTTCTACTCTGCATAGTTACAGTTACTGTTACTGTTTCTTTCTTCGAAAAGAAAGCATGTCTCAACGAAAGTCGGGTTTTAAGCCCTGCAGGGAGTGCGGAGGCAAAATGTCGGTGACAGACCCACATGTAGAATCTGCTTGTGGTGTCTCAGCTCCCACCACGACGTGGAGAAATGTGACTCCTGTCAACGGATGAACCCGAAGGCGTTGAAGGAGCGTGAGGCGAAACTCTTTTTGGTGAAATCCAAGAAGAGGGAGAAGCGGCATCGACGCAAGTCATCTTCTCCTAAGTCCCATCGGCGTCATCGTGACTCCCAGCATCATCGCGAATCTCGGCGCCGGTCGAGTAGGGAGCGGTCGCACTCGAGGTCGCCTTCGGTTCGATGCTGAAAGACATGGGAAGTTAGTCCCACCATCACTCCGCAGACGCCTCCTGCATCACCGGCTTCACCGGCTTCGCTGACGTCGCCTTTGAATCCACCATCTGTTTTTGAGGTTCCTCAATGTCAGGAGTTCTCATCGGCTTCTCAGACGCCGGGGCCGGCGCCGATGTCACCTCGAGCCCAGGCTCCGCAGTATCCGGCTTTCCTGGCCCCAGGTGCTGACAGTTCTGCATTTTTAAATGCGATGTTTGCCATTTTTTAACAGATGGCTCCAGGTGGTGGACCGGCTGGCCCTTCGGGACCATTGGCCTTCAATATGGGTGCTCCGGCTCCTTTACAACCGGCACCTTTCATGCCCTTCCTTCCAATGGGAGGTGTTGGCTCGGCGCCGGTTCCTATGGCGTCGACTTCACAGCCGGTGATGCTGAGTAGATCTGCTGGTCCGGCGCCGGAGAGTTCTCCTGTTCATCCTTTGCCTCATACGGCGCTGAAGAAGTCCACGGTGCTGATGGATCCGGTGTCAGATGGATCCGAGGATCGGCGTCAGGCATTGACGTCGGCTGACGCCCTGTCGACGCCAAGGATTGAAGCCAGGCTGTATTCAAGAAGGCTTGCTCTTCGCCTCCTTGAGGAGCAGGAGTATCAGAAGCAGGCCCTGGAGGAAGGAGAGATTGAAGAACCTCTGGGAGATCTCCAGGGTTTGGATACAGCAAGTGGCTTAGACACCTCTCCAGAATGGGACTTAACATCTCTTGGAGAATATACAGAGGAGGCTGCTTCATTCCATTCTGTAATAAGGAAAGCAGCTGACTTTTTGGACCTTCCCTTGCCGGTGTCTGAATCTAAGCCCAATATTTTAACGGAGCTTTTACATCCTGCTTCGACAGTTGCAGAGCCACTTCTGCCATTTAATGAGGCTCTGTTAGAACCAATTTTAGAGATCTGGAAGAAGCCGGTGTCATCTTCGGCCGTTAATAGATCAGTGGCATGCAGGTATTGTGTGGCTCCTGTGGATCCAGGCTTTTTGTCTGGGCACCCGACCCCAGAGAGCCTGGTGGTTCAGGCTTCATGTTCATCTCGGACTTCCCCAGGTTATTTTCCAGGGTGCCTTCAGACAGAGACTCAAAGAAAATGGACCAATCTTCCAAGAAGGCTTTCTCATCATGCAGTATGGCTCTCAAGTCTACTAATGCCACATGCATTTTGGGCAGATACATCTACGCCCTAATGGAAGAGATAAAGTTGTCCCATACGGAGGTGCCTCAGGAGGTGTTGAGTCTGGTCGAAGATGCTCAAGCTGCGGCAACCCAAGTGATCCAGTCGGGGCTGGACACTACTGATTCTGTGGCCAGGGCTATGGGCACTGCTGTTGGTACGAGGAGGCAGGCCTGGCTTTGTTCCTCTGGTTTTTCATCTGATGTCCAGTCAGCCCTGCTGGATCTTCCCTTCGATGGGGATAAACTTTTTGGATCCAAGGCGGACTCTGCCCTTGAGAGATTTAAGGAGAGTAGGGCCATAGCAAAGTCATTAGGCTTGCAGGCCTCCTCTTCTGCTTCTTCGAGACTGTTCAGAAGATTTAGGGGGTTTGGTTGTGGCTCATCCTCCTCCTTTCGAGGCAGATTTCAACAACAACCTGCCACTGCTCTCTCCTATAGATCATATAGGGGGAGGGTAGGGTCCGAACCAGAGGAGCCGCCCAGCAGCACTCTGCCTCTTCCTCTTCCTCTGGAGGGGTGCAGCATGGGAAGCAGCCTTAGTCTTCCACCAATTCCTTCACATACCACTCCTGTAGGGGGGAGGTTATTGAACTTTCTCCGCAAGTGGGAGGATATAACATCAGACTCCTGGGTCACCAGCATTGTGGGGAAATGCTATGCCCTTCCCTTTCGGGAGTTTCCACCCCCCATCCCGCCCCGCCCATCCTACTGTTCAGAAGACCATCTCCAGTAACCAGAACAGGAGGTTCTAGTCCTCTATTCAAAGGGTGCAGTGGAGTTGGTTCCAGAGCAGGAGAGGGGTCAGGGTTGTTACTCAAGATACTTCCTGATCCCCAAGAAGGATGGTCGGTTGAGGCCAATCCTGGACCTGAGGATTTTGAATTGGTTCCTCAAACAGGAAAAGTTCAAGAGGCAGACCTTGGCTCGGGTGCTTTTGGCGTTGAACGAAGAAGATTGGATGGTGTCTGTCGACTTGCAGGATGCTTACTTTCATATCCCGATACTCAAGTCGCACAGGAAGTATCTCCGGTTTGTGGTGGGACTGCAGCACTATCAGTTTGCGGTCCTTCCGTTTGGTCTTACTTCAGCACCTCGAGTCTTCACAAAGGTGATGGCGGTGGTTGCAGCAGAGTTCAGAAGAAAGGGGAAAGCGGTATTTCCTTACCTGGACAATTGGTTGATCAAAGCCAAGTCTCCGGAGCTCGTGCTGTGTCACCTGCAGTCGACAACCCAGTTGTTGTTCGACCTGGATTTTTCGGTGAACGTGCCCAAATCTCACCTGGAGCCCTCTCAGCGTCTCCTGTTCATAGGGGCAGTACTGGATACAACATTCAATCGCGCCTTTCCTCCGCCTCAGCGGATTCAGGACATTCAGGCGTTGGTTCCAATGTTTCAAAGTGGAGCGGTCATTCCAGTCCTCAAGGTCCTACGTCTGCTCGGTCTGTTTGCTTTTTGCATTCTGTTGGTAACTCACGCTCGCTGGCACATGAGGGCTCTTCAGTGCTGCTTCCAAAAGCAGTGGTCTCAACACAGAGGAGATCTCGAGGGATCGGTAAAGATCTCCAGGGACGCTGCTGTGGATCTAAGATGGTGGGTTGTGGACGGCAATCTTTCCCAAGGAAGGCTGTTCTCGCAACTTCCGCCGGTGACCACAGTAATAACGGATGCTTCCACTCTAGGGTGGGGAGCTCATCTAGGGGACCTGGAGGTCAAAGGTCATTGGTCTCCAGTAGAACAGATGTTTCACATAAATCTGTTAGAGTTGCGGGCAATACGTCTGGCTCTCAAGGCCTTCCTCCCTTCCATTTGCGGTCAGTCGGTTCAGGTCTTGAAGGACAATACTACCGTAATGTGGTATATAAACAAACAGGGAGGAGTAGGGTCGTACCTTCTCTGCAGACAAGCTCTGCGACTATGGTCCTGGGCAAAGGACCATCGGATTTGCTTGGTAGCAAACCATCTGGCCGGAGTCTTGAATGTGCGTGCGGACAGTCTCAGTCGGCACTTCTCGACCGATCACGAGTGGCGTCTTCATCCAGATCTAGTCCAGCAAATCTTCCAGATGTGGGGGATTCCTCGGGTAGAACTTTTTGCCACTCGGGAGAACTCGCACTGCCCGTTGTTCTGCAGCCTCCAGTATCCGGTGCAAGGAACATTGGGGGACGCGTTTCAGATGTCCTGGTGTGACCAGTTGCTTTACGCATTTCCCCCCATACCCTTGATTCCTCGGGTTCTGAGGAAAATTCGCCAAGACCGGGCCCAAGTCATCTTAATAGCTCCGGATTGGCCAAGGAGGGTATGGTATTCGGATCTTCTCCAACTCTCTCCTTGCCCCCCACTCCGTCTCCCTCACAGGGCAGACCTCCTCTCGCAATCGCAGGGGCAGGTTTTACACCCCCACCTCCAGAGCCTGCACCTTCATGCCTGGAGATTGAACAGGGCAATCTGAGTTCCTTTTCTCTCCTGCCTGAGGAAGTGGATGTTATTTTATCGGCCAGACGACACTCCACTAAATCTATCTACGCTAGCAGGTGGGCTAAATTTGTGAGTTGGTGTGGAGAGAGGCAAATTGATCCCTTACGTGCCCACTTATCAGATGTCTTGTCTTTTGCGTTGTCCCTGGCACAGAGGGGTTGTGCAGTGGCTACAGTCAAGGTCTATTTGTCGGCCCTGTCAGCCTTTCTGTGTCTTCCAGACCAACCTTCTTTATTTAAATCTCCTTTAGTATTAAGATTTTTGAAAGGTCTCATTAATAAGTTTCCTCCCACTCCTTTCATTATGCCTCAGTGGGATTTGAACCTAGTCTTAACGTTTCTTATGGGTTCACCTTTTGAACCCATGCATTCTTGCCCCATAAGGTTGTTGGTGTTGAAGACTGTTTTCCTTGTTGCAATCACTTCTGCTAGAAGAGTGAGTGAGCTGCAGGCTCTTTCTGTTAGGCCCCCGTATACATCCTTCTATGTAGATAAGCTTTCTTGCCGAAGGTTGTTTCACCTTTCCATATGGGTCAGACTATTACTCTCTCCTCTTTTTATCCTCCACTGCATCCTTCTAAAGAGGAAGAAAGACTACATTGTTTGGACCCGAGAAGAGCGCTGAGCTTCTTCATAGACAGAACGAAGCAGTTTAGATTGGAGGATCAACTCTTCATCGGGTACGTGGGAAAGAGGAGAGGAAGGGCAGTCCACAAGAGAACACTCTCCAGGTGGATCATTCTTTGCATTAAGCTGTGTTATTCTCTGGCAAAGAAAGAACCCCCTGATGGAATAAGAGCTCATTCCACCAGAGCTAAGTCAACCTCTTCGGCCTTGGCTAGGTGTGTTCCTGTGGTTGACTTCTGCAAGGCCGCAACTTGGTCGTCCCTCCACACTTTTGCAAAGCATTACTGCTTGGATTCGGAGGTTAGGAGGGAGGGCCATTTTGCACGGTCGGTGCTGCAGGATTTCTTGGTTTGACCATTTAGGCACCCTCCACCGAGTGCGGTACTGCTTTGGGACTCTATTCAATGAGTGAGGAATCCACAGGTAGTTGTATCCATCACAAGAACGAGTTACTTACCTTCGGTAACGCCTTTTCTGGTGGATACACTAGCTACCTGTGGATTCCTCACGGTCCCTCCCGCCTCCCCGTTGCTTGTCTGGTCTTACCAAGTTATCCTTGGGTGAGCTCCTCTTGGTAGTTTATGGCTTCCATATATAGTGTATATATTTATGTATATAAGTAAATATTTAAAAAAAAAAAAAAAAAGAGAAAAGAGTTTGTGAGATTCCTATACATAGTATGTATCTATATATATTTTTGCGTATTGACATTTTTGAGCTGATGTTTTTATCTATTTGGTATAATTAAATATTGTTGTATATTTGTTTCAATTGCCTTTTCGTCTCAGAGGCAAGTAAAAAATGTTGGTACTGACCTCGGCACATCGGCGAGGACCACTTATTGCCTGTATGACGTCAGACGGTGTCGCGTGGGCAATTGTGACGTCCTCGTCGACGTGCAGAAGCTAGGAAGAAAATTTCCGTTGAAAGCTGGCACAGGGGAAAATTCAATGAGTGAGGAATCCACAAGTAGCTAGTGTATCCACCAGAAAAGGCGTTACCGAAGGTAAGTAACTTGTTCTTCTAGTACTTTCATGGCTGTGAATGAAGTCTAATGCTTCCTAGGAGTTGACCCATTTTTTTCAAACTTTACTATGGGGACCTCTGTATTTTGTAAGAATTGCATTCAGCGTGCCATTGAAATTTTTTTGTCACAGGTATCCCCTTTATGCCATGAATCATATAACAAATGCCACGGCCAGAAGTTTGCCATTTATGCTTCATGAGTGTTTTGTCAAAAATGCTTCTAGTATGTTAGAGGTGGGATTTTTTTCAGGAATGTCTCCATTCCTCATGTATGTCATGAGTGCCTTCCCTTCGGTCATGGGTTACCCCCAATATGCCAGTACCACTCATAGTAACTAACTCACATTCGTACTCCCTCACCTTCACACTCTCATTCTAGCTCATACTTACACCTATTCACCCACATAAAAATACGGACACACTCATACACTCACTGACTGACTGACTCACTCCCACACTGATTTTCATGAATTGATTCTTGATCTCACTTGCAGACACTCAATTTTTACAGACACTAACACTTTTACACTACCTCTCCGTCACGCCCCATCTCTTACTCATTCTGCCTTACTGTACTACTCTTACTACCTCCCACAGTTCCTCATTCACCCCTCTCCCTCACTCCCCATCTCTCAAATACTCATTATCACTCATGACGAATGTCACTCACTCAGTCTACGTTACGCGCACTCACACGATCACACTCTAATGTTCACAAGCACAATCACACATACAATGAATCCAGCTCACTTAATTTCACTTGTTCTTTTTCACTCTCACTGATTCCCACTCACTTTCAATCAAGCACGATGACTCTCACACATACGCTTGCTCTCACACACACTATCTCGTCTCTCACACTCTCATTCTGTCCTAGTTTCACTCACTGATTCTCATTGACACAGACTCATAAAGACAATCAAGCACATACCCACTCTTACTCTTTCATATTTCTCCTCTCTCTCATTCCTCTCACTCACTCATTTTAACTCATTCATCCTCATACTAGCTCTCACACACGCTACAGCACTCATCACTGCTGTTCTGTCTGGATTCTCTCCAGGCACATGTATGCACTGCTGTGTGACATGAGAGTCTAATTTTGGTAGATATTCTGTACTGCCGGAAGTATGCACATTATGGCGGTCATTCTGACCGTGGCGGTCGGCGGTCGCCGCCCGCCAAGCGGTTCCCGCCGAAAGACCGCGGCGGCCATTCTGGCTTTCCCGCGGGGCCGGCGGGCGACCCCCAGAAGACCGCCGGCCGGCCGGCCCAGCGGGAAAGCCCCTACAACAATGAAGCCGGCTCGGAATGGAGCCGGCGGAGTTGCAGGGGTGCGACGGGTGCAGTGGCACCCGTCGCGATTTTCACTGTCTGCTTCACTGCCCATGCCAGTGGCATGGGCAGTGCAGGGCCCCCAGGGGCCCCACGGCACCCGTTCCCGCCATCCTGGTTCTGGCGGTGGACACCGCCAGAAACAGGCTGGCGGGAAGGCGGTCGGAATCCCCATGGCGGTGCTGCAAGCAGCTCCGCCATGGCGGATACCCTGGGCCAGCGGGAAACCGGCGGGAAACCGCCGGCTCCCCTTTTCTGACCGCGGCTTTACCGCCGTGGTCAGAATCGCCCAGGAAGCACCGCCAGCCTGTTGGCGGTGCTTCCGCCGCCCTCCGCCATGGCGGTCATGGACCGCCAGGGTCAGAATGACCCCCTATGTGTGCTAAATAAAATGCATTATGCCTGAGGGCACAATAGTTGATTTACCACCCTCACTCATGCACAGTCCAGCCATCCACCTACAAAGTGTTGTGTTCTTAAAGAGCGCCTTGTAAATGGGTTGTGGCTCAGCTCATTCAGCCCCTCCTCTTCTCGTGAGCCTAAAGAGACAATGGAGCCAACATGTACACTGGCAGCATTCCTAAAAACAAGAGAGTCATCCTTTCATGAACTGCTGATTGCAAAGGGCAGTGTGGACATAAACACGGGGAAATATGTGGTGGCTTACAAGTGACAGGGCTGCATCCAGATTTACCTTTTGACGAGCTACCTCTGTCAGGCTGTACTAGTGGGAGTTTTTGTGAATTCCCTAACCATGCATTTACTTATTCACAAGTGTATGCATATGTGTGACCTTTTTTGTGATAGGCCCAATGTATTAAGTGTGCAAGCCTTTTGTGCGCTGTTGTGATTATAATTAAGGAACATACCTCTGACGTCAATATTCAGACTGAGCTTCTTATGCATAGTACGAATTTGGCAATCCGTAAAACAACTAATGGAGGGCAATGACCACAGCATTAACTCAAGGGTGGGAGATAATTTGATAGCTTAAAAATATATGACAAAATCGGTGATTCTGCTTTGAATACTAAACTATTACATACACATTCCCGGATATACAATACAAAGATGACACGTCTTTCCTGTGTACCATTTTTCAGGAAATCTAAGGACCAGATGTAAGTCAGACTCTGGTTGAGTATTTACGGTTTCAAGTTTCATCTCAGGGGGTGATCCTCAAAATGAATTATGAATTTGAGGAAATGGTACCATGCTTTGGCTAGTGCTAGCTCTATTAAAACTATGTAAGTTCCCTATACCAGGCAGAGGATATCGTTTATAGCGGTGGATGGTATTAATAGGCATGAGGGGTGTTGCTCTACCATTGAAGGAGGAGTAAGAGAAGGGGAAAGAACGAACACAGGAGCATCTTGACTCATGACTGGGCCCTTGTGAGGCTAGACTGCTAGCATTATTATTTTTTGTTATAGAGTTCAAATGTGCATGTAGCAGGCTCACCCTCAAGGACCAGGCTAGTCATATGATGTCAGGGTCGTGGGTGAGGCTTCTTCTTGAGTCACTGGAAAAGTTTACCTTGGGGCACTTACGGTGATACTCCAGGGCAGAGTTACAGCATCCTAAGGCCAAGGCCAAGGCCAAAAACGACAACATGGTGCTATGGAGAGCAGATCACAAGACAACTTAGCATTACCCAGGGCTGCCCTTGGCAGGCAAATAACCCCAATCACTTCCTCCTTTGAGCTCTCTGACCACTTAGACCACCTGGATATAGCATATCCTCTCCACTAAGCTCACCAGAGCTTTACATTGATGGTCATCATGAACGGTCACTGACTGTGTGAAGACCAGGCCTCACAGGGGCTTTACATTTGCATTCCTCAAGGGCATTTGAACCTCAATGCAAAGAACTCACTTTGCGGTCGCGAGGAGCCCAAAACCTCTGTATCACCAGCATTTCTTCTGCAGTAGTTCACACTGATGCTAGCCAAGGGTTCTTGACATGGGTGCATCTCTTGGGGATGAACCCCTTCATATAATTCCTCTCCCTACCCTTGCCCACTGTAAAAGCATAAGCACTGTGCTTAAAGGTACATTGGGTTAAGGTTTCACGTTTAAAATTCAACCCCCTAAAACATTCAAAGAACTACTTCGGGAAGGGAATTTGACTGTAGAAAAGGGCAATTGCTTTATTCTCACTTACATCTTTGCAGAAGAACAAATGAAACTTTTATACAAACTTGTGCTACTGAACTGCAAAGAACATCCTGGGCCTTTCTACTTTCATATTGTTAAGAAATGCCTTTTTCCATAGGTACGCTTTTCCCCCTGACATCTCTGTATCTTTTAGATTGCTTATTGTAGGCTGCTGGCGGCTACCCCAACGACGTCGTTCTTATTCAGATGAGAACGGTAGCAATACATGCATTCTTCTAGCAACAGAACTCATGCTTTCTATATATAGGCGAAGATACAAATTCACTGAAGACATGGCATTCACTCTGCACACATTGAGCCTCATTCATAAGGAACTGAAGCATCAGCTCCAATGCTCCAGTTTCCTTGCGTCACCCTGCGCTCCCCTAACGACACCATGGTAGCTCTGTATTTAATACAATGCGCCATGGTGCTCATTAACACAACTGTGTAAAACATTTTGATCCAGTTGTGGCGCTTTGCTAGACTAGCGCCAAAAATGTTGACGCTAGTCCAGCAAAGCTTGGGGAAGCCTATTGGAAACAACCTAGTGTAAGTTTAATGCCTGCCCTGGCCCAGGGTTAAAAAATGATGCTAAAATGGGGCCGTGAAATCTTGTATATTTCACTGCGTAATTTTTTGAGCCTCCCTGCAGGGGAACACCTCCCTTGCATACATTATACCTGGCGCAGGTATAATGTGGCCAAGGTTTTACAAACTGGCGCAATGGTGACATGTCAGTTTGTAAATACGACGTGGGGCGGGGGACTGTTTTGCACCACCATAGCGTAAAATAAAAAAATTACGCTGGGCAAGGGGCTTGTGAATGAGCCCTTTTATTCTGCATTTTACTATTAAATTCAAGACACTGAAGACTGGATTTCCCTTTTGAGCAGTTTCAATAATCGCTAAATTACTTTTAATGTAGATTTGCATAATTAAAAAGTGCTATTCTGTTTCAAATGTCCATTTCATGAAGGATTCTTCATAAATTCAAATTGAAAAAATAGTTTAGTAATTCAGGAAATTATTTAATTTTCAAAAAAGATTTAATTCTGAATGTAAAAGTTGTGCTCCTTCTTCTCTCTTTTGACTTCAGATAAGCCTTCCGTCAACATCTTGCCATCGACGCCAGTTCCACAGGAAGGTCAGACGTTAACGTTGACTTGTGAATCTAAAGGGAAACCACGGTTAGTATATATGTATAAGGAGAAATGCTTTCGGTTACTTTTCTTTGTCTGTTGTGTGAAAGAATATGTTCAGTCGCGCATAAGCGTGTGCAACTATTTTTTAACGCAATCTCATGTGTGTCCCGATTATTGGTATTCGTGTAGTCCATGTAATTTGTTTCTTTATCCTTTTAATGTATCTTCATCTTTTGGGAAATTGGTTCAAGCGAAAAACATCTTGCGGAAACCACAAAGCAAGATGTGTCCCACAGATGCAATTGGTATAAACATTAACCGTATTACTTTAGGAACTGTACGGCCATAACATTGAGTTAGCGGCGTGAATGATTTTTGCACTTGACGTCATACCCCGCACACAGTCTTCCCAATGGCTACCACCCAAGCAGGATTCTTGCAACATCTGCAATCCTTGCAACAATTACACTTTTAATTTCCATAAAATATTTTACAGTTTTGCGCACCCCAGTTTAGGCACTGAGTACACATTGAGCTCACCAACTGTAACTCTCATGACGCGTGACTTCATTAACTTTCTGAGGAAGGTTGGCCTTTTACTTTTCGCGACAGACTCATGCTGTTTTTTACTCAACTTTCTGGGAAGAATTCCAGCTGTGAAATGTTCAGCTGAATGCTTCAACCTCCAGGGAGTGCAAACTTCATCAACCACTATTTACATATTTAGACAAATTACAATTACACTTGTTCATAGCCACGCATCCTGTTGAGAATGTGCTACCAGTATGCCTTGTCGGAACCATGCTGACTTTCCTGACAACCTCACTTCTTAAATGCTTATGATGTGCAGTAATGATCAGGGGCAATGATCCATCCACAACTATCAAAGATAAAATATGGCGCTTACATTTGAGAAATGAGGCTCTTGTATTCCCAAGTGAGGTTTTTCTCATAAACGAACAAAAAGGTATTCCCAAAATATTTTTTCACAGAAAAGAAAGCGAACATTAACAATTTACGTTTCTTTAAATATAACCCAATCCCTCTACTCTATAACCATTCTATAATGTTTGACTACGTGATAAAAGCTTACTTTAAAGGTTTTCACCAGTTTGTCCCTTTCCCTGAATAAACTACTGCATAGTAGCTTGTTGCGTACTGAAATACCAGAAAGCAGCCTGGAAACGAAGGTGTGCGAAGTTGAGGTCTAAGGAGGCATCGGGTGCCCTTATCTCTGGCTTCATAGCTGCTGCGACTAAACCGCTGGGTAATGTCTCTAGAGACCATTTGAGTAGAGGTCAAACTCCCTTGTTTCAGTCTGGGAGCTGCCCGGTGCAGCCTTTGTTCAGCTTGGTGTCTCACTCCATTCTCCTTCCCCCTACCTTGTCCCTCTCTGAAAAGCCTTGTGGCTTCGGAGTATAGCTGCTGTAGATATTATGGGGAGGGGGACTTAAGAGCCCAGGACTCCTCTTTACTCTCACTTCCTCCATGCACCTTGTGGCCCTCACTAACCACATACGTGCTGTCTTGGCAGTGGAATGAAATAAGCCAGCTTGTCAACATTAGTATATCCACTGACTAGTTCAACTGTCGATTCTGATTGGACCGTTATCTACTATATAACCCGACTGCAATCCAGTGTCATGAATTCAGAGTTGGTAGTGGAATTTGTTTCATCCCTTAAGATGCTCATTAAATGAACAATGGGTTAAAAAGCAAATACTTCTTCTGCATCTTGCAAAAATGTGTGGCTGTGAGCTTTGTGCAACTGAGCGAACTTGCAAAAGACATTTATGAGGTAAAAGATCGGAGCTAGGAACAAGTGCGTTGACAGACGTTATTATGATGATGAGACCATTGTCTGAGGAAGTGAGTGATCAAGACATTTGAGCATCATAAGTGGTAGAGACTAAGCCTAACAGAGCAGAGAAAATATGGCTCAACTGAGAAGAAAAGAGAGGGCTTTAGGATGAGTTGAACAGAGAGGGCTGAGGACATTGAAGTGACTACTGAGACAAAGGCTGAAGAGCTTGAGCAAGGAAATGGAGAAACCCATCCAATAGTGAGGGAAGGACCAAATATAATATAATAATAAGACTAGGAGATGGAGGGAGGGTGAGGAATGACAAGATTAGGGTGCAGTAGAGAGTGAATTACCGCACAACCGAATGACACACCCAAGGTCTGGACAACCACATTTAAAAAACAATCGAGGACACACTATTAAATCTAGAAGTCTCGCTGCCTCAGATCATGGTACATTGGGCTGGCTGGCCCCATTCCTTAACTCCACTCTGTTAGAAATGGGGTTTTTGGTTGGCAGTCAGGTTACCCTCTGTCCAAGCAAGAACCCTCACTCTAGTCAGGGTAAGTCACACACAATCCAAATTATCCTGTGCCCACCCTCTGGTAGCTTGGCACGAGCAGTCAGGCTCAACTTAGAAGGCAATGTGTAAAGTATTTGTGCAATAAATCATACAATAACACCATATAGCACCACGAAAAATACACCACACAATGTTTAGAAAAATATAGAATATTTATCTGGATATTTGTAGATCAACACAATAAAAGATGCAATAAGAATTTGTAGAAATATCACTGAAAAGTGATATAAAGGGGGTCATTCTGACCCTGGCGGTCATGGACCTCCAGGGACAACGACCGCGGAAGCACCACCAACAGGTTGGCGGTGCTTCCTGGCCAATTCTGACCGCGGCGGTAAAGCCATGGGAATTCCGACCAGCAGACACTGAAAATCGCGACGGGTGCCACTGCACCCGTCGCACCCCAGCAACTCCGCCGGCTCCATTCGGAGACGGCTTCATCGTTGCTGGGTCTTTCCCGCTGGGCGGGCGGGCGGCCTTTTGGCGGTCGCCCGCCCGCCCAGCGGGAAAGTCAGAATGACCGCCGCAGTCATTTGACCGCGGTGCGGTCTTCTGGCGGGGGAACTTTGGCGGGCGGCCTCCGCCGCCCGCCGAAGTTGGAATGACCCCCAAAGTGTCTTAAGTCTTTAAAAAGCAAACAAAGTCTCTTTCAAGCACAAAGTTCCTGGTTTGGAGGGCTGAAGAGGAGGAGATGCATGGAAAAATGGTGTGTGCGTCGGTTTCGCCCCTTCACACACGGACTTGCGTCGTTATTTTTCACGCGGGGAGACGTGCGTAGTTCTGCGGGAAGAAAAATGGTGTGTGCGTCGGTTTTGCCCCTTCACACATGGACTTGCGTCGTTATTTTTCACTCGGGGAAGACGTGCGTCGTTTTCAGGCATGCGGGCCGACTCCTTCTATGGTTTGTGGGATTAACAGATGTCCCAGGGTCTGTGCGTGGATTCCTCGGCTTGTTATCCGGCTGCGCGTCGTTCCGGGAGGCTGTGCATGGAATTTTCTTTCTCACGGCAGGCATCGCGTCTATTTCCTCTCTGGAAGTCGGGCGGCGTTGTCCATGCGAGGCCGTGCATCTAAGTTCCGGTCGCACCGTAGGCGTCGCGTCGAGCGGCGTCTTTCTGGATCGACGTGCGGCGATTTTCTCACTGCGGAGCAAGCTGTGCGTCAAATTTTTCGGTGCACGAGGAGTCCAAATGAAAAAGAGAAGTCTTTTTGGTCCTGAGACTTCAGGGAACAGTAGGCAAGCTCTATCCAAGCCCTTGGAGAGCACTTTTGCAGCCAGACAAGAGTTCAGCAAGACAGCAGGCCAACAGCAAGGCAGCTGTCCTTTGTAGAAAGCAGACAGGTGAGTCCTTTGAGCAGCCAGGCAGTTCTTCTTGGCAGGATTCAGGTTCTGGTTCAGGTTTCTTCTCCAGCAAGTGTCTGAGGTGATAGGGCAGAGGCCCTGTTTTATACCCAAATGTGCCTTTGAAGTGGGGGAGACTTCAAAGTGTGGCTAAGAAGTGCACCAGGTCCCCTTTCAGTTCAATCCTGTCTGCCAGGGTCCCAGTAGGGGGTGTGGCAGTCCTCTGTGTGAGGGCAGGCCCTCCACCCTCCCAGCCCAGGAAGACCCATTCAAAATGCAGATGTATGCAAGTGAGGCTGAGTACCCTGTGTTTGGGGTGTGTCTGAGTGAATGCACAAGGAGCTGTCAACTAAACCTAGCCAGACGTGGATTGTAAGGCACAGAAAGATTTAAGTGCAAAGAAATGCTCACTTTCTAAAAGTGGCATTTCTAGAATAGTAATATTAAATCCGACTTCCCCAGTCAGCAGGATTTTGTATTACCATTCTGGCCATACTAAATATGACCTTCCTTGCTCCTTTCAGATGAGCAGCTGCCACCTCAACAATGTATGAGGGCAGCCCCAATGTTAGCCTATGAAGGGAGCAGGCCTCACAGTAGTGTTTAGGAGTTTTACACTACCAGGACACATAAAGTACACAGGTACATGTCCTGCCTTTTACCCACACAGCACCTTGCTCTAAGGGTTACCTAGGGCACACATTAGGGGTGACTTATATGTAGAAAAAGGGGAGTTTTAGGCTTGGCAAGTACTTTTAAATGCCAAGTCGAAGTGTCAGTGAAACTGCACACACAGGCCTTGCATTGGCAGGCCTGAGAAAAGGGGAAGTGGCTACTTAAGTGGGTGGCACAACCAGTGCTGCAGGCCCACTAGTAGCATTTAATCTACAGGCCCTAGGCACATACAGTGCACATTACTAGGGACTTATAGGTAAATTAAATAGTCCAATTGGGTATGATCCAATGTTACCATGTTTATAGGGAGAGAGCATATGCACTTTAGCACTGGTTAGCAGTGGTAAAGTGCGCAGAGTCTAGAAACCAGCAAAAATGAGGTCAGAAAAAGAGAAGGAGGAAGGCAAAAAGTCTGGGGATAACCCTGCAGAAGGGCCATTTCCAACACACTCCATATTGCCATTAATTACCCATGGTTATCCAGAATCAAGACTAATTCTATCTAGAAGGTTCCTGCCGCCACCCTGCTTCCCTCTGTCACCCAGTTTTGGCATAGCAGATTAGTCCTGGGCCTTTCCCTTTCTCCCTAAAGGCTACTGCCATTTTACAGGATTCTGCCTACATCCCCTTCTCTCCAACCAATCAGTATTATAGTTTCAAAAGTGCACTCACCCCCTGTCAGGGTAGCTTACCCCGCTATATGGTCCAGATGAAAAAAAAGTTATGACCATATATATATATATATATATATATATATATATATATATATATATATATATATGTATATATATATATATATATATATATATATATATATACATATACATACATATGTATACTGCAAGATGAAGGATCACAAGAAAACAACAGCCAGCCAGGGCAAAAATCTGGATCCAAAAGGATGCAATGAGTCACAAGAACAGATGATCTCACCAAAGAACAAAAATATATTTCTAATACAACGTTTTAGCTTCTGCCTTCCTCAGGCAGTACAACATGGTTGCTGCACAGCTGACTCTGCTGGATTTTCAGAAAGCATCATGAGTGAAGATTTCAATTGGAATGTGGAGTCAATGCAGTCCTGAGAACTCTTCAGATATGCAGAAATCAAGTGGTATTGTCAGTGATGTTCAGTCCAACTGGATGCAGTGATTTTAAATGGTACATCCAGAAATTGTCTCTGATGTCCAGTAGTTCTTCCTTTAAAACATGTTCCTCAGGGAAATTCTGGCCTGATGAATGCCCCAGACCTTCCAGCTCTTAGTGCGGGCAGAAACATGTTGGTCCCTTTCTTTTAGACTCCTTGAGTCATCATTCTCAATGGAGTCCCTACCCTGGTTTTATGCTTACCTACGAACACCTACATTAAAAATACCCAGCAAAATAGGTGATTTGTAAGGTAATTTTATTATTCACCAATTCTTTACCTGGATCCCTTGTATTATCCAGCTAGATCTAATTTCAGCACTCCCTCTGCAGTTCTTTTAACAACGAGGTTGAGTCCGCCCAGGTAGTATCATCTTACCTGGGAGGGGCTAGGTGGTCATATGATGAAGCATAACACTATAATGTGTGTGAGACCACCTAGTCCGTAAAGGGAACTCCCTCCAAGGTACAGCCACTCTTCACACCCTTTCCTTGCCTGGAGAATAGGCGCCTAACTAGCGCTTCCTGAACAGGGCCTAATAGTCCAGTTCGAATCAGCATCACCCCACACTTTTTGTGTGTGTATGATATGCCACAGCAAAACATGTAGTGCAATGCCAGAACAATAATTGGAAAACAATGAGATACTATGGCATAGACATGATCACTCCAAATGAACGTGATAGCAATTGGACTCAAAAATCAAGACGTCTTGAATCCTGATACATTATCAGGCTGCAGACAAAGGTGCCACATGGAATGAACAATGGTGAAGAATTGTTTGTGCAATTCTAATAAAAAGCTACTTAGTGGGACATTAGGCAGATAAAACAAGTGGACACTTTTTAGGCAGAAGGGATGTTAATCAGACAAATGAGGCCTTGTAGACACAAAACCTGGGTAGAAACATCCAGTATATAATGTTTTTGGTAAATGGTATGTATTAATGTTAATTGTTAGCAACAGGAATTGGTTGAATGTGGGAGAAATGTAGGGGCATATTGATATGAAAAAGAGGTACTAGACCAATACCGCACTACCTTTGAAATCATCATACCTATTACCATGAGAGATATCAGTAGACACGTCACCACTAAGGTTATTGGTATTAGAATATACAAAATTATAGAAATTACAGATGAATACGACCGGCTGGGTATTGACATCAATAATAGTACAATGCAGTCTCCAACTTGTATTCAAAATGTGGATTAACAGTACATGAAATGTAAATGAATGATTTTGAAGGATAAGAACTACATCTTCCATAATACTTCTAAATGGACACAAATTGGAGGAAGTATGTAAGGTGATTAAAGACGGGACTCACCAACAGTGAGAAAGACCCTGTGAGATCGAAACACATCAGTAGTGCAATTGTATGACTGAATAAATTAAAATATCAGCAATTTCAGGGAGCACAGCATCTCATTTGTAAAGTATTAGACAAAGGCGTTTGGTAAAGCCCCTCCGCCTGCACCTACTGTTGAGCATGCCAAAAAACAGACTGAATTGCAAAACAAATAGAAAAAGTATACATATGTGTGTGTGTGTATATATATATATTTAGAAATGGGGGAAATGGGATTTCTGGTTAGCTAGGGAATGCACCTAAGACAGGCAAAACCCACCCACTCTAGTCAGGGAAAAAGAGTTACACGTCCAAGATAACCCCTGCTCACCCCCTTGGTAGCTTGGCACAAGCAGTCAGGCCTAACCCGGAGGCAATGTTTAAAGGGTTTGCACAACACACACAACACACGTGACGCAATATATATGTACACCACAAGTAAACACAACTCTGAGCTATGTAAAAATAAACTGTATTGCACAAAGCATTATTAGACCAAACATTACATGTCAGTAATACCCTGCTACCTTAGCAGTTGTCAGAACGTTACACAGGTTACTAATACTCTGCAACACAAGCAGTTGTCAGGAATCACATTACAACCCAAATGCACTTGTCATAGAAATATCATAAATGCCCATAGCAGGACAATTATAACATATGGCAAGTCAGAAAACCATATTAGTGTGTTGTGCCCATAACACGAACATTAGCAAACATATATGAAACACCTCATAAAAATAGGCAGGTTAACATATAAACCATGAATGTCCACATAAGGAAAATATGACAAATGTATGGCCTTTAAAAGTACATGGTTTTATGATGAAAGGCACTCACAGTGTCAAGAAGAACAAAATGGGCCCCCCAGCGATCCGTGCTCTCACTTTGAGGGCCACTCCAATGCTTGGGGGAGGAGGGGGCGACATGCACCCCCTCTGGTTTTATAATGGGCCCTTTCTGGGGCCCATGATCTCTGGGGGCCCCCCATGCTGCATGTGGCCTTCCAGAGGGGGGCAAAGCCAGGAAACAACAAGTGGGGCCACAGATGGGGGCATCACCGACTCTCGCGGGGGCCCTCTAGGGAGACCTGTGGGGTTGGGGGGCCACAACCAAGGCTTCTGCCCCACCCACGCTCAGAAGATCACTCGATGCTTCATTGGGGCCGGGGGAGACTCCGATGAGGCTTCCTCCCCCCCGCATGTACACAAAAGAGGCTCCGGTGGGGCAGGGAGCTTCTGATGAGGCTTCCTTCCCACCCAATGTCTCCTGCTTCCAACCGGCCTGCCGGGGCCGCAGTGGTGTGCAGGCACCAAAGTAGCGCACTTTGCCCCGGGGGCACGGTAGGAGCGCGCTCACTCCTCTTACTCAATTAATGGTGCCCAGGGGGTCCTTATTACAGTGTATCACTTGCACTTAGCAGTGAATTCTGCTGCAGGAAAGCACTTCTGAGCGCTAGGGGACAATAAAGCAAGGTGCTCTCCAATTGCTCGCTATAGGAAGAAGCAGAGGGCATGCCAGGCGCTAAAGCAAATATGGAGAAGCGCTCCTCATGCGCTTCAGACTGTTGCAGGGGCCAGGGGCCACAACACCCTGCCCCTGCGGGCCAAAGACAAGGAAGCACAGGTGGCAATGCCCAGCAGTAGGCCAGTGCAAGGGGGATGCAGGCAGTTTCCTACAGTGACCAAGCAGGTCACAGGTCAGCACAGCAGCAGCAGTCCATGGTGGTTCCTGGTAAGTCCTTCCAGCATTGTGTGTTCAGTTCCAGGATGTCTCCTCATTGTGGGGAAAACTCCCCTGTACTTATACTCAGTTTTACAGTGTGTTTACAAAGAAAGGGGAGAGGAGGTTCCAGCCAGTTACAGCTAGTTCTGGGAGTGCCCCCTCTCTCCTCCAGCACAGGCTCCAAACATCAGTCAGGGGTAAACAACCCTATTGTGTGAGCAAGGGCACACCCTTTACAAATGCAGGTGTGCCCCGCCTCTCCCTTCTCACAGATCAGGAAGACTATTTAGTATGCATATGCAACTCTGTGACACCTCCACTCTCCCTGTGTACAGGCTGTCTGAAAAGTATGCACAAAGCCCAACTGTCACTTTTCCCAGACGTGGATTGGAGTCAAGCTGCAAAACACCAGAGTTATGAGCACAGAAAAATGCTCACTCTCTAGAAGTAATTACTTTCTGTAATAGTAATAAAAAATTCCACTCACACCAGTAAGCAGCATTTCTCACTACCATTATAACCATACCAGAAATGCCTACGATACCCCTCATAATTCAGACAAAATCCCCTACGCATAAGACAGGGCATTTCCAATGCAATCCTATGAGAAGGCACCACTCACAGCAGTGAGAAACCAAAGAGGCTGTTTGTCACTACCAGGACAGGCCACGCTACTAGGCACATGTCCTGCCTTCTACATACATATCACCCTGTCCATAGGGCTAACTAAGGCCTACCTTAAGGGTGACTTACATGTAGTAAAAGGGGATTTCTAGGCGTGACAAGTAAATGTAGATGCCAGGTCCCTGTGGTAGAAAACTGTGCATGCAGGCCCTGCGCTAGCAGGCCTGAGACAGGTTTGAAAGGCTACTGCAGTGGGTGGTGCAAGTAGCGCTGCAGGCCCACTAGTAGCATTTAATTTACAGGCCCTGGGTATACAGATACCACTTAAAAAGGGAATTATAGGTCAATTAAATATGCCACTTAGGTATAAGCCAATCATACCAAGTTTACAAGGGAGAGCACATGCACTTTAGCACTGATTAGCAGGGGTAAAGTGCCCAGAGTCATAACATCAACCAAAAAGGATCAGAAAAATAAGGATGAAAAGGCAAAAAGTTTGGGGAATGACCCTGTAAAAAGAGCCTTTGGCTGTGCATGGTGGGAGTTGGCCACAGGGCCTGACCTATGGCCAGCTCTGCAGTCAACCCTCACATATACACCCAACCCAAGCTAAGCATGGCCTTCTCCCATGCACAGCATGGGGTTAGATGCAGTGGGTGTTTTTTTCAATTTCTCACTGGATCCACAGATCCACAGTGGATTTACACACGGGGCCACACTGAGCACCAAGGTGGATCCACAGAACAGCAGATTGGACAACAAAATGGAAAATTCTTTGCCCTTGGACCCCTTTATGTGTCTTGTGGGGTCGGTGCACCTCTATCCTGACCCCTTACATGTTTTTGCACTGTTCTTTTACCACCCCCAGCCAATGCCACAAGCAAAATGGCGGACACAACTTTTCTATAAAGTTGCGGCCAGCCTATCAGGGCCTTGCTTTTCCCCAGTCTCTGCGGATCCACCGTGGATGGATCCGTTGAGGATCAGTGTCCCTATAAAGCTGTATTTTTTAACCTTAACTAACTCCAAAATTCCTGGATGGATTTACACTAAGTTAGAAAAAGCATCCTTTAAGGACCAAGATCTAGATTTCTGACAAATTTTGTGTATTTCCGTTCAGTGATTTAGTCTGTAGTGATGTTCAAAATTTGAAAAATCCCATAGACATCAGTGTTTTGAGACCCCCTTTTTTTCTAGGCCCCCGCTTGATGGATCACCCCAAAACTTTCAAAACAGAAGCTAACCTGAGTGTTGTATTCATTTTGAAGTTTGTGAAGATTACTCAAATGACGCCAGAGTTATTGACAAAACAGAGAACGCTCTGTCTATGGGAAAAAATGGTCTAATATATATATATATATATAACCTAGTGTCGGTCACCACCAGGTAGTCAAAGTTAGGTGAGTCTTCACAAAATTTTCAAAACTTATACTTTGGTGCGTTCAACTGCTGTCTTGAAAGTTTTGTGGTGATCTGTGAAATGGGGGCCATATTCTGTGTCTATGGGGATTTCACATCCTTTAGACATGATACAGCCCAAACCGCTGAACGTAACTACAACAAATCTGGCAGGAAGCTTTAGTCCAAAAGACTGTGCTTTTTGTGATTTGGTGTAAATCCCTAAAGTAGTTTCTGAGATACTAGAGTTAAAAAAATATAGATATCTAGCACCCCGGATTCAGATTTGCGCATTCAGGGAGTAGAAATGTCCTTTTTTTTGCCCTGGTCACCCCAAACCATTTCAACAGATACTGGTGGTTACTGGCTCATGGCTGTACCCTTGACACCGCTAACAAGTCCCAGGCCTAGTGCTCTGTGTATAGTAGATATACAAATTAGACTAATTATAAATGGCAGAAGAAACCTGTAGGAAAATGGGTTATTGGTAAGGGCAGGTAAGTACCTACACTTAGCAATAGGCCACTAACCTCCACTTAGGTCCAGTTAGGTCTCAGTAAATTAAAACTAGCTCAACCCTTGGTAGCTTGACAACGAGCAACAAGGCTTAACTTAGGAGACAAAGTGTAAAGCATTCAAATATCACAAAACAGTAATTAAATAAAACACAGGAAACAGTTTAAAAATCAGAAATCAATTTATAAAAATAGGAAATATTTTTAGCTTTAAAATGACACCAAAACGAATAAAATCAGAGAAGGGGAACCAGAGGTATGATTTTTTAAAGAAATAATGCTTTCTAGCGCATAGAAACAAAAAGCGCCAATCTGGTCATCTGGTGGCACCTCGACCGGGGCAAAGTCAAAGTTTAAGGCCGACCGCGATGTAAGCCCGGCTCTGCTACAGCCCACGGGAGGCCTCGGTCAAAAATTTACCTTAGGACTTAGTCATTTTTCTAGAGATTTTCTTCAGCGGGATGAACCTGCCAGTCCAATCTGACCTCCTGGAACTCTACCTTCGGACTTAGTCGTTTTTTCGAGGTGAAAATCCTTCGACCGGGGTAAACCTGGATCTTATTTTATTGAGACCTAACTGGAGCTAGTGGGGGTTGGTGGCCTATTGCTAAGTGTAGGTACTTACCTGCCCTTACCAATAATCCACTTTCCAACCTGGGGGAAAAGCAAGGCCCTGATTGGCTGCCCGCACCCTGACAGAAAACTTCTGGCTGCCATTTTGTTGCCTTATCGGCTCAGGGGTGGGAAAAGAATAGTGAAAAACACATAAGGGGTCAGGATATGGGTATCCTGACCCCATAGGGCACATAGAGGGGTCAAGCAAATCTGTCCAATTATTTTTGTTTTCCATCTGATTTGTGGATCCTTGGATCCAGGGTGGATCCACGGATCCTGGATTCAAATATCCACCTGTGGATCCACAAATCCAGAGAAAACATTGAAAAAATAAACACCCACTGCATTCAAATTCATGCTGTGCACGGCCTTTGGTCGTCCGCAGCCTAGGTTTGGGTGCATGCAGGAGGGTTGGCCTCCCTGTGGCCAACCCCAGCCAGGCATGGCCGAAGGCCATGTACGGCGCTGCTTATATTTATGTCTGTGCGAAATTCACTGAAAAAACCCAAGGTTACAGTGACGTTATAGTTAGGTTCTGAATTTACTTGCACAAAACCTTAGATATTCAGCAGTTATAATTATGGTTAACTCAAGCAACTATAACTTGCGCCCTAAGGTAACTATATCTTGCACATTTGCCTTGCACAACTAATTACTCCACATAATAAATCATTGATGACACCTTCTATAGCATCATTGAATATTATTACTGCAACATTTGCAATAAAATTATTTATGTGAAAACTGTGCATTGCGGGAGTGCAAGTTTTAGTTACTTGAGTTGTTTCAAGATGGTCAGGGTCACCACATCAAAAGAGACCCACAAACAACATTATATAAGTGAAACCAGTAGCCAGGCTTAAATGCAATTATCATAGTCAATAAAGCAAAAAACATTGTCAACAATATATTGTCAATAACGCATTAAAAAGAACATAAAGTGTCTGGACTTGTCTGTTTTTTGTACACTTTTGGCCACATAAAATACTACCATACAACCAACCACTAGATGTAATTACACTTCTCTGCCGTAGGAAAAATGTTCCAGCCTTGTAAATGCTTTTCAAATAATGGTGAAAATCCTGTGGGTCATGGATTCTAAGACCCCAGAAACTTAGGGTAACTTTGGAAAGTAGCTTCTGGGCAGGGTTGCTTTATCTCCTGCAGACTGCCACAGCACCCTTTAGGTTTTTTGGTGGTGCCTTTGCCATCCCTTGGGCCCCGACAGGCAGAGAAAATTATTAAAATTAAGCCCAGGTGGACCTTACGATGTATTTTCTCTGAGAAGCAGGGTATCTTAGATAAATGGCTTTGGCCACACTGTTTATTTGTACACATGTCCTTGCACCACATGTCTTTTTCTTTCTCTTTTGTTTTTTAAATAGGGTGCCTCAGACCCACCAGGACATCCCAAAAAGTATTTTATTCAGGTTAGTGCAGCGCAGGGAGCCCACTCCTGCGCTGCCCAGCTGGCTCCCTCCCTGACCAGTACTGTTCATTGCCAGCACAAAAGATGGCTATTGGATTCTCCCTGCCCACTCCATGAAGGCATGGTGTATACTTTGCAGTGGTTGCCCTGCTACCCCCACACACGAGGAGTGGGAGATGAGCCCAGTACCATTGTTGAGAGTGCTGCGGTGGTCCCCATAATATTCCCTCGCTGGCATGAAGGTGAAGTCCCAGGCCTCATCCTTCAGTTGTTCACTGCAGTCCCAGGGTTGGGGTCCTTGGCTCCTTCTTGACATACACCACCATGGAGGATGGTGTCCCCATGCCTCATGGAGCTATTGGAGAGGGGCTCATGCACATTCCATCCCAAGCTTTTTAAAATTAATTAATGAGACTTGCGCTGCCACTTGGGCCCTGCCCACTCCAGGGTTAAAGTGAAGGATTTTGTTAGAGCGCCACACACTCAACTTCTTGCTGGGGAGTCAAAGGTCAAATCCTTTAAAAGGCCAAAACTAGGGTCCCTTGGGTTGATTTGGTTGTTTCAGGTTGTTTTACTCTTGGTGGCACACTCCGGTTACCAGGGACATTTTCAGCAGGCCTCCAAGCCTAAAAAGGGTTGCAATCTGCAGGAGCTGGTTTCACTGATCCTATGCCATGCCCTACACAGACCCCATGGCCTTCTGGCCATTTTGTAGGACACCCAGGGAGGAGCAGTGTGTCCATGTTGTCCCCCCATTTTGCCATGAGAGTATGTAAAGGGATCAGCAATATTAGCTTCTGGCAAGACCCACTAGTCCTGGGTTCAGCTGTAGACAGTGTCCTTGGTCCATTAGAGAATCAGGGGTCCTGCCCTTCCAGCTTTCCATGTTGTTGCCGCAGTCGCAGTCTGGGTCTAGGGGCTTGCACTATTTCTTTCCTCGTGCAATAGTTTATACATGGGTAAAGTTTCAGATGCCAGGCACCCTTAGCCAATCCTCGGATACCACATCATCCCTCCACCTCTTTCCCAACCCCACTGCACATCATTCTGGGCCCATGCGAGATGGTACTGTCAAGAGATATCTGTTCATATCTTCTCTGGGTGCCTCAGCTCCACTCCTAGTTAACATCACTGCCAGATACTTTCCCACCAAATTTTAAAAAGGATCCGCTTCCTGTGATGGCTCTGTATGCCTGGGCTTCCTTCTTTGTTTAGTGGGTGTGAGCTGTCACATGCCTGGGACAGTGTGACAGCTAATTAATAGATGCAGATTTTCTTTCCCACCCTCTCCTCAGGAGCTGAGGAAAGCACTTTTAATTGCTCCATTTTTGTGTGGAAGCCTTTGTTCCCTCTGTTGGGAATCAGAGTAATTAGCTTGACCCGGTAGTGTACCAAAAGGCTTGGGTTCTGAATCTGAGCTGAGCCAGAAAAATATGACAACTGTGGATGACCCATAAGGTATACACGCAGGGTTTTGGGACCCATGTATTCATGTTTGGCGCACGTGTTCCACTTCACTTTGATATCTTACCGGACTTTGTAGGCTTAAGGGAATCAAAACTGAACTTTAAGGCAGATTTCCATCATGTGTATAATACAGTTACACTGCAGATGAACAAGTAAACCTAACTGACTATACCCATCAGTGGCTACTAATATTTTAAGACCGATCCCAGATCAACATCTAAGCTTGCTGAGTCCCTTCTGTGCCAGGCTGCACACAATGGAAGTCATACATTTGCAGCCTCACGCGCACACACACCAGTGCACATGTGTTCACGTGTAACCAGCCAAGTGCCTCTTTCCCTAGCTGTGTTGCAGCATCCTTATCTTAAAATGTGGACACTGGCGGTAGACATGCACAGTCTGTTTACTATGTGAATACTATGGGTGAGACACAAGTAGTGAGACTCACCCACAGTAAAAATTCCAAAGCCAGGTGATCAAAAAGCAAAAACATCTGGGCACACTAAATGGGCATCATCCATTTGCAACAAGATCTGTTTATCTTTGAACTTTACTCTGCTGAGTACAGCTGCAATTTCATATTCTACAATGGCCTCTTCACCAGTTATGCCAATGTAAATAACATCTGCCAAACAAAATGTTGCAAATTATGACAATGCAACATGACATAAATACCATATAACGAGGAGCTGAAATTCCATTAAAGTGGTGCTTTGAGTGTAAACCATATTTTGAGTCAGAGAGTGAAGGAGAAAACAAGCAAGTTGGATGGCTCATAACAAAACCAAGGACCATAAACAAATGCACATTTTTAAACGACCATTTCAAATGCAAAGGGGAGATGAGCTCCAGAGGACGTGGGAGGGAAATTCAAGTGATTGTACATCAGATATACTTATTTTATGTTCTGGGTTTTCAGAATTGCAAGGTGATGCTAAGCTGTTTAGCAGAATTAACAGTATGCAGTTTAATGTGGTTATTCCAACCTAGATTTTAAGAAATCAAATTATCCTCTGGCAAAACAACATTCTTTTTCTAAATATATTCACATCTGGGAGCAAACTTCTATTTTTCCTTTTACGTTCAATAAGTAATATTCTCTGATAATTTTGTTTTCTGCCAATTGAAAACCTCGATGGTCAAGGTATTATCTAAAAGACCTTGAAGTTCAGTATTTTCATATCATTAGCGAAACCAGTATTTTTGAAAGGTAATTTCTTGCAGAGAAAATGGAAATCAATTACTTTAAACTGAAGTCTTTTATAACTTTAATAGGGTCAAGTGTCAGGAGTATATCAACCTTGATTGCACTTCCATAATTAGTGTGACTGACAGAGGAGAAATTTTAATATATTTGGCATTCATTTGCCAGGTTACTCATGTTAAGAATGTTCATTTTGGTGAGATGTTCATTAGTACAGTGTAACAAAGAAATTAAATTATTTTAATGTGATTTTTGAAGAATAATGTCTTTCAGCATAACAAGTTTAGACGTTTTCTGAAATAAATCAGTTCTTAAATATTCTTTTACATCTCATTTCTTTCTGCTTTCATCTTAACAACCTATTTTTTCCTCTAGAAGTTGGTTGGCCACGATTAAATTATGTTACACTAAAGTGGTTGAGGTATTCAGTATTTTAATACAGCAAAAACAAATAATCAAGTGCGTGAGCCCCACGGTAGTGAACATAAATATGGCCTAATAATTCATGTTGTTTGAGTAACTGTACTAATAAACTCATATTCATACATTTATTAGTACAGTGCACATGTCAAAGTCCAGTTTATTCCATTATTAGTATGAAACTCATATGAAAACATAATACTTTAGTGCCTCGCTGATTTAATGTCATGATTGCGTAAGACAAGAAACAACTCTCCTTATAGTAACATGACATTTTCAATGTGGTTTTACCTTTTTGCAAAAATGTAACATCTTGAATCTTAGTTCATACTTTTAGTTAAAACTAATTCACATGAAAAACTGCCAGGTGCAAACCTTGTATGCAGATGTGCAAAGTGTAATATGCTGTTGCAGTTGTTGAATAAGGATAGTAGACTCATGTCCCACTCGTGGCTTCTCAACTCATCAGTCATGACTTCATGGCCAGCAATGGAAACTATTACAATGTTATATATATATATATATATATATATATATATATATATATATATATATATATATATATATATATATATTTGTTACAATTAGGATCACTTTTCCATAGGAGATTTTATTTTAGTTTGCTAATACCTTTGGTGACATTTGATTAATCTTCACAAAATGTCTATCTAGCTGTATTACGCAACTAGGATAAGTGAGACCATTTTTCTCAGTTCATTTGGGGCCAAAGAATTTGTCAAGAAAGCACTGCAAGGACATTCTGTGTTGTGCATCCTACATGTAGCATAGCAACCATATTCTAATTGCTGAATAACTACTGAAGGCATTGAAATGCAAACAATCCGATACTTATTCTCCCCAAATCATCAAATATTTCTCAGCCCTGCAACTGAAGTTGCCTGACCAGTTGAATCATCTTACATTACATTCAATACACAAATAAGGTTCTATAATCTCACACCAAACCTAGTGACATGAACCAGACCACATGTTTCACAACTATTTAATAAACTCCTTGGGCTCCAGGTGCATGGAAACGCTCTTTTAATCATTTAGCTCAGTATTTACAATATTCTTTATAAAAGGTTCAATGGAAATTTGTGAAAAAACCTTTAGGGAAGGGATTTTTCACCTATGTTGTGCTTGGTGATGTTTGTCTACTGTACTTCATAATACTTTGGCTAATCATGTAGGTTTTATGTTATATTTTGTTGCAGATGATTAAGCCAAAAGTTCAAAAGAAAGGTGCAACCAGGCAATTGTTAGGCTCGGTGCTTTATTCACATCGGGATTTGTATTTATGTGTGTACACGTTCATTGATTGGCATCTCACAACCTATCAAGTAGATTGTGGTTACTTCTGCGGTAGTAACATGTCAGTCCAGTGCCAATCTATCCTCTACAAATGAAGCTAAACACCTTACTAGTTCTGGGACGAAAAGTCTAAGGGCCACATTTAGAGTTTGCGGATATCCCGTCCACTGTATTCCAAACACTATTTTCTATAATGCACTTGTAATACAGCGGAAGGAAATCACTCAGTTAGTGACAGAGTATCCTGCCCACCAAACTCTACATAAGACCCAACGAGTTCACTTGGAAACTGTTTTGTCAGTGTTAGTGTCAGGTTCGAAGTGGGCTAGTAGACATATTTCTTACTTAACTCTGCACTTCTAAGATAAATCGCAAGTGTTTGCTAATTTAGGAAATGCCTTTACAGCCACAGAATGCATCTGCCCTTTATTCTTTTGCTTCTAGTTTCTTATATCGATCTGTTTTTATGCGTTTGATTTAAAAATATATTTCGCAGTTAAATATTTACAGATGTTCTGTGTATCCATATTTGCCTCTCTTTTAATAGTTTGATTGTATACTCATAAAGTATGATGTCTTCCTTTAAAATCAATGAATAAAACCTCGACAATCAAGAGTTTACTACTTGCAGGCCATGTTTTTATCAAACGAAATAGAATACAAGTGAAAATTGCCAAAGCCATCAGAGAATATATTTTTAGAAAGTAAATGCATGGTTGTTGACCAGTTAATTAATGAGGCGAGACGAGCTATCATTAGCAAAGTGTGTATCCTAGCAATGATCAGTTGCACAAGAGACGTATATTGATAAATATCTTAGAAACTGGGTAGCCATCCGTGAGTCATCCACAGTGATCATCTGTACGTTTGTAGCCCTGATTTTGAACCCTTTGTTGTACATTTATCATACATTCTTGCGTATTTCTAGTCATAAATGCAATCGAAACTCAGTGGAACATTGAAAAACAACATGTTAAAATGGTTTCTTTTAAACTTTGTGTGACAAGCATGACTTGTTGTCGCTATACACAATTTATATATATATATGCGACACCTTATCTCCAAAATCAAAGAATACTATGCTTAGATACTGACACTTTACCTTATCTCCAAAATCAAAGAATACTATGCTTAGATACTGACACCTTTCTTACATATTGCAAAAAACATTTTCTGTTTTTCTAAAGAATATTTTTTTGTGTTGCTAAAAGTTCGACTGGCTGGTACCACGTCTACACTCAGCCTGCTACTTTTTCCAAGCAATGCAGACTCCCTTGTTCCTTCCTACTCACCTTGGAACCTCTTGCCACATCCAGAAATGTGTAAATTAACCCGTCTGAGAGCTTATTCCCAAAGTCTGATAGAGAGTACTCGAATACTCCTCAAACACCATCTTTGAGCACAACTGCGCCATTCCAGCCTTTAAGTAAATCAGCAATCAACACAGTTGCCAGATGTGGCAATGCATAGGAAACAGCATAATGGTGGTCATAATACCGCCAGGGCCAAAACGACGGGAGCACCGCCAACAGGCTGGCGGTGCCTCCTGGCGTACCGCCGCGGTCGCACAGCCGGGGCCGGCGGTTTACTGCCACAATGGCCCGGGCGGATGTAATCCGCCAGGGCAGCGCTGCTTGCAGCGCTGCCCTGGGGATTACGACCCCCTTACCGCCAGCCTCTTTCTGGCGGTTTGCACCGCCAGGAAGAGGCTGGCGGTAAGGGGTGTCCTGGGGCCCCAGGGGGCCCCTGCACTGCCCATGCCACTGGCATGGGCAGTGCAGGGGCCCCCTAACAGGGCCCTGGCCAGCTTATCACTGTCTACATAGCAGACAGTGAAAAGCGCAACGGGTGCAACTGCACCCGTCGCACGGCCGCAACACCGCCGGCTCCTATGTTGCGGACTCATTCCCGCCGGCCCAGCGGGAATGTCATAATGGGGGCCGCCTGAGTGCGGCCGCATTGGCAGCCGCATCGCCATGGTCGTAATGACCCCCAATGTGTCAAATCAACCATGTACACCCCAGTCAATCTGCAAAATGAAAATAATTGCAAATCTACTACATAATGGTAGGTACTCGTCCTTAATATTGCTTATTTGTCTTACATCTGGCTGATGAAATGGCTGAAGAAATGACAGTATTTGCAGATGTTTCTTACAAAGTTCCTTAAGCTCTATAGAGGTAAGATGAGAAGCTTACAAAAGTGCAACAATTTAACTCTGGAAGGCCAATCCACACCATTACTGTAAAATAGAGCTCTACCAGCAGTAAGGGCGAGAGCTTTGCAAATGCTAGGAACAGGGAATGTATCCTGCATGCACATTTGTCACACTGACTGGAAACCCTTTTAATATGTTTTCAGACTCTGCTACAGCAGACCATCTGCGAGGAACATGTACAGAGTCTACAAAATAGAATCCCTTTTTACCTTCTGTAGTAACTCAAGGTGCCTTGCTTAAGATAAATCTTCTAGTAAAATATTTGTTTCCGGCCCAAAGTGAGTAAATAAGTAATCAGAGTTGTTTCCCAACACACACTTCACCCTTTTGAGTATGAGTTTCCCCATACATGCATGAAAATTTCTCCTTAGTACACATAACTGCCAGTAATGAAATGTGGAATATACGTAAAACTAAGTATTCCAAAGCTTTCACTATAAGTTACTAATGTACTCTTAACTTAATGGTGGGTGGGAGGCTCATACTTATGGATAAATTGTAGATATTGTTCTCATTTTTGGATGACAAGTTTAATTTTCAGTAGGTCAATGCATATAATTATATGCATGGCTACTGATGTTATGACCTAAAGGACACATCTGAATTGATACAAAGTTAACGTTATACATTACTTACACAAGTGGATCATGTATTCCATCTTTGTACTTTAATGGGACTTTTGTTATTGTTTCTGATATTATAAATTCTGGTATCGACGTAGCATAATTCTGATGGTGATGTTTCTGCTTGAGGAATAATGCTTTCAAAAGGGGGATACAGCTAGTCTGAGAAGTGCCCTAATTACACTCAATGTGTTCATATTTCCCAAAGGCTTAGCTTTTTGAGTATGATTTAATATGGTTGAGCTTCAGATTTTCCAACAATCACATGGATACATCTTCTTAAAGTACATTAGATGAGAAGCAAGACATGAGGGGGCTTATGGAGCAGCGGAAAGAGAGCAGAATAAGGGACATTAGGGGTTCTTAAAACGCAATATTTTTCAAACTTATTAACATTTTTAAGGCTTTCAAAACATAGATGAGAAAGTGTGTGTGTGTGTTTATGTGTTTTTGTTAGTGCAGGCATGTAGAAATCCCTAATGAAATCTGACAGACACTTTACATCACCCGACTGAAACCACTTGTACCCAACTATTTATTACACACTACATTTATTTTGTGGGGTGTAGCACCTCAGACACCCCTTGGAGCTTCGCCCTGATTGGCCCATTAATGCAATATAAATCTCACATTTGCGGCATATTGTCTCTGATGCTACCTGAGTAGTTCATGTGCATGGCTTCTTAGACTAAATGCAGAAATGACACACTACTCAAGTTACTCCAACAGGACAAAGACAGTGGGCCAACTGACAGCCCTTGCATGGACAGGGGAGAATTTAAAGTAGGCAATAGCATTTGAGGATACATAGCAAGATGATTTACCTGTGCTGGCAAGGAACACAAGATATGTGCTGTGAATGGAGGAAATGGTCACACGCAAGACTCTGGTGCATTAATCATGCTAGGAAGAGATCGAATAATCAAACTGCCATCTGAGGAGGCCAATACTTTGACTACCCTTTGACTACCCTCACCAGTACGTTTTAACTCCTGCCTCAAAACTCAATACCACTCATCTCAGGCCCACAGGGAAGGTGCCTTTAAACTCTAGTAATCCACCTCCACACCATTTTCTTAATTGCAGAATGCTCCATTGAGAATATTGATATATTTAATAGCCACGATCTTCATATGTGTTTTTTCAAAACCTCTTCTGGTAAAGTATCTCTTGCAGTTGTTTTAGGCTACTCTTCGTTTATGATTAAGGTGCTCATACCGAGTTTGGCGGTAACCGAAGCGCCACGCTGATGGTGGTCTTGTGACCACCGGCAGGGTGTCAGTGCAGACCGCCAAATAACGAGTAAGGCGGTGAACCCAGCGCAATACAGACAACTCACCGCCAGTACCGCCACCACCGACAAGCAGCATCTGCCGGCAAAAGACAACTTCAGGCAGGAGGCAGCCAACGTCCCGCCCTCCATATTCCAAGAAACCACTCTGCCAGGATATCCGGTGGGGCCTTACCGTCATGAAAAACCTGGAGGAAACAGAAAGTACAAAAGGAAACACCCATAGCCAGGCACTGAGATGCTGCCGCGGCCGCCATGGCAAATGAACTGCTAGTCTTCCCTGCGTTGTATCTCGCCATACTACAAAGACAACGGTAAGTATACCTAGCAGAGAGGGGAGGGAAATGACAGTGATACACTCCCACACAGAACACACATACCCCACACAAACAGTGAAGGCCACACACACGCACACACAACATACATCAATGCCAAATACCCAATACACACAGAAAGCCATGCATATATGTTCCAAACATACAACACAACGTACACCACCAACACACCTCATAACCACACAACGACAACTACCCCACAAACACCTCAGCGCTGGCATAGACGCGCATGTTGTGTGACACCACACATACACACACACACCATGAACTCCAGATAGCAGTGACACACAATCAATAGCTGTGAACACACATCCAAACAATCATTTGAGTGACACTTCACGTACAACCAAAAATCAAGGAAATACACACATGCAGCACTAGACACACGGTCACACAAAACACCCCATACAAACAGACAAGCAAGCAGACACACACATCGCAACATCCCCATGGGCTAAACCGTCCACCAAGTGCATGCAACAACACTGACACAATCCACGCACAGACCTCACACACCTTTGCACACAGATGTCACACCACCATGTTGAAGGAAACCAGGACAAGCATCTTATCTTGCCAACCACAGCAATGTGGGCAGTTGTATTCAAACAATAAATAAACTATATAGAAAATACTTGCTAATGGCAAGTCCAATGTCCACTTCAGCAGGACATATTGTCCATTAATATGGGCCCAACTTGACCCTTGATTTCAGCAGTGGGACCGGCAGGCACCTCAGGAGTGAGGGGGTTGGGGGAGGCCTGTATGTGAAAGGGGCACATTTCTGGCTTGGGCGTGGGAGGGGTGACATTGGCACTGGGAGGGGTGGATTTTTTGCTGGGTGGAGGAGCAGGGAAAACACCATAGGGAGTACCCAAGGAATAGGAGGTGGAAGGGCCTGAGAGGGGCAGGGGCATACGCTGTTTACAGGGAAGGCGGGGTGGGAGAGGAGTAGGGAAGAGGTCAAGGGTGGCAAGGAAAACTCTTTTAGGTACATGGGGGCAGTCACATGATTGAGGGTTGGGAGTGGAGGTAGAGGGAGCACTTGTCTGATGTGTGTGTGCTGTACGTGGATGCTGGTGTGTACAGTGTCTGTATGTTTGTGGTGGCTGAATGTTGGGTGGGTGAGTGGGTACATATGCATTTTCGGGGAGGGGGCAGAGATGCAGGGAGAGGGATTGGGTAATGTGTGAGTGAATGTTGTGGTGGTGTGTGCAAGTGAGGTGGATGTGCTGCATGTGGAAGAGACAGTAGTCATGGTGAGTGTGAATATGGTGTGTGGGGTGTGTGACTGTGAGTCTGCTGTTGTGGTGATTGAGGGGATAACAGGAATGAAAGCAGGACAGTGTGTGATGATGCAGTGCTGGCAGGTATGAGTGGAGATGTGACTGTATAGGAGGAGGTGGTGAGAGAAGTGTCTGTTGTTGTGTCTGCAGATGGGTGTTGTGTGTGTGCATGCCTGTGTGAAGATTTGTGATGCCCATGTCTGTCTTTGCGCACCTTGTCTGTTGAAGTGGGTGTATGTGTGTTGATGTGCCATGGACGGGTGTAGGGAGAGTGCTTGTGGATTGGAAACAGGTAGCTGGAAGGGTGACGGAAGATGAAGGTACACTGGCTGCCGTCAACGAGGAGGCCAGAGCCTGAAATGATCTCTGTAGGCCAGACAAGGCACTGTGAATGCCTTTCAGGCAAACATTTGTCTGCTGCATCTGGAATGCCAGTCCCTGGATGGCATTCCTGATTGTTGTCTGCCCTACAGAGATGGACCTCACGAGGTCAATAGCCTCCTCATTGAGGGTGGCAGGGCTGCTGGGGCAAGGGCAGATGTGCCAGCGGTGAAGGAGACACCCACCCTCCTGGGTGAGCGGGCACATGGAACTGGGTGGGGTGCAACAGGGAGGGCAGTGCTGGTAAGGGGGGGTGGCAGACAACAATGGTGTTGGTGTGGTACCAGAAGGGTCCGCCACTGCCAGGGAGCTGCCGTCTGAGGAGGTATATGAATCAAATATTGTGGTAGCTCCAGTTTTCCCCGTGGTGCTCCCCTCACTCTTGATCCCACTGGTCCCCTCGACTTCACTTCTGGCTGCCTCCTGGGTCTCGTGGGCTGCTGCATCCCCACTCGCCGGTGCCCTTCTTGCCTCGCCAGATGACGCTAATGCACACATAGACAGAGGAGGAGACAGAAAAGGAGTCACAGTGGGACTGGCTGCAGGGTTTTCACAGCCCAAGTTCTGTAAGGTGTTGCAGGATGTGCTGGATGCCTTACTCTAGCATGTGCACAGGTACATTAGGTTCCCACTACCTCCAGATTTGCCAACTGTAGAATCAGCCTCTTACAACATCTCAAATGTCCCACATGTAATTGGGGCAATTGATGGGAGTCACATTGCCCTGGTACCTCGAGGATCAATGAACAGGTCTACAGAAACAGGAAAAGTACATATTCACTCAATGTACAAGTGGTGTGTCTTGCAGACCAATACATTACACATGTGAACGTTAAATTCCCTCGATCAATACACAATTCCTACATCCTGAGAAACAGCAGTATTCCTGCAATTATGTCACATCTACAGGGAGTCAGCATGATGCAGTCAGCACTCCCCCTAGCCATGTTTCCTTTTCCACACAGGTGACTCTGGATACCCCAACCTGCCCTGGCTTCTGACAACTGTGAGACATCCAACTACATTAGGGGAGAACAGGTACAATGAGGCACATGGCCCGACAATGTGATTGAATGGATTTTCGGTCTCTTGAAAGCCAGATTTCATTGTCTTCATGTGTCTGCTGGTGCCCTACAGTACAATCCAGGGAAAGTCTGCAAGATAATTGTTGCATGCTGCATGCTCCATAATCTGGCCCTCAGAAGGTACATTTCACTTTTGGAGGAGGGGGATATTAGTGCTGGAGCAGTGTTTGTAGCTGGTGGCTCTGATGCTGAGGGGGAGGCTGATGAGGATGAGGCAGATGACAACAGGACTGACATGATTCGTCACTACTTTCCTTGATGTACAGGTATGCCTGCATTACATATCTTCTGCGCATGGGAGATGTATTGATGAAGCCAGTCTGTAGCCAGTATTTGCATGCATCAAGGTATGTGTGGGGACCAGAGCCTTACATATTGGTTAACGACCTTGAAGGGTAGGTGACTCACCATGAGAGGTAGTGAAATGCACAGATGCTAAGTTCATATGTGGAATGCTGGTGCCATTGCGGTACAGCTTTCTAGTTGTACTAAAGGTTTAGGGTCCTCATGCTGTCTGTTTGTGGATATGTTAGGGGGACTTATCAGTCTTGTCCTGCTGCGTAGGCATGTCATGCATTGTCATCTGCTGTGTGTCAAGTACCTGTTCCTGACTACTAAGGGAGTTGTGCAATTGAGGATGTTACCTATGTTTCATCATTCCTTTCTCACACATGTGTGAATGCCAATGCAGACCCTTACATATGGTGTAACATAGCTGATGGGACACTCATCCTGTGTTTGTGTTCAACTTCTATTGATGTATGACTGTGGATTACATTCCTTACAACATTGTACCTCATTCCATTTATTTATCCCTCTTCAGGTGACATATCTGTTTGCAGTCTGCTTGCTGATTTGCCTGTTGGCATAATTGACAGTGGATGTTAAAACAGTATGGGATGTACTTACACACCTGATGGAGTATCCCACTACATCAGTAATTTTGACATTTTTGTTGTGTAGGCGTGTATTTTTTTGTTGTTCTGTAACATATTTGGCAATACAAAAAATAAAGAGACATGCACCATGACTTGTGATAATAGGTGTTTATTTAGTGTAGAATCCCACAGCCCAGAGGATTGGGGTAGTGCTCTAGGTGATAATCAGAGTGGGTGGTCCAGCTGTTAGGTTCATAGGCCCGGTGTCCATTTGCCTTGGAATGATATGACCTTGGTATTGGACAGCCAACAGGGTTTAACTGTGGCACACAAGGGTGACATTTCAGAAGAGGGATCACTTCCTGGTGGTGGCATTGGTCTTGGCCTGAGGTCCTGCAGGATGTTTGGATGGGCGACCTCTTTTACGGGGGGGTCCTCAGCTGCAGGGGTAGGGGTGCTGGTGTCCTGTGGGTCCTCCTGCTATGCCTCCATTCCAGTAGCAGGTGCTGATGTTGAGGGCAGTGGTGTTGACTGACTACTGGATGGGGCCTGCTGTTGGGTGGAGAATGTCTGCAGGATGCCGTTGAGTTCCTTGAACTCTCCTAATATGGAGGCCATGGTGGCATTGTGTGCCTGACACTGCTGCCTGACCTCCTGGTGGTATTCCTCCTGCAGCCTTTGTGTGTCCTGCAAGGTGGTGAGTATCTGGCCCAACTGGTCCTGGCTTTGCTGGTAGGCTCCCAGGAACCTTGATACAGGCTCCTAGCCAATCGTGTCCTGTACCTGCCTCGTCCCTTGTCCCACAATTGGCCTCCCACTGGCCCTTGCACCCTGTGCTTGTGCCCCTGGTGCAGTGTGCCCCCTCCGACTGACACCAGGACCATCATTGTCTTGGGTTTTCACCATTGACTCCGCCCCTGTCCTCACACTGATGATTGACGTGACCTTGGGACACAGGTATGGGCAGGTGGGCTCTGCTGTGCACTGGCTGCCACAGGGGAGGTGGTTTGAGTTGTGGGCAGGGTGAGTCTGGTGGTGGTGGACTGACCACTCATACCTGATGGGCCACTCGTTGTCGGAATCCATGCTTGCAAGTGAATCCTCCCCTATTGGTGCTGCATCCAGGCCTGGGCTTCCTGTCACCGGGCTCCTCTGCTGTGTGTCAGCACTTGGGAAACACTTTGGAATGGGAGGTATTGTGTCAGATGATGGTATTGTAGTGGTGACACAAATGGTTGTATTCCCTCATTCGCCGTATCTGCAGGGCAGTAATGGCATGGACAGTTTCCAGTCCACTGCTTGTGTTCCCATCAGTGGAAGGTTGCAATGACCATAATTTGGAGTACAGTTTACATTTGTCTTGCTACTGTCATTGCCATGTACTGATGTGCATTCCTACCACATATTGGTGATGGGAAGTGACATGGTTTAACATACAATTGCAGAGATGTGATAAGGACATAGCAGCCTGGTAAGGGTAGGGAGTGTTGCATTGTGGTAGTTGTGTTACTTTCCGCTGTGTGAGGCATACATTCACAAGGTGGGGCTGTGAGAGAATGGTGTCTGTGGGGAGCTGTGGCATGAAAGGGTGGGTATAGGGCCAATAGTGGGTTTGTGCACGATTGGGTGGTTTAAGGGGGTGAGAAGGTGGTGGGGGTACATGCTGTGCACAGGAACATGGTGGCCAGTGAGTACAGTGGACTTACCAGTGTCCAGTCCAGTAGCAATTCCCGTCAGCCTTTCCGGATGTAGTATGGCCAGGACCATCTCCTCCCACTGTGCTATTTCTGGGGGAAGTGGTGGGGTCCTTATCCAGTCCTCATGACAGCTACTTGGTGCTTGGAAGCTATGGCCTGTACCTTCCCCCTAAGGTTGTTCCACCTCTTCCTAATGTCCTCCCTTGTGCGTGGATGGTTCCACACATTCACCCAGTTGATTATCCTCTGCCATAAGTCGTTTTTCCAGGCCATGGATGTCTGCTGGACCAGTGCTCCAAACATTTGCGACTCCACTTTGATTATTTCTTCGACCATTACCCTGAGCTCCTCTTCTGTGAATCTTTTTTTTTTGTGGTGCCATGGTGGTTGTGTTGTAGGTGGGTTTTACGGGGTGCAGGGATTCTGGGTGTGGTGTTTGTAGTTGTGAATATGTGTAATGGCATGTGCGTGTGCTCTGTGGTGTTTGTGTGCAGTGGTGTGTTGTATGATGCGTACTTAGTATGATGGTGCCTGTGGTATCTTGGTGCAGTGCCTCCTTTCAGTGTGCTCTTCTCTCGCTCTGTCAGGGTTTATATCTGCAAAGGGTTCTGGGTATGTGTGGGGGTGTGTTTTGCAGTGCTGTTGACAGGTGTGTGTATGTATTTCAGGTGGTGCTATTGGTGTCATCCCATCTGGTGCAGTGTTGATGCGGTTGTGGCTAATTTTTTCCTGCAGCATTTTGGGCCCCCAATGGATTACCTCTGTGTTGGTTTCCGCGATGCTGATTTGTGACTCAGAATGTGGCAGGTGGAATTCAGCATGGGGGTGGTGCAGCCACCTCCTTCATACCGTCGTTTGGGCTGGTGTGTTGTTTTTTCAGTATATTTTTGGAGGTGTTGTGTGGGTCACTCGTAATGCGGTGGTCTTCACTCTGCCATTGCTGGTGTGTATCGACTGCCGCTTGCATGGCTGTCTTCGGTAATGACCGCCAAACTCGGAATGAGCACCTAAATGTCTGTGAAGTGCATTACATTAGAAAAACCTATGGATAAAACTACAAGGGAACAGCTAATCTTCTAATTAATAATTCACCATTTTATAGCTCTGAAACATAAGAGCCTTGACTGTTTAGCCCACTCACTTTCATTTTTTCTCTTCCTCTTTCCCCTTTTTTTCCCTCTCTCTCTCTGTCGTTTATGAAGTTATTTTTTGCTATTTCAAAATATAGACCGATGTTTGACTGAGCAGAATATGTTTCCAATATTGGTAAACCTGAAAGGTAATAAGAAAAACTACAGTTGTCTTGAGTCATGTCAATTCAAAGAGGACACTCTGTACCACTATGTCTTGCTTCTTTCTTACATTCTTTTTTAGTGTCTGAAGAGTCAAGGTAGATTTTACCAAACTTTCCCTAAGACGATAAAGTCTTCTGAAACATGACCACTTCTCGGATTGCTGTTGAGCTCTCTTTGTCTGTCCTTGCATAAAACAGCTATTGTTATAACGCTTCCGATCCATTTTTATATTAGTATAGTTTTCATGAATATCATAAATTGTATTTACTCCTCTGAGTGTGTAATGAAATACTCAAATCCCTTTAACGGAATCCCGTATCAGCACATTGTACTGCATTCTTCAGATAATGTAACTAATTGAATATACATTGGTATAACCTTGAGAAGATAATTTAATCTATATATTCAGTTCATCAACCTAATTACAGACTGCAAAAGGTCTGTTCCTCATTGTGAATGTGTTAATGGTGTGGCGTCGTCTTTCATGAAATGTCCTGCAAGGGTATGGGGGGAAAGTGGCTAAATACTTTAATGTGTGATTTACCAGACCTGACAAACACCCACACCAGGAAGGCTGCAGAGAGACAGTCATCTCCTAAAACTATTCATGCCTCAGCCTTTAGTTAAGTGGGTCAACCCCAATGTTCAGTTTAGGAATGTGATGTGACTGTAGAGATCAATTATTAGAAAACTAAACAGTAAAAATAAAGTTCAAAATAAACTTAGCAATGTAGTACACATTGTAAAGTAAGACTATTGCAAATATGGTGGTGTTAAAAAAGAAATAAAGAATACAGACAAGTATAATATGTACAGTATGAAACAACTAGGTCAACTCTTGTCATAGAAATGTGTGGAGAGGAACACATTTTTTGCAACAATTCTCTATTGCATGTGAATGCCAATGTGAACAAAAACCAACTAGAACACATTTCTTTGAAAAGCAATGGAAAATGTCTAGGTGTCGCTATATTAACGCCATCAAATAAGATGAGTTTGAGGTCATAATGGAGTGTATTAATGAGAAGGAAAATGCTTTGAGTTGATGACAGCATCCATTAGTGGCCAACACAAAAAACAAAGAAATTAGAAGCAATGTGTCGATTTTTCCAGTGAGGTTTAGCATTGCAGGTTTTAAAGTACCTGCATCTCTCCAGTGAGTTCCTGTAGTGTGCTAAGGTCCCACTTGTAAGAGAGTACAGCTAATCAGAAGTCTTGTAATCTCTGAAAAGGTCTGGGGGTGCCATCAGAAGCTAATTTTAGTTCACTGTTTAAAGGAGATCCCGCACAATGCTTCATTCATTAGGATCCCATTTGTGCCAATGTCTTAGATCTCGCATGGCTACTAGATAAAGGTGCTTATCACTCCATTTAGCTTTATAGAGCTATCTCTCCTTCTCTTCTAGTTTACTGAGTCTTGTTGCCCAGCACAGTGGTAAGCTGTTGGAGTACTCAACTAGCTCTATAGGGAAATCAGAAAGGTGACCCCAATTCTCTTGCACGCACGTTTCAGTCCTAGACAGAGACTCTAACAAATGAGAGCATTTATTATCCTTCTTTTAATATGAATGATCACGTCTTTTATCTCAAAATTACTGTAATATTTGAATGTACAGCTTGCCATTCATAGGGAAAGTTTTAGGTGCACTTTATCCTTATTTGGGCTACCAATCCTAAACTGGCTTGTACTACTTTTTCTGTAGTATAGCATTACACAGTATTGATAGTATTGGTTTGGGGTTCATTGAGTTCTTATTGGATGTTTCAACATGGCACTTTTTTCTACTTGCTCTGATTTATCCTACTGTCCTATTTTAGTTTGAGGCAGACAATCTTATGTGCCTATTGCATGTGCTTGATTGCAGTTTCCCACTAGAAAAATACTTCTCATTTTGAAATGCTTACCACCTAGCTGGAGCTTATTATTGATCTGTCCAGTCAGAAGTAACAGATGGAGACCATTATTATTTTGGTAATATTCCATAAACACTTCCCCATTCATATTGATGCTTATGGCTATCACACCCTTTTGTCTATGGCCTATGACAGAAAGCATGATTCTTCAGGTATCTTAATGTTGCTTTTCTTCTTGGTAAGAATATTTAGCCTATTCCCCATACCTCCTTACAAAGTGCATGTCCATATAAGGATGAGGTGGTTAATTTGGATTGATTCAGGTTCTGTAAGATAGAACACTCTCAGATCTGTCTCCCCTTGCTACCTGGTTCACTGCTCCAGTGTTTAGCACATTTCCTGATGGACTGGTTTCCATGTAGCTGTAGCTACTGATACCAGCTTCTCAAATTCCCTTATTTAATTCAGGTTCTAGAATGTCTTTTTTTAGCAGAACATCCTATCTATAAGTCTTTGTAAGCGCTCTTCAAAAGTATAGCCCATAAAGCAATGCAATTCCACAAGGCAGGTTACATTTGTGCCCTTATTCAGAAATATTATGCCTTTGGAGATGATATCTCTAAGAAAGTGTATTATTATTAGGAGTGGCTGCCGTCCGCCTTTAGGAATAATAACACTACCTGTCATGGTGAAACCTAAAGTCATTAAATTAAGCTGAGCTCAATCCTCTGGTAGCTATGGCACAGAGCAGACAGGCTTAACTTAGGGCAATGTAGAAAGCAATTATGCAGTACCAAAACAGTATAAAAGTAAAAACACCATACAATAAAAATCCAAAATAGAATTAGAAAAAACAAATACATTTTAATGAACAAAATGGCACTTAAATGACAAAATACAAAAAGGGGAACCAGAAGTATTAGGTTTTAATATTTTATGTGAAAATAGTACTAAAAAGAGCAATGCAGCAGTGGTAGTGTATGGCATGCTAGGCCAGAAGATGCAGTTAGAGGCTGGCCGCAATAGATCCCAAGGTCAGACACACCACACATAATAACTCAATCAAAGATTTGAACGTCTGCCTTAGTCTGGAAAATTGAAGTCAAAATCGCTCATTTGGGGCAAGGCAGCAAGCTGAATCTAGGAAGGTCCCACTGAAGTCATATAGGTGTTGAGTGAGGCTCGCTGAAAGTGTTGTTTTTTTTGTGAAAAGCTCAGAGCGGAAACCTTTCAAATTTCATGCTTAAAGAAGTCAGTGTGTCAGTCAGATAATTTTGGTGCTTTAGTCAAGTCTCCATTTCTATATTGGACCTCAAGCTCTTTTCAAGCACAGATTTCGCCAGTGGGGAAAGAAGGCAGGCTGTAGCTGAACAGTGCTCCACCAGGCCTGATACCTTCTCACTGATGTCCCTCTGCAATGGATTTGCAGCTATGGAGCAGCTTCAAGTTGGAGGATCAAACCAAACCTGTTTCTTCACCCAGTGAGGTTGCACCTATGCCTTTGTGACTCGGGTGGTTGTTCATGTCTTCCAGAGGTCTGGAAGTCCATAACATTTTCTACATCCCAATTTTGCAGAGGTCAGTCTCCCTTTCCCTCGGTTCTTCTGCTAAGGCTCCCTGACTTCAGGAGAAGCTCTTAGTACTCTTATTTCTTGATCCTGCCAAGACTTTGCAGAATCTGAAGGAGGTCCAATTGGAACTAGGAGTCTGGTCTTCCAGGAAAAAGTATTTATACAGGCATGGTGTCCCAGTAGCCACACAGGAACTTAGCCCACTAATCCTTGAAGCCACATCTTTGTTCTGGGTAGAAGAGAGAGCGGGTCTAGTTCTTCAGGTGGTCCCTTTAAAGTCTCAAGAAGCAGGCTTCAGTCCTCTTCTTTTGTTTCACAGATCCTGAAAGTGTTCTAGAAGGGTGCGTTTGGTGCCACATTTATGCCTTACACCAACTAGTGGGTGTTGGTGACTCCTGGCTCCTCACTAAACAATGGGCTAAACGTTCTGAGGAATTGGCCTACCTGCTTTTGCAAGAGTTCCTGTTTGCCTTTCTGTTAAACATCCCACAGATCACCCTGCATCTAAAATGCGAGATGGAGAAATTCTCCTGTGTGCAGAGCCTGTGTACTCACCCAAAGGTATGTCAAGGAATGAGCATCCCCATCTTAAGTGGTAATTAAAATAATTTTGGGGGGGCAGCTACACACCCAGTGCGCTTAGGGCCAGCCTGACTAGGAGGACAAAGGTTGGTCCTCTCCAGGTATCACCTGATATTATATGTGACAAGGCATGTCTCTTTGAAATTAATTGAGATTCAAGGCCCATCCAAGTGGTCTTCATGCCTGGGAAGACAAACTAATCTCACAAAAAGGTAGGACAGTCAGGTCTGACTCACTTTTACTCCATAGGGAATCTCCACACTTTTTGAAAACTAGACAACTGGGAGACTCCAGTATGGGGTGACTGGTGGGACTCTCACCAGGTTCTGTTACCCAGAATCCTTTGCAAACCTCAAAATTTGGCCTAAAAACATTTTTTCTTCACATTTCAGTGACAGAAGGTTCTGTAATCTGAGAGGAGCCACAAATGTCCTTCCACCCAGCTTTCCCTAAGTCTCCCGATAAAAATGGTACTTCACTTGTGTGGGTAGGCCCAGTGCCTGCAATAGGAAATACCCCAAAACGCAACATGGACACATCACATTTTCCGAAAGAAAACTGACCTGTTTTTTTGCAAAGTGCCTGGCTGTGGGTTTTTGCCTCTAGCTCGGCCGGCACCTAGGAACACATAGCAAACCTATACATTTCTGAAAACTGGATACCTACAGGAATTTAGAATGGGGTAACTTGTGGGGCTCTCACCAGGTTCTGTTACCCAGAATCCTTTGCAAACCCCAAAATTTGGCAAAAAAAACAATTCCTCATATTTCAGTGATGTAAAGTTCTGGGATCTAAGAGTAGCCAAAAATTTCCCTCCACCCAGCATTTCACCATGTCTCCCGATACAAATGGTACTTTACTTGTGTGGGTAGGCCTAGTGCCTGTGACAGGAAATGCCCCAAAACCCAATGTGTACACATCACATTTTCCGAAAGAAAACTCACCTGTTTGGTGCAAAGTACCTACCTGTGAATGTTTGCTTGTAGGTTGGCCAGCACCATGGGAAATCTACCAAACCTGTGCATTTTTGCGAAGTAGACACATGGGGGAATGCAGTACGGTTTGAGTTGTGGTGCTCTCGCCAGGTTCTTTTACCCAGAATCGTTTGCGAAACTCAAGATTTGGCCAAAAAAGCCCTTTTTCCTCATGTTTTAGTGATAGAAAGTTCTGGAATCTGAGAGGAGCCACAAATTTCCTTTCATCCACCTTTCCCCAAGTCTCCCGATACAAATGATACCTCACTTGTGATGGTAGGCCTTGTGCCCATGACAGGAAATGCCCCAAAACACAATGTGGACACATCACATTTCCCGAAGAAAACTGACCTGTTTTTTGCAAATTGCCTAGCTGTGGATTTTTGCCTCTAGCTCAGCTGGCACCTAGGGAAACCTAGCAAACCTATATATTTTTTTTAAACTAGACAACTAGGAGAATCCAGGATGGGGTGACTGGTGGGACTCTCACCAGGTTCTGTTACCCAGAATCCTTTTCAAACCTCAAAATTTGGCCTAAAAACACTTTTTCTTCACATTTTGGTGACAGAAAGTTCTGGAATCTGAGAGGAGCCCAACATTTCCTCCCACCCAGCTTTCCCTAAGTCTCCTGATAAAAATGGCACTTCACTTGTTTGGGTAGATCTAGTGCCCTCAACAGGAAATGCCCCAAAATGCAACATGGACACATCACATTTTCCGAAATAAAACTGACCAGTTATTTGCAAAGTGCCTAGCTGTGGATTTTTGCCTCTAGCTCGGCTGACACCTAGGGAAACCTAGCAAACCTATATATTTCTGAAAGCTAGACACCTATGGGAATTTAGAATGGGGTGACTTGTGGGGCTCTCGCCAGGATCTGTTTCCCAGAATCCTTTTCAAAACCCCAAATTTGGGAATAAAACACTTTTTCCTTATATTTTGGTGATAGAAAGTTCTGGAATCTAAGAGAAGCCACAAATTTCCCTCCACTCAGCATTTCACCAAGTCTCCCAATAAAAATGGTACCTCGCTTGTGTGGGTAGGCCTAGTGCCTGCGACAAGAAATGCCCCAAAACCCAATGTGGACACATAACATTTTCCGAAAGAAAACTCACCTGTTTTGTGCAAAGTGCCTAACTGTGGATGTTTGCTTCTAGGTCGGCCAGCACCCAGGGAAATCTACCAAACCTGTGCATTTTTGCGAAGTAGACACATGGGGGAATGCAGTACGGTTTGAGTTGTGGTGCTCTCGCCAGGTTCTTTTACCCAGAATCGTTTGAGAAACTCAAGATTTGGCCAAAAAAGCCCCTTTTCCTCATGTTTTGGTGATAGAAAGTTCTGGAATCTGAGAGGAGCCACAAATTTCCTTTCATCCACCTTTCCCCAAGTCTCCCGATAAAAATGATACCTCACTTGTGATGGAAGGCCTTGTGCCCATGACAGGAAATGCCCCAAATCACAATGTGGACACATCACATTTTCCGAAGAAAAATGACCTGTTTTTTGCAAATTGCCTAGCTGTGGATTTTTGCCTCTAGCTCAGCTGGCACCTAGGGAAACCTAGCAAACCTATATATTTTTTTTAAACTAGACAACTAGGAGAATCCAGGATGGGGTGACTGGTGGGACTCTCACCAGGTTCTGTTACCCAGAATCCTTTTCAAACCTCAAAATTTGGCCTAAAAACACTTTTTCTTCACATTTTGGTGACAGAAAGTTCTGGAATCTGAGAGGAGCCCACAATTTCCTTCCACCCAGCTTTCCCTAAGTCTCCTGATAAAAATGGCACTTCACTTGTTTGGGTAGATCTAGTGCCCTCAACAGGAAATGCCCCAAAATGCAACATGGACACCTCACATTTTCCGAAATAAAACTGACCAGTTATTTGCAAAGTGCCTAGCTGTGGATTTTTGCCTCTAGCTCGGCTGACACCTAGGGAAACCTAGCAAACCTATATATTTCTGAAAGCTAGACACCTATGGGAATTTAGAATGGGGTGACTTGTGGGGCTCTCGCCAGGTTCTGTTTCCCAGAATCCTTTTCAAACCCCCAAATTTGGGAAAAAAACATTTTTTCCTTATATTTTGGTGATAGAAAGTTCTGGAATCTAAGAGAAGCCACACATTTCCCTCCACCCAGCATTTCACCAAGTCTCCCAATAAAAATGGTACCTCGCTTGTGTGGGTAGGCCCAGTGCCTGCGACAAGAAATGCCCCAAAAACCATTGTGGACACATAACATTTTCCGAAAGAAAACTCACCTGTTTTGTGCAAAGTGCCTAACTGTGGATGTTTGCTTCTAGGTCGGCCAGCACCCAGGGAAATCTACCAAACCTGTGCATTTTTGCGAAGTAGACACATGGGAGAATGCAGTACGGTTTGAGTTGTGGTGCTCTCGCCAGGTTCTTTTACCCAGAATCGTTTGCGAAACTCAAGATTTGGCCAAAAAGGCCCTTTTTCCTCATGTTTTGGTGATAGAAAGTTCTGGAATCTGAGAGGAGCCACAAATTTCCTTTCATCCACCTTTCCCCAAGTCTCCCGATAAAAATGATACCTCACTTGTGATGGTAGGCCTTGTGCCCATGACAGGAAATGCCCCAAAACACAATGTGGACACATCACATTTTCCGAAAGAAAACTGACCTGTTTTTTGCAAATTGCCTAGCTGTGGATTTTTGCCTCTAGCTCAGCTGGCACCTAGGGAAACCTAGCAAACCTATATTTTTTTTTTAAACTAGACAACTAGGAGAATCCAGGATGGGGTTACTGGTGGGACTCTCACCAGGTTCTGTTACCCAGAATCCTTTGCAAACCCCAACATTTGGCAAAAAAAAACCAATTCCTCATATTTCAGTGATGTAAAGTTCTGGGATCTAAGAGTAGCCACAAATTTCCCTCCACCCAGCATTTCACCATGTCTCCCGATACAAATGGTACTTAACTTGTGAGGGTAGGCCTAGTGCCTGTGACAGGAAATGCCCCAAAACCCAATGTGTACACATCACATTTTCCGAAAGAAAACTCACCTGTTTGGTGCAAAGTACCTACCTGTGGATGTTTGCTTGTAGGTTGGCCAGCACCCTGGGAAATCTACCAAACCTGTGCATTTTTGCAAAGTAGACACATGGGGGAATGCAGTACGGTTTGAGTTGTGGTGCTCTCGCCAGGTTCTTTTACCCAGAATCGTTTGCGAAACTCAAGATTTGGCCAAAAAAGCCCTTTTTCCTCATGTTTTGGTGATAGAAAGTTCTGGAATCTGAGAGGAGCCACAAATTAATTTCCTTTCATCCACCTTTCCCCAAGTCTCCCGATAAAAATGATACCTCACTTGTGATGGTAGGCCTTGTGCCCATGACAGGAAATGCCCCAAAACACAATGTGGACACATCACATTTTCCGAACTAAAAATTACTTGTTTTTTGCAAATTGCCTAGCTGAGGATTTTTGCCTCTAGCTCAGCTGGCACCTAGGAAAACCTAGCAAACCTATATATTTTGTTTAAACTAGACAACTAGGAGAATCCAGGATGGGGTGACTGGTGGGACTCTCACCAAGTTCTGTTACCCAGAATCCTTTTCAAACCTCAAAATGTGGCCTAAAAACACTCTTTCTTCACATTTTGGTGACAGAAAGTTCTGGAATCTGAGAGGAGCCCAACATTTCCTTCCACCCAGCTTTCCCTAAGACTCCTGATAAAAATGGCACTTCACTTGTTTGGGTAGATCTAGTGCCCTCAACAGGAAATGCCCCAAAATGCAACATGGACACATCACATTTTCCGAAATAAAACTGACCAGTTATTTGCAAAGTGCCTAGCTGTGGATTTTTGCCTCTAGCTCGGCTAACACCTAGGGAAACCTAGCAAACCTATATATTTCTGAAAGCTAGACACCTATGGGAATTTAGAATGGGGTGACTTGTGGGGCTCTCGCCAGGTTCTGTTTCCCAGAATCCTTTTCAAAACCCCAAATTTGGGAAAAAAACACTTTTTCCTTATATTTTGGTGATAGAAAGTTTTGGAATCTAAGAGAAGCCACAAATTTCCCCCCACCCAGCATTTCACCAAGTCTCCCAATAAAAATGGTACCTCACTTGTGTGGGTAGGCCTAGTGCCTGCGACAAGAAATGCCCCAAAACCCAATGTGGACACATAACATTTTCCGAAAGAAAATTCACCTGTTTTGTGCAAAGTGCCTAACTGTGGATGTTTGCTTCTAGGTCGGCCAGCACCCAGGGAAATCTACCAAACCTGTGCATTTTTGCGAAGTAGACACATGGGGGAATGCAGTACGGTTTGAGTTGTGGTGCTCTCGCCAGGTTCTTTTACCCAGAATCGTTTGCGAAACTCAAGATTTGGCCAAAAAAGCCCTTTTTCCTCATGTTTTGGTGATAGAAAGTTCTGGAATCTGAGAGGAGCCACAAATTTCCTTTCATCCACCTTTCCCCAAGTCTCCCGATAAAAATGATACCTCACTTGTGATGGTAGGCCTTGTGCCCATGACAGGAAATGCCCCAAAACACAATGTGGACACATCACATTTTCCGGAAAAAAACTGACCTGTTTTTTGCAAATTGCCTAGCTGTGGATTTTTGCCTCTAGCTCAGCTGGCACCTAGGCAAACCTAGCAAACCTATATATTTTTTTAAACTAGACAACTAGGAGAATCCAGGATGGGGTGACTGGTGGGACTCTCACCAGGTTCTGTTACCCAGAATCCTTTTCAAACCTCAAAATTTGGCCTAAAAACACTCTTTCTTCACATTTTGGTGACAGAAAGTTCTGGAATCTGAGAGGAGCCCAAAATTTCCTTCCACCCAGCTTTCCCTAAGTCTCCTGATAAAAATGGCACTTCACTTGTTTGGGTAGATCTAGTGCCCTCAACAGGAAATGCCCCAAAATGCAACATGGACACATCACATTTTCCTAAATAAAACTGACCAGTTATTTGCAAAGTGCCTAGCTGTGGATTTTTGCCTCTAGCTCGGCTGACACCTAGGGAAACCTAGCAAACCTCTGTATTTCTGAAAGCTAGACACCTATGGGAATTTAGAATGGGGTGACTTGTGGGGCTCTCGCCAGGTTCTGTTTCCCAGAATCCTTTTCAAAACCCCAAATTTGGGAAAAAAACACTTTTCCCTTATATTTTGGTGATAGAAAGTTCTGGAATCTAAGAGAAGCCACACATTTCCCTCCACCCAGCATTTCACCAAGTCTCCCAATAAAAATGGTACCTTGCTTGTGTGGGTAGGCCTAGTGCCTGCGACAAGAAATGCCCCAAAACCCAATGTGGACACATAACATTTTCCGAAAGAAAACTCACCTGTTTTGTGCAAAGTGCCTAACTGTGGATGTTTGCTTCTAGGTCGGCCAGCACCCAGGGAAATCTACCAAACCTGTGCATTTTTGCAAAGTAGACAAATAGGGGAATACAGTATGGGTTGAGTTGTGGGGCTCTCACCAGGTTCTTTTACCCAGAATCCTTTGCAAAACTCAAGCTTTGCCAAAAAAAAACTTTTTCCTCACATTTCAGTGATAGAAAGTTATGGCATCTAAGAGGAGCCACAAATTTCCCTTTACCCAGCATTTCACAAAGTCTCCTGATAAAGATGGTACCTTACTTGTGTGGGTAGGCCTGGTTCCCGCGACAGGAAATGCCCCAAAACCCAATGTGGACACATAACATTTTCCGAAAGAAAACTCACCTGTTTTGTGCAAAGTGCCTAACTGTGGATGTTTGCTTCTAGGTCGGCCAGCACCCAGGGAAATCTAACAAAGCAGTGCATTTTTGCAAAGTAGACAAATGGGGGAATCCAGTATGGGTTGAGTTGTGGTGCTCTCACTAGGTTCTTTTACCCAGAATTATTTGCGAAACTCAAGATTTGGCAAAAAAAACACTTTTTCCTCATGTTTTGGTGATAGAAAGTTCTGGAATCTGAGAGGAGCCACAAACTTCCTTCCACCCACCTTTCCCCAAGTCTCCCAATAAAAATGATGCCTCACTTGTGATGGTAGGCCTGGTGCCCATGACAGGAAATGCCCCAAAACACAACATGGACACATCACATTTTCCGAAAGAAAACTGACCTGTTCTTTGCAAATTGCCTAGCTGTGGATTTTTACCTCGAGGTCGGCTTTCACCTAGGGAAACCTACCAAACCTGTGCATTTTTTAAACCTAGACAACCAGGAGAGTCCAGGATGGGGTGACTGGTGGGACTCTCACCAGGTGCTGTGACCCAGAATCCTTTGCAAACCTCATAATTTGTCCTAAAAAACACTCTTTCTTCACATTTCGGTGACAGAAAGTTCTGGAATCTGAGAGGAGCCCCAAATTTCCTTCCACCCAGCTTTCCCTAAGTCTCCTGATAAAATTGGTACCTAACTTTTGTGGGTAGGTCTAGTGCCCGCGAGAGGAAATGCCCCAAAACACAATGTGGACACATCACATTTTCTGAAAGAAAACTGACCTGTTTTTTGCATTGTGCCTAGCTGTGGATTTTGGCCTCTAGCTCGGCCGGGCACCTAGGGAAACCTACCAAACCTGTGCATTTTTGAAAACTAGGCACCTACAGGAGTCCAGGATGGGGTGACCTGTGGGGCTCTCATCAGGTTCTATTACCCAGAATCTTTTGCAAGCCTCAAATTTTGGCTAAAAAAGTACTTTTTCATCACATTTGGGTGATAGAAAGTTCTGGAATCTAAGATGAGCCACAAATTTCCCTCCACCCAGCATTCCCCCAAGTCTCCCGATAAAAATTGTACCTCACTGGGCTGGGTAGGCTCGTGCCCGCGACAGGAATTGATCCCACAAGGGTCAATGGTAGTACTTGCAAGAGGGCTACTGTTAACCCTCGAGTGATCCATTCCTGATGCAGGCACTAGGCGCAGGCACACAAGCGGGGTTGTGTTTTTATCAGGACAAGTGGAGAAACTCTGGATGGTAGGAATTTTGAGGATCGATGCACATTGCTGTAGTTTCTATGAAGAAAAAGCAAGGAAAAATAGTTTTTTTAAACAACGTTTCACTTTTGTAGGGTATTCTGAGTAGGAAAACTTTGTGAAATCCAAATAAGCCACACTGCCTTGCCTTGGGTGTCTTGTTTTCAGAAATGTCTGGGTTTGGCAGGTTTCCCTATATCGCCGTCGAGCCCAGGACCAAATACTCAGGTGACTGTCTTACAAAACGAGGCTGTTTTGTGGTAGGTCATTTTGATGTCTCTACATTCCATTTTAGGTACTTCCCTGTTGTGGTCACTTGCCAACTCACTAAAGTGAGGCAGTTTTTCACTGGAGACTTAGTGGTATGCTGAGTGGTAGAAAATGTGTGGCTGCCTGCAGATACCAGGATTTCCGTTCACTGAAATGCAAGTCAAAGGTGTTTTTTAAGCAAATTTTGTGATTTCAAAGGGACTCTGGGTGAAGGAAAACTGGTGAGAGCCACGCAAGTCCTGCACCCTTGGACTCCCCTGGTAATAGTATGTTAAAGTTAACCCACCACTTACACTGGTTGGTTTTAGCACCTCCAGAAATTATGGTTTCAAAGCATGAATACTTATCAAAGTATCCGAATATTTAAACCAAGCCTTCTGAAGTGGGCCATAAAGCCACGTCAAGACACCAACCTCTTTATGGTCCATTCACACGCCATTTGCGCACAAAGAACAATCCTTTCATACTGCCAGGCACGGACCCAATTCAACCAATCACTGCACTCACATTAACTTACTGCTGCCAGACAGGGGCCCATCACATTCATACGCCACAGAACGGAATGCGTTTAACTGAATTTTACCACCTGTCAAGTAACCGCTCCTTCTTCCTGAAAATTACTGAATGCATGCATAACAAACCTTTATTAATGACTCCCATGATAGCCACCTGAGGCTCAGGAAGACATGTTTTTCATGCGCCTTTAATGCACTCACTGTGCTAAATCCAACTCCTTCAAGTTTGTGAGTTTGTGGATGCAAGTTGGGGGTGTCCGAGTATGCTGTACAAAGCGGTTCCTCGAACTGAGTTAACATATCTACCTTTGAAATTAAGGGAGACATGCTGGGGAATTCTCACAATGTTCCCTAAAGAGAAGGTCATAGGCTATGAAAAAGGGTAGTGTTTGGCACTCGTGTGAGTCCGTGAGAACGTAGCATATGTCCCAGCCAACATTATGTGCAGTGCTGTAACTGTAATGCACTTATCATACAGCAAACTGAACATCTACTAAGTTCTGATGGAGAATAAACATGAAACGCAGGTCAAACACTGACCCATTGTTTTTCTTTCACTAACGAACGAGCTGCCACAAATGCACCTCTTAGTTTAAAGAAGACATTTATTATTACTTCACCACCAGGTTCCTGAGAGAGGAGATTAGTACGTTGGAGGCACACGTTTCAAAATAGTCACAACAATGAAATGAAAATATATTGAAGAGATTCTCATTTGCAATGTACACAGCAAATGCATGTGATTATATTATAGCATAACTGTCAAACAAAGAATAAAAGTAAAAATTCATAACCGTAAGGCCTATCACTGCTCGTCATCTTTCTCATGCCGGCAAGTTGATGACCCCTGTTCAACTGCGAGAAAGAGATTTTCCACCCTCACGGGACAGGTCAGGCAGTTGATTTCCACTCCTGACTGAAGTCTCGGAAAATTCCCCTTCACTGCTATCCGGGGACACGTTTTATAATATTCAAAACATGCTGGCTACTGTAGGTCAGAGTTGGAAGAAACACCATAGAAAGATGGCCAAGTTTTCAAGGCTGTCTCTCCCAAGGCCTCACTAGAGAAAAACACAAAATATGCACTTCCTTATCACGCTAGTGTTCGGTGAGAGAAAATACGAAAAACACAAGCTTAGTTTACCATTTGGAAAAACACAGCTCATCTGCAATGTCTCAACTGCAATGTCTAATGCCACGATAATAAGCAGCTAAACTGAATACAAAATTTTATGTGTTATGCCACGATAAAGCCAATAGGCAGCTAAACTGAATACAGAATGTAATGTCTAATGCCACGTTAAAGCCAATAGGCAGCTACACTGAATACAGAATGTAGTGTGCTACTGGTGCACATTGAACAACTAATATGCACAGTGGTAAAACACAAAGTCAGTGGTCAAACATAATTATTTTCATTACATCTCCACTCTCTGACCAATGACTTTTGTATACTTTTCTCTTATTTCAAAGAAAAAACTAACAAACAAAAAATTATAAGCAAATCAGGTTTGCATTGTATACAGTAACATAAGGTAATGATAAAAACAATCACTGTAAAGCAATGGAGGTAGATTAACGTATTGATCTTATAAACCTTCAAATCAGACACACCTACAATGAAAAGACTGAAGCTTATATACTCTGATTGGGATAATAACTGATTGAATAGTCTCTCTAATATAGCAAGTTGATGTAGAATTAGATGGAAACATCATGAGTTCTAATCATGAAAAGGTACACGGTCCACCCGAAAGGTTTGCTGGAATGTAAGTAAAAGTCAGGTTTCCACAGGAAAAACAGACAGCTAACTGGCAATGTTGCTTAGTTCCAGTGGAAGAATGTAATCAAACAAGTTGCAATGGTACTCTGTATTGATTCCATGTAGAACTTGAACCGGAGGCTCCAGTTGCGCAAAATGGATCCATAGGTTTTGTACTTTAATCAATCAGGTTCAGGTTGGGGGTGCGGTCCCTCCCCCGACTCCACACGCAAACACCCGAAGGGAGACCACACAGCATACTCATGATCAGTGGCGAGTCGTAGTAGGATCTGCAAAAGAAAAAAAGTATGACTTTTCTTGCAAATAACATTTGTCATCTGAAATGTGCTCTCCTTTTTCCTTTCCTTGTTTTATAATCAGCAGGACGTTATTGGGGCCCTTTGCTATGATTTCTGCAGGTTCTGGAGGGCCATTTGGGGATTCAACCCACACCTTAGCACTGAGGTTTTTATCTGCTGCACCACAGCTTCCCTTTCCTTGTACTGTCAAAAGGGCTGGGGCAAACTCCTTCCTTACCAAACCTCCATTCACTGCCCTTATGACAAGTTGGGCAATTCTGTCTCCAATCTGTATGAATAAATCAGCTCCTGCACTATTTAACAGAATAACTTTGATTTCTCCTTGGTAATCTGCAGCAATCACTCCCCCTAAAACCTGATCAATTTGCCATATCTGTCCTGGTAACTTTCCTCTCCCCAACTGATCTTTGACTGTTTGTGGGACAGATCTCTGTTGTGTGTGCTGACAAATAGGACATTGCAAAATCACAGTTTTTCTCAAATCTAGGGGAATGTGCATCTCTCGAATCTCTGCCCACCTCTAAGTGGCTTTTTCTCCCGGATGTCCACATTTCTGGTGCGCCCTCTTAGCCATCACCACCAAGTCAGAATTCTGGGTTGACACTTCTGTCTTTGAAATTTTCTCTTTAACATCTGCAAGGGAATTGAACCAGCGTTCTAATGAGTCAATGGGACAATAAGCATCTGTGACTTTACTCTCTTTTAACATTTCCCAAATTTCCTGCCACAAATCTTTGAACCATTTATGTGCAAGCCATGTGGAAAACCAAACGGCTAATCCATTGGCAGTGAACCAAGAATCAGTGTAAAAATGACATGTCTCAAGCAGCTCTTGCATTAAAGTCTGACACACATTGTACAACTCTGCATATTGGTTACTTTTTCCTTCTCCTGTGGTAGACAACAACTTTTCAGTAACTGGATTGTATAATATTGCTTTCCATTGTCTTTTAGTACTCACGTATTTCAATAAATCATTAGTAAAACAAACACGCTTCCTATCCTCCGGGGACAAGAATTCAAATGGTGCACTCAATTTCACTGGTAACTCTTTTACCTTTGGTACTCCCTGCACCCTCTCCTCATCCTGTAAAGGGGCTTGTGAAACCTGTTCATGTAGGGCTGCAGTGCCTGTCGGTCCTACTCGAGCCCTGTTTTGTATGTACCAGATCCAAAGTATGATACTAGCCTCTTGTGCCTGTCCTATGCTGTGAGATTTAGATGAACTCATAGCCCACTGCATGATTGATATTTCAGATTTCAGAATTACATTATAATTTAATGTCATTTGCTCAGTATTCACTAGAGCCCAATGACAAGTCAAAAGCTGTTTTTCAAAAGAAGTACAGCGCTCCCCAAAGTCAGGTAGTTTTCTAATCCAAATCCCCAGGGGCGCCCTTGTGCTTTCACTAATGACCAAGCTGACACAAATCTCTGGAATGCACTTCTTAGTTTAAATAAGACATTTATTATTACTTCACCACGAGGTTCCTGAGAGAGGAGATTAATAGGTTGGAGGCACACGTTTAAAAATAGTCACAGCAATGAAAGGAAAATATATCAAAGTGATTCTCAATTGCAATGTACACAGCAAATACATGTGATTATGTTATAGCACAACTGTCAAACAAAGAATACAAGTCAAAACTCATCACTGTAGGGCCTATCACTGCTTGTCATCTTTCTCATGCCAGCAAGTTGATGACCCCTGTTTAACTGCGAGAAAGAGATTTTCCACCCTCACAGGACAGGTCAGGGAGTTGACGTCCACTCCTGACTGAAGTCTCAGAAAATTCCCCCTCACTGCTACCCAGGGACACATTTTATAATATTCAAAACATGCTGGCTACTATAGATCAGAGTTGGAAGAAACACCATTGAAAGTTGGCCAACTTTTCAAGGCTGTCTCTCCCAAGGCCGCACTAGAGAAAAACACAAAATATGCGCTTCCTTATCATGCTAGTGTTCGGTGAGAGAAAATATGAAAAACACAAGCTTAGTTTACCATGTGGAAAAACACAGCTCATCTGCAATGTCTCAACTGCAATGTCTAATGCCACGATGAAGCCAATAGGCAGCTAAACTGAATACAAAATGTAATGTCTAATGCTACGTTAAATCCAATAGGCAGCTAAACTGAATACAGAATGTAATGTCAAATGCCACGTTAAAGTCAATAGGCAGCTAAACTGAATACAAAATGTAATGTGCTACTGGTGAACACTGAACAACTAATATGCACAATGGTAAAACACAAAGTCAGTGGTCAAACATAATTATTTTCATTACACCCATACATGCCAATGTCCTTCAGTTCTGGGGTGGTACCAATGGGTTTTAATCCATAGATGTCAATAATGTACATGTGTACTACGTTTACTATCAGCCTTCTACCTGTTCAATATCCCTGTGAAGGCACATCTACCATAAGCTTTTCTTACCCATTCATGTCTCTGTTCTCATCAGAGTCCTGACTAATTCTGTATAATTGCCAAGTGAACCTATACTAGTTTGTGGTTGCAAGTTGCGGGTGTCCGAGTATGCCTTGGGAGGCCTATTTGTCAAAATGAGCAAGCATATCTACCATTGAAACTAAGGCAGACATGTTGGTGAAGAAATCCCAAGGTCTCTAAAGTAAAAAGTCAAACAAATATCCTATGGGACTCATTTACCAACACTTCTACTTTTGCGTTGAAAGTGAAGCTACAAATTGAGTTTGCACAATTTCAAACAAATAGGAATTTTGGTGAAAATGTCTGACAGGACATTTGCCTGACTTATTACACTTACTCTGGTTCACGTTGGCAATCATGGTGGTCCTTGTGTAGTATACATAAGCTCCCTAACAAGCACTTCAAAATTCAGTCATGCTTTTAACATTCTGCCTCACAGGGTTCTCCTTGACAATGTGGCATATGTTCTGTCCACTAGTATGTGCAGTATGGGAACTATAATGCATGTTAATTGAACAGAACACCTACCACGTTGTGACGGTGGATATAGGTCTCAAGCATGTCATAAGGAAGTCCATGATTTCCAGAAGTAGATGAAGTAAAACTCTGGCGCTCCTTGCCTAACGAAGCAGTGGCCCATGGACTTTTGGTATCCATGCACTGCCACTGAAAGGATTACCCAACAGCAGCTCCACCTCAGTCGATTTCCCAGAACTTTGCTTTAGTATGATACAACGTAAAGCAAGTAGGAAGACAGAGGCCTCGTTGAGATGGGTACTGGGGACAGTAATGCTGACTCTCCTGCCACTTTCCATGCTTCGAGCACACTTTACAGTGACCACATGGACGATCCTTTTTGGGTGTTTTAGGAATGGGATCAGCAAAGTGTCGCTACTGCAGCCTTGCCACATCCTCTAGAACATATGAGGTGGAGGCTGCTGCTGCTTCTGTAACAGCAGTGAGGCTTTCAATTACAGACAACTGGAAATCAAGGAAAGTCATGAGTCTTCCTCTGGTTGTCTGATGGGGGAAGTGCTCTCATCATGAATTGTAGTGAGCATGAATACATCACCCCTATCCAAAAACTTGACTGCAGGTAGTTCATTGGAACGCAATGCAGTACTCTGGGATTTCTGGAGTTTCTTGCAAACAAGCTCCTGAGGGAATCCTTTGCGGTTACAATGAACTGTACTGCAGGCCACAGTGCCAGCTTTGTAGAGCTCACTGAACAGCTCTATTCCTGTATAGAAATTGTCCACATAAAGGTTATAACCTTTGTGAAGAAGTGGCTGGACAAGTTACCATACAATCTTACCTGTGACCTCTAATGCAGGAGGGTAACTTGCAGGGTGTAGGGTAGAGTCCTTCCCCGTATACACTCTGAAACTGTACACATAGCCAGAAGAGCTCTCACACAGCATGTACAGCTTTATGTCATAGTGACCTTTTTTGCTCGCAATGTACTATCTGAACAGCAGCCATCCTTTGTACAGGATCAAGGACTCATAGACTTCTAAATTCTTTCCGGGAGCATAGATCTCTGGAAAAGTGGAAGACAAATGTTCCACGACAGGTCAAATTTTGAACAACCTGTCATGGTCTGAATGGTCCCGGGGCAATGCAGCAGAATGGTCATTGAAATGCGGCATGCGCTGCATTACCAAAAAACGATCTCTGCTCATGTATGGTACGAAGATGGGCGTTACCCAAACCATGCGAGTCATCCAGTAGGACTGCAAGGTGGGTTTTTGCACTAACCCCATTTTGAGAATAAGGCCCAAAAATATCTTCAGCTCCACCAGCGAAGTGGGAGTACACTGGCGTGCCCTAGAATAGAGCCCTAGATTGCCTCTACGCTTCCTCAGAAATTGGTCTGCACACAATTTTGTTTGCTGCACAATTTCCTGAAGGAAGTCAACATCCAAAAATAGATTGACGTAGTCGACTGGCAACAAGTTGGCCGTATCATCTTTACATCCAGCGTCACCAGTAAAAGGTGGAATTTGGGATTGAACTAAACCGGGGGGCTGTCAAGAGAGCACTCTCTGTGTGCTTGTGGCCGCATGCACCTACTCTCTGGGTTCGGCTAACCCAATGTTTTCCTGCTGCACAGACTGTGCTTGCAAAGGGGCAGCACGGCTGTCGTCATCTCCTTCAGAATCACTGGAAGAGGTTTCGTCAGATGGGACTCCGCCGATTGAAAAATCACTCCCAGATTCTGCCCCATTGTCCTCTCCCTCAGATGCTGTCTCAGTATCTGCTGTCTTAGTCTCTGATCCTACATCAGAGCTGTCCTATAACCCGAGTTAGGGCTTGAGCAGCAATCATCCAACGAGATGCCATCTTTGCTACTGGCTAAACTGTCCCTCTAAAGTACTAGCCTATGTAGAAGGCAGATTGAGCCACAAAATTGCTCATGGGTGTGTGTGATGTGTCCAGTAGTAAATGTCGTCACCTTACCTTCGCTTCTTCTCCGATTCAGCAGATTCTCTGGAGACACTGAAAAAACAAAAAATACACACTATTACTTCACCTTACCACATACCCATCATCACAGCCTTTAGCGCTGGTGGCACCCAGTGCAACAATCATTTTTTGTGCTCTGCCTCCCATGACCTCCTCTTCTAATTCCCTCAGTACCACCCAGCATAAGTGCCCCTCATATCTCCAAAGTCCCCCTCTCACATATATTTAATTTGTTTTAAAGCGCAGGTAACGCTTGGCTTTACTAATCCACGCAGCTAAATACATGTAAATGTATATCCTTTGCAGCAGGATAATAAACCATCTGCGCTACTTTATGGCGTCAAAACTGCCAATAGACAAAAGACAGATCTATATATATATATATATATATATATATATATATATATATATATATACGTATATATATATATGACTTTTATATATGTGTGATTTCCCTGTGGGCCAATTGTGGCCCCTGGAAAACAACACACATATATATAGAGAGATCTGTCTTTTGTCTAGTGGCAGTTTTGATACCATAAAGTAGCGCAGATGGTTTATTGTTCTCATATATATATCTATATATATATAGGGAGACTGACTATCTACGTCACTTTTTTTTCATACATGTGTGCTTTTCCTTGGCAAATTACAAATGTAAAAAAAATAATAATAATCACATGTATAAAAAATGGCCCCATAGTGGGTCAGCCTAAGGGCTGACCCCAACATTTTTTTCTTTTAAATATTGCCCTGGGGGGGGGGCCTGATCGCCCCCCCCAGGGAAAACTATTGATGAAATTGAGCCCCAGGGGCCGCCCGTGTTCTTTTTTCATTTATGCCTCCACATGGGGGGGTGGCCCATTTACACAGGGGCCGAACCCCCCCTGATCCCTGGTGTCTAGCTTCATTTCCGGGCCATAGATCGCAGTCGCGCTGCGATCCATGGCCAGGAAACAGTTCCTGGATGGCATCGATGATAAGGGGAGACTCTCCCCTTTCCATCGATGCCTCCCTGGCATCTGGGGAGGCCGTTTTGGCCTTTTTTTCCCCACCGGAGTAGGGAGAGGATGCCTACCTGCTCCTTCGCTGCTCTGGTGGGGAAAAATGTGATGTCAGCACACCTCATGACGCGCTGATGTCACAGAGGGGCGGGTGGAGGGGAGGAGGGGATGTGGAAGTTCTACTGCGTCTCCTGGGCTAAAAAAATAAATAAAATAAATCCTCTGGTGCACTCTAGAGGTTAAGTCTAATACCACTAATCCAGAAATGCAGTTAATTTACTTGATCTACTATGCCTTCAACCTGTTGTGATCTTGCAGGGACAATGCAATTCCAGAAGGCCATCTCATATTTTCTCTGGCCTCAATGAACACAGTACTCTGTTTTGGGGCATCTCTAGTTCTAGAAGCCAAGTATTTTTACTACATTTCCTTGTTTCTCCCTAATGGTAATTGGATTCATTTAGATGCTTACATTAAGTTAACCTTCTTCTGTATCCCTTATAAAGAAGTCCTTCAACAATTACAATCTCATCTTCATTGAAAGCCGTTCACTGATGAGAACAGATTTATCTCTCCTCTCTTGTTTTGAGAATAGATGTCTCAGACCGGGAAGAATAATACAGATTTTTACCCTTTAAATATATGCTTTCATACACATTGAGTGCACTGGATGCATACTCATTGATAGGTGTTCCTGCTGTTACCTTCTAAAAGACAGCCAGAGCTCCAGATTTTGGTTCTCAGTGGAGGTTCTGATTGCCCAAGTGGACAAAGAAATAAAGAAAAGTGGCTAGAAGCCTTAAAAGATGCACACGCCCTCAAGAGGAAAACACTTCCAAGCCAACTCATTATCCACATATCCATAGGCAAGTTTAAGACTGAGGGCCTTATTTATACTTGTACACGCAAAACTGCATTAGCACAGTTTTGCGTGTAAAAGTATAGCGCTGGCTAGTGCCATTCCTGGATGCTGCCAGGTGCCATATTTATGGAATGGCACTAGCCGGTGCTAATGCCCTGTTAGCGTCCTTGTAAAGGATGCTAACCGGGTGGGGGAGGCGTAGGGGAAACCGGAGCTTTTGCGCCGAAATGTGGTGCTACACCGTTTAGAGGCAGAAAAATGCCTCTAAGCAGTGTAATGCCATTTCCTGGCACACAACCCCCATGGACATGGCTCCTGTCTTTGTAAAGACAGGAGCCATGCCCACCACCCCGATGGCCATGCCCAGGGACAAATGTCCCCTGGGCATGGCCATTAAGGCCAGCACCATGCAGGAGTCCCCAAGTCAGGGCCCCCGAGTGGGAAAACAAAGAAAAAAGAAAATACTTACCAGGACTTACCTGGGATGGGTCCCCCATCCTGTGCTGTCCCTCTGGTGTGGGGGAGGTGTCCCTGGGGCCAGGGAAGGGCTTCTGTGGGTTTCTTCCATGGTCTCTGACAATGGGAAAAGGCCCACAGGTCCGCTAATGCCTGCCCATACCCAGGTGTTAAATAATGGCACTAAGCAAGCTTAGCGCCATTATTGAAGGCCCCCACCACCCTGTGCATGAATTTAGCATGGGGATAAAAAATGGCGTTAAGGCCATATTGTCATGGTCTGGATGGGAACACCGTCCATGCTTCTCATTGATGCAAGGAAGGTTTTCACATCCAGAAAATTATGTTAACTCCATTACTTTGGGGCTAGACTGGTCTAGTGCCAAAGTATAAATATGGAGTTAGGTTTGCACTGAATTAGCGTAAAAGAAATGACACTAGTTCACACAAACAGGGTATAAATATGCCCCTTAAAATCTTGCACCTAATTTCTCCCTGTTGTGACATCACGCAGCATTAGGACTCAAAAGACTAACAATTACAGGCTTTGCTTTCTTAGGATGGAGCCTGCGTTAACGTGCTAGCACATGCATATTGCTTGCTTGGCGCTATTGTTGTTAGAAAGGGGCTTGAAGTCCGTCCTTTGCTTATGATTTGTGTGGTTGTCTGGCACTCTACTTTACAGCCTTGCAATTGGTCATGGCTGGCACAGCATAATTTCTGTTCCTTTCCTGAAGCAGGGGCCAAGCACTGATTGATTCCATTAAATCAGTGTCCATCGGCTGCTCCTGATGAGATGGAGGTACTATTTTGTTTGTCTTAAATTCTAATACCCTGCAAACAGAAGGCGCGTGACTGGCAAAAACTTGCCCAGCAATACAAACAAAATTTCAAAGCTGTATTTTCTAATGTTAACTTTTTGTGTTATTTTGCCAAGTCTTCTTTTCTCACTTTTAACTCTTGTTTAGTTTTTGTTTTTGCTTGTGGGAGCTTTTCTCAAAAGATGACTATTATCTTGTTCTAAATATTCCAAAGCAACGTTGTTTCTTTCTTATGTGTCATTTTCAAAATAATGCTTTAACACATAATTGTGCAGTATGCCCAACTCTACCCCACTCCAATCCAAACCACTCACCCAATCCACTCCAATCCCCACACTCCAGTCCTCCCAAACCACCAAACTCATCTGCCCCACTCCAATTCAATACAATCTGCCCCAATCAAATCCAAAAACTCTGCCCCACTCCAACACAGCAATCCAAAACAATCCACAATGATCTGCCCCACCCCAATCCACAGCGATTTTCCCCGCCTCAATCTAAAACAATATGTTGCATTCCAATACAAAATAATCTGCCTCACTCTAATCCAAAACTATCTGCCCCTACCCTAACCTGCCCCACTGCAACCCAAAACAATCTGCCCCACTCCAACCTAAAACAATCTGCCCCACTACAATCCAAAACAATCTGACCCACTCAACTCTACCTCACACCAATTCAAAGCAATCTGACCCAATCCAAAACAATCTGGCCCACCCATGTTTGCCTCCACTCCAATCCAAAACAACCTACCCACTCCAAAACAATCAGTCTCACTCCAGTCCAATCAGCCACAGTAAAATACAGTCAACCTCACTCTATCCCCATCCACCAAACTCCAATCCTCCCAGCCCACCCCACTCCAGTCTGCCCACTTCAATCAAAAACAATTGATCCAACTGCAATACAGCAATCCAAAACAATCTGCCCCACTCCAATCCACATAATCTGCCACACACCACAATCCAAAACAATCTGCCCCAATACAATCCACAACAATTTGCCCCATTATAATCCAAACCAATCAGCCCCACTGCAATCTGCTCCAGTCCATTCCAAAACATTCTGACCCCTTCCAATTCAAAACAATCTTCCCCACTCCAGTTTGAAACAATCTGATCCACACCAATCTGCCCCACACCAATCTTCCCAAACTCCAATGCAAAACAATTTCCCCCACTCCAGTCCAAAGCCATTTGCTCCACTCCAATCTGACCTACTCCAATCGAAACTGCCCCACTTCAATCCAAAACCATCTGTCCCACTCCAATCCACCCCACTCCAATTCAATCCACCCCACTCCAACCCAATCCAATCCACCCCACTTCAGTCCAGTCCACCTTACCCCGATCTACCCCACTCTGCCCCACTCCAATCTGCCCGACTCTGATCTGCCCCACTTCGATCTGCTCTACTTTGACCTGCTCCACTCTGCTCTGCCTCAGTCCAGTCTTCCCTACTCCAATCCAAAACAATGTGACCCACTCCAAACCAAAATAATCTGCCCCATTACATTCCAAAAATTCTGCCCTCTACAATCCAAAACAATCTGCCCCACTGCAATCCAAAACAATCTGCCCCAAATCAATCTGTTCGACTCCATTCCAAAACAATCTGCCCCACTCCAATCCAAAGCAATATGCCCACTCCAATCTGCCCTACTCAATTTCAAACCAATCAGCCCCACTCTAATCCAAAACAATTTGCACCACTCCAAAACAAAACAATCTGCCCTCTCCAATCTGTCCCACTCCAATACAATACAATCTGCCCCACTCCAATCCAAAACAATCTGCCCAGTCCAATCCAAAACAATTTGTGCCACTCCAATGCAAAACATTCTGCCCCATTCAAATCCAAAACAACGTGCCCCACTCTAATCCAAAATAATCTGCCACACTCCACTCCAAAACCATCTGCCCTAAACCAATCTCCCCCACTCTAATCAAACATAATCTGCCCCACTCTCATCCAAAACAATCTTCCCCACTCCAATCTGCCCCACTCTAATCCAGAACAGTTTGCCACACTCCAATCCAAAACAATCTCTCTCACTCCAGTCCAAAACAATCTGCCTCACTCCAATCTGCCCCACTCCAATCCAACACAATCTGCCCCACTCCAATCCAAAACAATCTGCCCCACATCAATCCAAAACAATCTGACCCACTTTAAGATGATCACTCCAAGCAAAAACAATCTGCCCACTTCAATCCAAAACAATTCGCCCACCTCCAATCCGCCTCACTCCAGACAGCCCCACTCCAATACAAACCACCACTCAACAATCCAATCCACCTGTCTTCATCCCAAATCACCCTACTCCATCCTAAGTAGCCCCACTCCAATCCACCATAATCCACCATACCCCAATCCAATCCACCCCAATTCAGACCAATCAAATCCAAACTATCCTACTCCAATCCAATCTACTCCACTGCTACCCACTCCAGTCCAACCAACCCCAATCCAGTCCAAACTACCCCGCTCTAATCCAACCCATCCCACTCCAATCAACCACATTCCAATCCAATAAAATCCATCCCACTCCATCCCACCCCAATCCAATCTAATTAAATCCACCTGACTCCAATCCACCCACCTCAGTCCATTCCAGTCCATCCCACTCCAACCCATTCCACCTTAATCCACCCCAGTCCAATCCAGTTCACCTTTATCCCCCCCACTCCGATCCAATCCACCGCACATTACCTTAATCCACCCACTCCGATCCAATCCAATCCACCCCACTCCACCTCAATCCAATACACCACACTCCATACCAATCTAATCCACCCCTCTACAATCCAGTTCGCCCCACTCACTCCAACCCACTCCACTCAAGTCGATTCCACCTACCTCAATGCATTCCCCCATGCCAATCCATGTTACTACACCCCTATTCAATCGACCCCACCCCACCGCACCCCTATCCAGTCCACCCCACCCGACTCCAATCCATTCAATCTAGTCCACACAACCCCATTTAATCTACCCCACTCCAACCCACCCCATCCCCCACCTCACTTGACTCCAATCCTCTGCACTCTACTCCAGTTCACCCCACTCTATTGCAATCCACCCCACTGTAATCCACTCCTACCTAGTCCACTCACATCTACCCCACTGTACTCCAATCCACCCCACCCCACCCAGTCTACTCTAATGCACCCCACTCTACCAAAATTCACCTCAATCCATCCCAATCCAGTCCACCCCACCAAAGTTCAGTCCACCCAGGCCACTACAATCCATCCAAATACACTCCACTTCACCCTAAACCACCCAACTCTTGTCCAATCCATCCCAGTCCACCCACTCCAATCCACATTAATCCAACCTGGCCCAAACCACACCACTCAAATCCACCCCACTTCAATCCAATCCACCCCACACGAATCAAAGCCACCCCAATCCACCGACTCAATCTAATTCACCCTAATCCATTCCAATCATCCCCAATCCAATCCAACCCACTCCAGTACAGTCCACCCCACTTCACTCCAAACCACCCTAATCAAATCCACTCCACCCCAATCCAATCCATCCAACAATTCAATCCAGTACACCCCATCCAATTCACCCCACTCAATCCAATCCATCCCACTTTATTCCACAATCCACCCCACTTGTCCAATCCACCCCACTCCAGTCCAATTCAGTTCCCTCCACTCCAATTCACCCCACTCCAATCCACCCCACCTCAGTGCAGTCCACCCCATCCCACCCAGACCCAGCCCACCCCACACCACCCTGCCCCCACTCCAATCCACCCCATCCCACTACAATCCACTCCACTCAGTCCATCCCACCCTACCCCAATTCAATCCAGTCAACCTCACTCCAATCAACTCAACTCCAAACCACCCCACTTCACTCTAGTGCACACTACTCCACTCCAATCCACCCAATGTAGTCTAGTTCAGTCTGCCTCACTCTAGTCCAGTCCACCCCACTCTACCCCACTCCAACTCACCCCACACCAGTTCAGTCCACCCACTACAATCCATCACACCCATCCCACTCCAATCCACCTCACCTCATCCCACTCCAATTTATCTACTCCACTACAGTCCAATTAACCCCACCACACTCCAGTCCAGTTCTCCCCCTCCAATCAAATCAATCCAATCCACCCCACTCCATTTCAAAACAATTGACCGCACACCAGTCCAGTCTAAACCACCCCACTACAATTTATCCCACTCAAAGAAACCCAATCCAGTCGACCCCATCCCAATCCAATCCAATCCACCCCTTTCTAGTCATATCACTTCAGTCCACTCCAATCTAATTACCTCATTCCAATCAACCCCACTCCATTTAATCCACTCCACTCTATGCCAATCTAATCCACCCCACTCTAATCCAATCCACCCAACTACCTTAATCCTTTCAAATCCACTTCACCCTATTCCAGCCCATCCCGTGCCACTCCACAACACTTTCTTCCACTAAACCATTGAACTCAACTCTCCTCATCTTAACTCAATGAGACTCCACTCCCCCTTCTCCACTCTACAACACTCTACGCCCCCACGCCTCTCTACAACACTGCATGACACTAACTTTTTAGCCATGCTGAACAGCAGCTACACTGATGTACAGCATTTCAAAAACACATTAACAAAGCCAATAGCTTTTGCATAGGCAAGACCTATTGGCTTTGCCAATGCCTGTTTTAGATGTGCATTCAGGAGAGATTTAAATTTCCCTGATTCAACACATGACTTACTCATTGTCTTAAATTGTGGTTTTTGTGATACTGAATTTACAAGGCAGTAAATAGGGCAACAGACATGTGAATGCAAACATAAATATGGAATAGATGAGCTACTCACAACAGTAATTGGAAATCTGAAGGAACTTGATTCAGAGCAGTGATTTCTCAAACTGTTAGAGGGTCTGTTCTTGCCACTGGTCCTGACCATAGGTTATAGTATCCCTTGTTTTTGTTTGGATTACTCTAGCGGAGCATCTCCTTTGCTCTCATTTTTTGAAGCTGTAACCCATTCGAGAAAGTAGACTGATTATGTTCTGAATATTTGAGGTGGAACTGACATTGTGTCAGATAGTGCCTATTTGTGAGGCAGCTCCTGTCTTTTCTGGGTTCCCTTCAAGTTTTACTCTAGGGGGCCCATTAAGGACATCCTTGTGAGTCACGATATTTATTGGTGTCCATGTCTTGTGCACCGTTATAAATTTGTATAAATTTGTATTTAAGAAGAAGCATCAGATGCATGTGTGCTCCTCTTTCTGTGATATAGATAGTGTGGGTGTACATATTGCACCTTTGTGATATCAATGGGGTGTCACCCAATGTGCACACAAAGTGGGTGACTTATTGTAAGTGTTACATGTTACTCCAGGCATCTACTCCACAGCAGGACTGAGTCACACACATCACCAACCTATAGGGGAACATTCCACCCCTCCACAAATCGGCCGTTCTACTAGGTGCTGTGACAGATGGATCAGCAGTAGTCAATCTGTCACTGCAGCACTGCACCCAGAGCAGGCAAGATTATACCTGTGCAGTGGACTATGCGTTTTTCATAACTGAGTACACTGACCTGGTATGCGCTGAGTGCACGGCTGTGTGGCATGGTGACTGGGTCCAAAAGCTCCAAAGGTAGTACGGCCCCAGTTGTGCCCTATTTTTATGCACATCTACCCACTTCTCATTTGTCCTCCTTTGTTGCGTAGTTTTGTTGGACATACATTTTTTCTTTTATTGTTAGGGGCCATACTGTTCACTATTGGTGAGAGACCCTTTTCGTGGATTGGGACCCACTTCCCCGCAATGACTCAAGAATGGAGTCTACACAGCATTGTCTTCTGCAGCTATGACCACCAGACTGTTTCCGCCTTACTGTTCACTTTGATCACATTTTTCATTTGTTTGCTTTGTGCTTTGGTTATACAGGGAGTGCAGAATTATTAGGCAAATGAGTATTTTGACCACATCATCCTCTTTATGCATGTTGTCTTACTCCAAGCTGTATAGGCTCAAAAGCCTACTACCAATTAAGCATATTAGGTGATGTGCATCTCTGTAATGAGAAGGGGTGTGGTCTAATGACATCAACACCCTATATCAGGTGTGCATAATTATTAGGCAACTTCCTTTCCTTTGGCAAAATGGGTCAAAAGAAGGACTTGACAGGCTCAGAAAAGTCCAAAATAGTGAGATATCTTGCAGAGGGATGCAGCACTCTTAAAATTGCAAAGCTTCTGAAGCGTGATCATCGAACAATCAAGCGTTTCATTCAAAATAGTCAACAGGGTCGCAAGAAGCGTGTGGAAAAACCAAGGCGCAAAATAACTGCCCATGAACTGAGAAAAGTCAAGCATGCAGCTGCCACGATGCCACTTGCCACCAGTTTGGCCATATTTCAGAGCTGCAACATCACTGGAGTGCCCAAAAGCACAAGGTGTGCAATACTCAGAGACATGGCCAAGGTAAGAAAGGCTGAAAGACGACCACCACTGAACAAGACACACAAGCTGAAACGTCAACACTGGGCCAAGAAATATCTCAAGACTGATTTTTCTAAGGTTTTATGGACTGATGAAATGAGAGTGAGTCTTGATGGGCCAGATGGATGGGCCCGTGGCTGGATTGGTAAAGGGCAGAGAGCTCCAGTCCGACTCAGACGCCAGCAAGGTGGAGGTGGAGTACTGGTTTGGGCTGGTATCATCAAAGATGAGCTTGTGGGGCCTTTTCGGGTTGAGGATGGAGTCAAGCTCAACTCCCAGTCCTACTGCCAGTTCCTGGAAGACACCTTCTTCAAGCAGTGGTACAGGAAGAAGTCTGCATCCTTCAAGAAAAACATGATTTTCATGCAGGACAATGCTCCATCACACGCGTCCAAGTACTCCACAGCGTGGCTGGCAAGAAAGGGTATAAAAGAAGGAAATCTAATGACATGGCCTCCTTGTTCACCTGATCTGAACCCCATTGAGAACCTGTGGTCCTTCATCAAATGTGAGATTTACAAGGAGGGAAAACAGTACACCTCTCTGAACAGTGTCTGGTAGGCTGTGGTTGCTGCTGCACGCAATGTTGATGGTGAACAGATCAAAACACTGACAGAATCCATGGATGGCAGGCTTTTGAGTGTCCTTGCAAAGAAAGGTGGCTATATTGGTCACTGATTTGTTTTTGTTCTGTTTTTGAATGTCAGAAATGTATATTTGTGAATGTTGAGATGTTATATTGGTTTCACTGGTAATGATAAATAATTGAAATGGGTATATATTTTTTTTTGTTAAGTTGCCTAATAATTATGCACAGTGATAGTCACCTGCACACACAGATATCCCCCTAACATAGCTAAAACTAAAAACAAACTAAAAACTACTTCCAAAAATATTCAGTTTTGATATTAATGAGTTTTTTGGGTTCATTGAGAACATGGTTGTTGTTCAATAATAAAAGTAATCCTCAAAAATACAATTTGCCTAATAATTCTGCACTCCCTGTATATGTCTCTGACTCTACCTTCCAGACATTGTAACCAGAAGTCATTCAGAGCTATCTGCTTTTTTCTATTGATTTTTCCCTCTTTGGGCTTTTTTAATTTCAGAACAATATAATCTTCTTTCAGTTAATTGTTTTTTGCCTGGATAGTTGAACTGCATATCATAGACAAAATGTTACTGCCTCGAGCCTTGCCGCCACTAAATCAGAACAGTCTCCCTCGACCTTATATATTTAATCATTTCGCTGCTTTTTCTAGACTGTTGTTACCAACATTACATTTTTAATTAAAATATAAAAGCAATGTGTTTGTCAATACCACCATTAGTTTTTGTAGCTACCGATAAACTACAGCAAAGGTTTCAGGGCACGCTGTAAAATTAATAAGGCTCAACCAATTAAACGTTGGTGTGGATGTGCGAAAACCATTTTAATGATTCTGAAAACTTTCAGACTGTGGAAGAAACGATTCACACCTTGAAAAATATCACGAGCCCACACAGATTGACTCAAGTGGTTTCCCGTGGCCCTACGATTCAAAAACAAGAAATCAATTTAACCTATTTTGACACAATCTTTGTTATCGTTTACAGAGGAGAGGCGGGCCACTTAGTTGCAGCGCGTTTCATTATGTGTCTCTGGATTCTCCAAACTATCGGCCATGACTTGCTTATCAGTGGCAGATGATCTCAAGATTCAAAGTAAAGCTCTTCAGAATACCATTACACCCCAATCAATAAAGAGCTCTTATCAGATACGTGCAGGCCTTCTTTCTTGTTGCTATATAATACCTCAGCTCCGAGATAGCAGATGCCATTAAACAAGGTGCCAAGCACATTCCTTAATAAAGCACGTGGGGCTAAAAAGATGCCTTCCACCGCCATCTTCGTCTTAAAGGTTACCTTTCATGCTGTCACCGTTGTCGAGAATCGTGTCATAGTCACTCACTCTAAAAACAACAGGATTCGTCATGAACGTATCTTCCAAATGATTTGTTACAGAAACCATAGAAATATAATTAGGCAATTCAGTTATTAACCTACCACGCATAGGGCTACTTTGATTCTACAGGTAAAGTAAAAATCAGTGGACAACTAAAAGGCTTTTTATAGTGTAGAGATACACTTTTGTAAGACTAGTCTGGCCCTTTTACAAAACAAAAACACACGATTAGACAGATTTGCTTATTCAGATATTGCACTTTGCAACTTTACTCGCCATTTATAGTCTGTTGCTATTCTATTTTAAGTTGTTTAGATTTCCTATCAACCACGGTTTCAGTGTATTTTAACTGTCAAATTGCGGATTTGTGAATTCCATTTAACATGCACAGGTTCAGTTACTAGGCTTTCAAATAGCAAAGTGAAGCAAAGTAATACAAAAGGACAGAAAATCCTCCATAGTGTTTACTAACAATGAAAAGGTGTTTTGTCCTGTTTTCAGAGCAAAAAACAATTTGTGTCAATAGGGATATTACGAGGGCAGATCAACACAGTGGGGAACATTTACAAACCCCTAGGTCACCGGAGCGTCACCTTTTGTGATGCTCAGATGACGCTGTGCACTGCTCCATATTTGCAAGGTGACGCTAAACCACTTTTTGTGAAAAGGAGTCCTGTTTTCAGAGCAAATAAACATTTGTGTCAAAGGGAACGTTACGGGGCAAGATCAACGAAGTGAGGCATGTTTACATGGCCCTAGTGCCACCAGAGCGCCACTTTATGTGACGCTTCGGTGGCTCTGTGCACTGCGTCATATTTACATGGCGGCGTTAAGTCACTTTTTGTGTCTTAACGCCACCTTCTAAATATGGGCCCCTCCAATGCAGTTTTGTGCTGCATAGGGACGTGCAATGGGTGCTGCTGTGGGTGTTCCACCACAACACCCCCATTGATTTTGACACTGCCCCAGATTTCCAAGGAATCGTAAATCTGCAGCAACGCCAAAAATCAATGCAGCCTTGTTTTTGCTTTTTCCATGTGTGCTGCATTCTGCTGCATGCATAGACGTGTCAAATTGCCATTGGAGATTGTTTATGTGCAGGAAGGGACACCTTCCTGCACACAAACAATAATTCCCTTCAATGCGGAAACCCTTGCGTTTTGGTGCAAGGAAGCCTGCATTGGGGATGTCAGGTAAATTTAGTGTCTGTGCTAGGGGACACACGGGGTTGCACCGTATTTTTGACAATATGGCGCATTCCTGCATTTCAGAGCTGATGCAGCATGGTGCTGCCAATTTTGGTACAGCACTGCGCCATTTTCTTGTAAATCTGGCTCAGTGACTCTTAAGTTTTGATGCAAAGCCCAATCTATTAAAATAGCTAGACTGAGCTTTGCACCAAAAGAACTAACACCTACTGGAAGCATGCATAAGGAAGTGGAAGGGTGTTAATTTCTAAAAATATATATATATATAAATGCATTGCATTTGTCCTGCAGTCCACAGCACATAGCCATTGTGTTGGTACTTCATGAGTTTGTCTACACATAGGAATTTACACAGGTATGCTTTCAGGACAAATTCTATGATAGACAGCACAAATGGACCTATAAACCAATCTGCAAGGCTGCACAATGTGCGAGGCAGCCTCATTATACAACCAGTGTAGGGGTTGACAGCTACAGCACAGCAATCTCAGTTTTAGTCTTGATCTTAGTCTTCCCCTTGCGGAGCTCAACTCTTTTTTTTTTTTGATTCACTGTGTGGCCCAAGTGTTTGGGAATCGTATCAATCAACAAGTGCAAACCATTATGCTATATACCTGACAGGTCACAGAAATATGCAACAGTGATTCACTAAGGCCTCTTTTAACATACCAGTATCAAACTCACGAGCAAAATAGATTTTAGTCCACAGAATCAATTCAGTTTAAGAAAATGTAAAATAATCGCTAGTTTTATTAATTTTACAACATTCAAAACTAATAATGCACAGAAGCCAACCCACAGATGCACTGTTTAATCCACACATTAGTCAGTTGAGAAAAAGGGCTCAGTTTCCTAAGTGACCATACATAAATAGAACATGTGACAGTGTATGTACAAGAACACACAACAATAATCTTGAAGATCAAGCAACATATGTCAATAGCAATCATATTACTACAACTTTCAATCAATCAGCCTATATAGTCTGTTTGTTTTACTGTCAACAATGTTTTGACCTTAGCAATAATTGTTCAGGCCATCCCCAGGAAAGAATTATCTTGGGACACTAAGGGCCTGATTTAGATCTTGGCGGTGGGAAATACTCAGTCACAACTGTGATGTTTATCCCATCTGCCATTTTACGATCCAATATTATGCTATGGAGATCGTAATACAGCGGATGGGTTATCCGCCATGTCAGTGGTGGAGTAATCCCGCCGCCAGGATCTAAATCAGGCCCTAAATGTCACAATTACTGAGTGCATAATATCTCTAACAAGGTGAATCATCCAACTGGGGAAAAGAGCCCAATAAATCTGATCTGCAAAGTCCTCCAAACTGGAACAGTGGGAACAGGCTGAGTATCTGTGGTTGTGTTTTTGTTCAGAAACAAAAAAAATAGGGAAGTCAGACACTAATGTTGAATAATGAGAAATATAGCAACATTCAACTCAGATCTTTTCTTCCCACTCCAGGTGTATTTGGTGTGTATGGGAACACTCCATCAGTGAAACCTTTACACCCACTACTGCCCACTCACTGAAACCCTTTGATTAAAGTGTTAGTTATGGCAGAACTGATCAGTATATGTGTATTGTGTGTCCGGAGGGGTCATATATATATATATATATATATATATATATATATATATATATATAGGTATAGATACTAGTGAGGACTGCAGATCCAAGCAGAATGAAAGTTCCAGAATTGGTCTAAAGACATGTACATCAAAAAAGTGCCAATATAACTGCAGTGGCTACCTGGTGAAAAAACATTTAAAATGAATCGTTCTGCCTGAGGTGCGGATACTTCATGAGATAAAGGACAACAATTATTAAAAAAATTGGCAGTATATACACTCACACCTGTTAGATGTTTCACTGCAGGGTACTCTTACTATCTACCACAGAAAAGCCCAAAATTCTAAATTCATTGGCAGGTTCTTTCTGGTAAAGGGAGCATGCATCACTCTACTACCGTGACTGCCCACACAACCCTACTAAATTCTCCTGCATTTATCTCACCCTGCTACTATGCTCTCCCTAACCCTTCCACATACTCTTCCCTCTTCCATCCCCCATTACTCATCCCAAGCCTTTGAGTAAGTTAAGGATATATTCCCAATTAACACTTCTGGATTTCTTTCCTCCTCCACCCCTCCATTACTCCAGTCAATCTAACTAACAAACTCTCATATCCGCGGCTCAAATTAACTCATAATAATATTAAAACTGTACTCATTATTGCCTGATACTAATCCATCACTAATTCTTGTTGGGTTCCAGAGTAGCGTGCTACTCACCGAAAAGCGCTTCAACGCCTCGTCAGGGGTAGTAAGCGCTATATAAATACGATTACAATACAATACAATACAATAAATGAAAACCTTTCCATACAGAAAGGAAAACCTAGTAACATTGTACCAGCGATTAGATATTAAGGCACAAGAAGCTCTATGGTACATCTGCATTGGAGCGCTTGTCTTGTCTTTGCATGTGGTGCACACATGGGTAAGTGAAATCCAAGATATTTATTCAATACACATAATACTTTTGCTGTGAATCAAGAAAACTAAACCTGTTTGAAGACTATTTCTGTTTGTCAATCTTTGTAGTCCCTTATAATCAGGACAAATGGATGGAGGTTCTTCTTACATCATGTGTATGTTATTTCAATACTGGCATATTTTGCTTGACATGATTATAATTAGAAGTGGTCATAATAATCCTAGTGTGGTATCTGTGCCACTTAAAAATCAAACACCTTTTTAAAAATTTGTGACTGCTCCAGTTTACTGTGTCAAAATGTCTGTCTCAGGATTAACATTTCACATGTGAATCAACGTACGCTGTTAAAATAAACTCCCCTCTCCTCTGCCTGCAGACCAATTCATTTTAACACTTTGGCCCATATTTATGAAAAAGTGGCGCATCAGAGCTGAGGCACCACTTTTTCTGCACCCCCCTACGGCACCTACCAACAGCATTTATAATATGGTGCACCATGGCGGTAGATAGCACAATAGCATCAACATTTTTGAGGCTACTGATGTACTTTGCTACACTAGTGCCAAACATTTTGCCGCTAGTGTAGCAAAGTGCAAGGGGGCCCATAGTTTTCTAATGCCTGATCTAAGAAGGCATTAAAAATGATGCCAAAAATTGAGCAGTGAAATCTGTTGATTTTCACTGCACCTTTTTTGCGGGCCTCCTAGTGCCGGAATGCCCCCTTTGCATACATTATGCCTAGCGCGGGCATAATGTGACGCAAGGGGTTACAAAGTGCCACAGTGCATGCATTGCACCACCTTGTAAATATGGCTTGGAGAAAATGTCACGTTAGCGCTGCCTTAGAGGCAGCGATAAGGCGGCACAAGCAGTTCTTAAATATGCTGTTCCTGTGCTAACACACGTTCTTGTCAGGGTTGTACTTTGTGATTTTGCATCCATTCACACAATTGTAACATTACTTCATACAAACAATTGTGATGCAATTAAGTGAAAGTGTCATTCTGTGGGGCTTTGTGGCACAAACACATAAAACTTGTAAGACAGAATGTGTAGAATCAAGTGACTGCCCCAGGAAATTATATGCAAATGCCTCAAGGTGAGGGCGACTGCACATTGCAGTGCAGAGCTTTGATGTATCTAGTTGCCAATTTTTCAGGTTTCTCAATTAGTATCTACTTAATCAAGACTGCTACTTCCTGCTATCTGTAAATTTCCTTTTAATGTGCCAAAGCCACTGCTGCTTATAGCTGGTAATGGCTTATCTGAACTACGGAAAATAATGCACTTTTCCTCTGGAAAATGATAATTATTAAAACAAACGTTTACTGATTTTATTTAATCTGGCAATGCAAACGACGAGCATACAGGAAAGAGCATCTGCTGTCAGCATTGCAGGAACTGACCATGGAACAATTGCATTGGTACAACTGGGCGCTGTGATGAATGAGAGGAGCAGGGGCTATTAGGAGATCAATACGAAGACAAGAAGCGGTTGATCAACTGTGACATTGCTGGTACATCTCACAAAAGAGCAAGGCGTAGGTGTTTGAGCTGTTGGACAACCACAGCGGCGAGGCACTGTGAACAGACGTGGAAGAGTGTCAGCTGTCTTGTAGATCAGACAAACAAGAAGAGAGCGAAAAGGATTTCATGGTTTCATGGACCCCCATAAAGGATAATTAAAGTTGATCTTCACAAGGAAGTCAATACGCAGTGATAGAAAATAATATACGTGGTATTGAAAGGCAAAAGATCAAACATGATGCTGAGTATCTTATATTCTAATTGTCTTCCTCTACTTATGCTTTTCTTTTTACTCTTAATGTAAAACAAAAGAGTGGAGCAACTTCTTACTTTTCATTTACAATTCAGCGATTGCAGCCGATACATTGCTGGGTGTATTTCCTAGGTTAGGTGCACACATCTTACTGTCTCACAACCTGACATATTTAAGAAAAGCTTCTAATGTCAAGAAGGTACTACTTATATTCCAAATCGAATTTTTAAACAAGTATTATAATAAGGTAGGAATTTCATGTTCTCCATCTGAGGCTCCATGGGTAAGAGTGGGGGAGAGACTGCTGTTGTGAAATGAGCTGTGACTGTTCTCCGACACTGCCCGTGAGAGCGCTCTCCAGACTTAAACAGGTTTCAGTGAATTTAACCTTGGCTCACCTGTGGTAGCTTAGCCTGAGACAAGTCACAGTCAACTGTGATTATGGTAGGTGCAAAGAAGTAAGCACGGATTTTTTTTTGTAACAAAATAAAGAAAATATGATTGATGTCACATAAAAAAGAAAACTACAGTACAAAAAATATGAAAAGGGGAAAATAGGTACAGGATAGCAAAATTTGTGACAGACAAAAAAATAATCTCAATAGAAATAACATGGTAAAGAATAGGATGGTACTCTAGAAAAATTGAAAGAGTACTGCATCATCAGCGTCCAGTAGAAAGACACAGTGCACCAATAATACTCACCGGCACAAAAGTGTCACATTGGCTAGCCGCAGTAAGAGAAAAGTTATTTATCTTGGAACTTCCATTTGGAACTCAATGAGCATTTCACTGATATTTGGCTACACAGATTGGTAAGCCATCAGCATCAGGAGTTTCTAAACAGTTTGTTGGGGTGATTCCTCTCACAGGAACTAAGGGCCTGATTTAGGTCTTGGGGGAGGGGAATACTCTGTCACAAATGTGATGGATTTCCAGTCCGTCTGATTATGATCCCATGCTATCTTATGGAGATCGTAATAAGGCTGATGGGATATCAGTCACATTTGTGACAGAGTATTCCCTCTGCCAAGATCTAAATCAGTCCCTAAGTCTATTGAGTCCTCTCAATAGTCCAGTTTCCTGGGAATTCCCCAAGTAGCCATAGTGTTCCCCTGTTGTTGGACCTTCCCAGTCTGTTGGTAATTTTGCAAAGTTTCCCCTGCAGAACTAGTGCCTGACTTTATATCAATTTTTAAAGTTTTCTCTTATTGATTCCCATAGTGCATATTTACCCACAAAAAGACTACTTTTGCTAAAAATCATAGCTTAAAAAGTACTCACCTGATTTTGATGATTTTGATCTTAAAATGTTTATAAAAATCGGAGGTATTTTTGTTAATTGGTCTTGAGGTATTCCTTTAAGTGTGTGTCTTGCTTTATTGATACTGTGAGTACAACAAATGCTTTGCACTTTTCCGAGATTGGCCTAACTGCTTGATCAAAATGAGAGCATTACGTGGTCTAGTTTTTACCTCTCTAAAACAATGTGTGGTTGCCAGGACTCTCTGCACAGAGTGCCTGGATGTACACACTACATAGAGAGCCAGTCTCAAACATAGCTCATTTAGCTGAAATGGAAATCAGGTTCAAGTGTTCAAAATACAATCAGTGTATATTTCAGTGACCCTAGTTATTTGCAATATTTGCAGAGATCGTCATAGTTCATTCCACTGCACTGTTCCATAAGGCTTTTTAGCACCTGTTTTAATTTTTCTGTGAAATGCTCGGCATTGTGATGGTGTTCCTTGCTATGGGATGCTTATGTTACACTACGTAGTATGTTGCAGTTTCTGACTTTAGGATCCATCAGTGGTGGCTGCCACTCAACGTGGGTGGTGGGGCAGGAGGGGTGGGGTGGGGGGTCCAGGATGGGGATGAAAAGTATAAAAAAAGCTTACCTGTGGGGGTGACGCGTTTGTCTCCCCTCTCTCCTCATCCTCTTCCTGTTCCCAACTTCCCAGCTAATCATGATGCTCCTATCACTAGCAACAGCAGGGTCGTTATTGGTCTGAGTGGCCTGCTTCCCCGCTGAGACTGGGAGTGGGAGCCTGAGTACATTCTCTGCTCAGCTATGCAATACAGCCAGGTAGAGAGCATGCAAAGTGCACATGCCTGTTGGCCATGCCAACAGGGCTGGCCAAACAGACATGCACACTTTACAGTGCACATACCCCTCATCTGACCCTCTCCCTCCAGCCAAGGCCCGTCCCTTCCCCCAGGAAAAATAAAATGATAATAACGTGGCATTATTGTCATTTTATTTTTCCTTTCCCCACAATCCAGTGGGGCGATGCTACTCTGCCTTAGCGGACGAGACGCCCCTGGGATTCATCTCTTTTTAAGAAACACATTTTGTTTGAGGGTCAAAACAAAATCATAATTTCTCTTCTGCCAAGCACCGTATGCAGGGCGTGATGGTGCTTCCTCCAAGGTGAACTTACTAAAACGGGTGAGTCTTTAGAGTCTTAAAAAACAGTAGAAGCTGATGAATCAGGCACGATCGTTCTGGAAGTTCTAGAAAATTTTTCGCACTCTATTTGTTCCAAGGATTGCATTGCTTTTTCGTATGACACAGATGTCAATTTGCACAGAACAGAAGCTCCAGAGCTTAACCATTATTCAAGAGTTTACTCAAATCCTAACCCTTGTATATACACTGCATTTTGTCTTTTCCAATGTGTATTCCATGCCCTTAAAAGATGTTTCATTATCACTGATAGCCTTTTCTCCACTGTGAGGATTATACAGTTGTGGGAAGTTTGGTCTCCAAGATAAAAGCACAGGATCACGATTCAACATTTACATTTTGTTGAGCAAGCGTGGTAGCGACACTCACAAATAAGAAATATATTATATTTAGTACACTGAAACATGTTTTTTCCGAATGCTCGAATAAAAAGTTATTATTTACAAATATGTCACTTAATATTAACATTAGAAGGATGAAAATATGAGTCAACCGATCTTCGAATTAAAAGTTCACATGCTTGGGCTTAGTGCATGCATATACTACTGAGTTATCTTTTCTACCTTAGGAAGTATCTTCGTCTTCCATGTTCAGAATAATTTAGGAACATGAATACTTGAGATAGCTTGCACACTCACCCGAAAATTTCTTCTGTAACTTCCGTTACACAACCACACAGGAAATGTTGCCAAGTTTTAACAAATCAGACAGTGGAACAAGGTTTAAGAGCCATGCACAGCTGCATGTATGAAGCAGTTCCTCCTAGTGAATGCAAAGTAAAGTCAGAAGCATTTGTAAAAATCCTCTTTGGGCAAAGGGTCAGGAAACTATTATTGATGGAGATCATTGGCCGTTCAAAGGCCCAGGCAGATGAACGCACTAAGGGGCATATTTATACTTGTTTTGCACCAAATTTGTGTCATTTGTTTTTCTACTTAAATTCAGTGCAAAACTAACTCCATATTTATACTTTGGCGCTAGACCTGTCTAATGCCAAATTTATGGAGTTAAAGTCATTTTTGGGACGTGGAAGCCTACCTTGCCTTAATGAGAGGCTAATTTTTCACTGAAGTCCAAACCCCGTGGGATGAGAGTGTCAAAGTCAATGATGTATCTAGATTCTAGTATGCTCAATCTTTGTTGTCTATCCCCCCTCGAATATCTGTTTTTACCTGATCTGTTACAACAAATTTCAAAAACTTTTCATCTCACCCATGCACTTCATGAAAGCGTCTGGCAACAGGATAGTTTTGATCCTTGTGGCCCATTCATATATATTGGACCTCAGACACCAACTGTTTAATACACTTCTGGACCTGTGGATACTCGGCCAAGAAGAAGGACTGCTGTGCTACTGAAAGGACTGCTGCAGTCCAGCACAGGACTAAAACATGCAGTCAGTTGGCGATAAGCCAATGTTACCATGTTTTTGTCCTGTGCTGGACTACTGCTCTGAAGCCCTGCAACCCTGCAGCCCTGCGTTTCTGACCTGCTGCCTGACACCCTCTTGCCTGGGTAAGGACGACTGGACCAGTATCTGTTGAACTTAGGACCGTAGAGTGATTCAAAGGACTATTTGGCTGGCCTTCTGACTAGAGCCTCAAGGGCAAACAACTCCACTAACTGTGAACCCAGCACCTGGACTCTGCCATCTTTGAGTCCTTCCCTGCCAAGTGGTGCCAGCCCTGTTCTGGACACTTGTAAGTGGGCCTGAAGGTGGTTTGCCAGTCCATCCGTGGACTCAGCAGACCTGACGTATCTCCTCTGCTGTGCGGCACAATTCTAAACAGAACCAACACATCACCTCTTCTGCAAGGTATCGGAACTGCTGTTGCAGATCTCTCGTAGATGGCAGCCTTGATGACACTGGTCCTCACATCGCAGCCTCAGCACTTCGGAACCAACTGCATGATGCTTTCTGCCGTCGTACTTCACATCAAAAGCCCTCATCAATGGGATCCTTTGATGACATGGGACCTCACATCGCGACTCTGCAAATCCTCTGAACTGATGCATCACCACGGCTGTGCAACGCATCCTTGATGCGAGAAAGAACTCACAATGCCCCATCATCAGGAATTAAGTTATTGTCTTCTTCAGCTGTCCTAATCGGGTCCCCGTAGCCAGCCTGCATTCCATTGTGATTGGCCTGAATTTGTGAATGTGTCCTGGTCTAGCACAAACACATATCCACAGTTGGAACTTTGTGCTTTTTGGCGCTCTATTCACTGAAATCGTTAACATTGCATATCTCTGGTTCTACTAATTGGATTATTTTGGTCTTGTTTTATTTATTAAACCACGGTCTATGTTTCAGTGTAAGGTATGGGATCCTTCTATGGTGTGTTTTCATTCTGTTACTGTTTAAAGTGTTACAAACATACTTTACCCATTGTTCTAAATTAAGTTTAACTGATCTGTGCCAAGCTGCCAGGGGCTTGAGCACAGGCTAGTTTGGAGTTTGATTGTGACTTCAACGTGAAAAAGATTGTGGCTTCTGCTTGAGTATGCTTTCTGCTCAACCAGCAACTCAATTCTTACATTTCCCCAGCCGTGAAAGAGGAAACTACACTTTAAGAAATAGATATGTAGATAGATTAGAATTATCTAGGATCCTGCATTTGATTCTTTTTGGATGCAATGTTCCCAGAAGCAGAACCAGCATAGCTTAATGCTCTAGCAATATATACAAGTGTAAGATGATAGATTAGGTGATACTGACATATGGCTTTATTAATGCATGGAATTCTGGTCCTTTCCTAAAGGTTAGTTCTACACGTGGGTCCAGGCCGCAAAGGTCTAGTTAGCCAAAGGCTTAAGCTGTTTTCAGATTCAGTCACCACAAAACAAGTCTAAAAGCGGAGTCATTCAGTTGTAGAACTACATCATGACAGTCTAAGGTTATCTTGACTTATAATTCTACTTGATGCGTGGAACAGCCTCCACTCCATATCAGAGCCTCATCTTCTCTTTTTGGATTTCACAAGAAGCTGAAGGCCTGGCTTTTCAGTAAAAAAAAATTGTTTTTGTTGGATTTAGTACTCTGGACACTATACCACTGCTGACTAGTGCAAACATACAGGTGCTCTGTCCTCTAAACATGATAATACTGTCTTATCCACAATTGGCATATTTAATTTACCTCTACATCCCTTGTAACATGCACAATATGTGCCCAGGGCCCTCTAAATGAAATGTTACTAGTGGGCCTGCAGCACTGATTGTGCCACCCACTACAGTAGCCCTGTACACATGTCTCAGGCCTGCCACTGCAGAGCCTGGGTGTGCAGTTTTAAACTGCCATTTCAACCTGGCAGGTGTTCCCATTTGCCAGGCCTAATCCTTGCTTTTTATTCCATATGTCAGCCCTAAGCTAGGCCCTAGGCTGCCCCAAGGGTGGGATGCAGGTTATTTAAAAAGTTGGAATTGTACTTTTAAATTTAACATGTCCTTGTAGTGAAAAACTGATACATTTATTTATCACTACTGCAAGATCAAGCTCTCCCATAGGTTAGCATTGGGGTTCGCTTGAAGCATTCTTTAAGTGTAGCTTTCATTTGGGAAGAGATAGAGACATGGGGTTTGGTATCTCTGGGCAGATAATTTGAAATCACAATGTATGACGAAGTCAGATTTTAAATTGCACATCCTAAAATGATACTTTTAGAAAGTTGGCATGTTCCAACATTAAACATCCTGTGCCTCTGTCTGTCTCTCAATACACATTTGGGGTAGATGACAACTGGGCTTTGTGCATTCCCTTCAAACAATCACACACAAAGCGTGATTGGGTGTGACATTTGCATCCTGATGTCCCATCACCAAGCTGATGGGTCTTCCTGGGCCAGAAGGGAGGGAGAAGTTGACACTTTCTCCTGAATAGGGCTGTGCCTCTCCTCAAAAATGATTGCATACCCCCTGTAGATTGTTTGGAGCTAGGGAAGGAATGACAGGGACCTTATGATCATCAAAGGCCTTTTTGAAGTCTCCCCCACTTCAGAGGCACATTTGGGTATGCGTACTGGACCCCAAATCCCATCAAATCAGAATTGTACTCAAACCAAGGACATTCTACAAGGAAGAAGGACTGCTGTGCTGCCAGGAGGGACAGCCACTCCACAACTGCATTGCTGAGATTGCCTATTTCTGGCTGTGCTGTAGGAGGGTGTTAGACCTGACAGCCTTAGGGTAGTCACCCCTAACTTTTTGCCTGCCTCCCTCCACTTTTTGGACACTGTTTTTGGTGGCTTTTAGACTATGCGCACTTTACCACTGCTAACCAGTGATAAAGTGCATATGTTTTCTCCCTTTAAACATGGTAACATTGGATCATACCCAATTGGACTATTTAATTTACCTATAAGTCCCTAGTAATGTGCACTGTATGTGCCTAGGGCCTGTAGATTAAATGCTACTAGTGGGCCTGCAGCACTGGTTGTGCCACCCACTTAAGTAGCCCCTTAACCTTGTCTCAGGCCTGCCATTGCAAGGCCTGTGTGTGCAGTTTCACTGCCACTTCGTCTTTGCATTTAAAAGTACTTGCCAAGCCTAAAACTCCCCTTTTTCTACATATAAGCCACCCCTAATGTGTGCCCTAGGTAACCCCAGAGCAGGGTGCTGTGTGGGTAAAAGGCAGGACATGTACCTGTGTAGTTTATATGTCCTGGTAGTTTAAAACTCCTAAATTCGTTTTTACACTACTGTGAGGCCTGCTTTCTTCATAGGCTAACATTGGGACTGCCCTCATACACTGTTGAAGTGGCAGCTGCTGATCTGAAAGGAGCAGGAAGGTCATATTTAGTATGGTCAGAATGGTAATACAAAATCCTGCTGACGTCGGATTTAATATTACTATTCTAGAAATGTCACTTTTAGAAAGTGAGCATTTCTTTGCACTTAAATCTTTCTGTGCATTACAATCCACGTCTGGCTAGGTTTAGTTGACAGCTCCTTGTACATTCATTCAGACACACCCCAAACACAGGGTACTCAGCCTCACTTGCATACATCTGCATTTTGAATGGGGCTTCCTGGCTGGGAGGGTGGAGGGCCTGCTCTCACACAAAGGACTGCCACACCCCCTACTGGGACCCTGGCAGACAGGATTGAACTGAAAGGGGACCTGGTGCACTTCTAAGCAACTCTTTGAAGTCTCCCCACTTCAAAGGCACATTTGGGTATAAAACAGGGCCTCTGCCCTACCCCCTCAGACACTTGCTGGAGAAGAAACCTGAACCAGAACCTGCATCCTGCCAAGAAGAACTGCCTGGCTGCCTAAAGGATTCACCTGTCTGCTTTCTACAAAGGACTGCTGCCTTGCTGTTGCCCTGCTGCCTTGCTGAACTCTTGCGTTGCTGCTGAAGTGCTCTCCAAGGGCTTGGATAGAGCTTGCCTCCTGTTCCCTGAAGTCTGAGGACCAAAAAGACTTCTCTTTTTCATTCGGACACCTTGTGCGCTTAAAAATTCGATGCACAGCTTTCTCTGCGGTGAAAAATTCACTGCACGCCGATCCGGAAAGATGCCGCTCGACGCGACGCCTGCGGTGCATCCGGAACTTCGACGCACGGCCTCGTCTGGACAACGCCGCCTGAATTCAGAAAGGAAATCGACGCGACGCCTGCCGTGAGGGAGAAGATTCCACGCACAGCTCACCAAAATGACGCGCAGCCAGAAAACAAGCCTAGGATTCCACGCACAGACCCCGGAACAACTGGTAATCCCGCAAACCCCAGAAGGAGACTGTCCGCGCGCCAGAAAACGATGCACAACATCCCCGCGTGAAAAATAACTACGCAAGTCCGTGTGTGCAGGGGAGAAATCGATGCACACACCATTTTTCCACGTATCTCTTCCTCTGAACCCCCTTTGCGGAGATTTTCCACTTTAAACCAGGTACTTTGTGCTTGAAAGAGACTGTGTTTGCTTTTTAAAGACTTAAGACCCTTTATATCACTTTTCAGTGATATCTCTACAATTTCATATTGCATCTTTATTCGTTTTGACCTGCAAATATCCAGATAAATATTATATATTTTTCTTAACACTGTGTGGTGTATTTTTGTGGTGCTATATTGTGTTATTGTATGATTTGTTGCACAAATCCTCGTGCCAAGCTACCAGAGGGTGGGCACAGGATAATTTGGATTGTGTGTGAATTACCCTGACTAGAGTGAGGGTTCTTGCTTGGACAGAGGGTAACCTAACTGCCAACCAAAAACCCAATTTCTAACAGAGGGACTGCCACTTTACTACTCATCTTGCTGTGATGTCCTGCTACCTGCTGCTTCTTGCCTGGAGTAAGAAGGGCTGGCCTTGTTCTCAATATACTTCTCTCAGAGGCTTGTTGGATTGCCTCCTGTTCTCCTGCAGTGTCAAGAACATTAAAGACTGCTTGCAACTCTCCTGGTGCTGCTGGACTCTGCCATCTGTTAGTCCTACCCTTGCCTGAGGTGCCCATCCTTTCCTGGGCCTCAGGAGTGGGTTCTGCAGTTGATTTCTGCACGAACTGATTCATTGCCAGGAGTGCGTGTGAAATTCTGATGCTAACGCAGAGGCTGTTTAATGACAGCAGATTTCAGCCTCTGCAGCCAACGATGACACTCTGCACGGCTCAACGATGCATTACATTCACTTCAGTGGAGCCTGACAATGACACAGTGACCCAACTACATGGAAAATACTGCTACATCGAGCCCTCAATGTGGACACTTTTCTGCATCAAAGGTACTGTTTCAGCAGTCCCTGTGTGAGTTCTGTAGCCAGCCTACCCTCTAACATGGTTGGCCTGACTAGAATTGTGGTCCCTACTCGGCCAGGGTGCATACCTCTGCCAACTAGAGACCCAATTTCTAACAGGAACCATCCAAGAGTGGGGCTAGACACAGACATCTGCTAAATGCCAAGATGCCCTCGCAGGTGGTACGACACTTTACAAATACATATAACATAACATTAACTCTTGTGCAATCAACACCACTCATGAAAGACCTTCCATTCAATTCATTCACACACATATTTATTTTATTCTTATATAAATGCTATCCTACTGTGTTCTGTTCTTTCCTTCTCTTTCATATCTCCTTTTCACTGGACTAGATTTCCTCTTTAGCTGTCTTTGTTTATTGATGCTTATGTCATCCGAAGTTTGCTTTGTCTCACCAACTGAACTTTTTTTTTCTTTGAGATATGCAAGGTCCTCAAGTGCCAGTTTAGATTTATAAAGATCATGTATTGCTTTTCTCTTAGAAGACCAAAAAGAAGCCCAACTAGTGTCCATTCCTTTGAATGATTAGCAGTAACTTCTTTTGTTTAGTGTCCATATTCACATTCATACTTAATTCAAAGAGATTGAAATCAGATTTGGAATTCATCTGGACACTATTATGCTGGTGTTACCAACAATGTTTCATGAATATGGTTGAAGTTTCTTTAAATATTTTGAGAGACATTTTTCACAATCAGTGAGTATATAACTTATAGGTGTTTGGGGACTAAACTGAAAAAAACAAATCTTTCAATTGCACTTTCATCATATATAAACCTAAATGTTCTTTGCTGTTATTTAAACATGGTAGTGATACTCTTTATTGTATCTGATATTCTATTTTTGTCTGTAATCAATAGGCCGGATCCAGTTTTGTGGACCAAAGATGGTGGAGAGCTTCCAGATCCAGAAAGGATGACAGTCAGTGGTAGAGAGTTAACAATCAGTTTTCTAAACAAAACTGACAATGGAACATACCGCTGTGAAGCAGCAAATGTGATAGGTCAAAGCAATGCAGAGTATGTCCTTGTTGTACATGGTGAGTACAAAAAGGCAATTCTTCTCAAGAGTTTCAAAGTTGTGAAATCGTATTACTCATATTTATTCTAGCAGAAGAAGAAATTGAGGTAAAAAATAAAAGTAGTACCTCTCAATACCCGTCCCAAGTTTTGCAAATTTGTGACCAACCAAAGTTGTGTATGTAATTAATGGGAGAACTATGGCAGGGATGGGTTATGCCACAGAGTTGTGCAGTGACTGCTTCTGGAAATGTGCAGCCTACACACAATTGGGGCCATATTTGTGAATAAACTGAAAGTGCCCATGCTTATAACGTAACCCATGGGATCTACTTATTAGAAATTGAATCGTATTATGGTCCTAGGACCAAATCCAATATTGTTAAGATCATAACAAACATATGGTCAGGAGCTATTACAAGTCCCTTTCCTGCATACAACAGGATCATCCCAGCCAAGATGCCCTTAATAGAGGCAATAACAAAAATGAAAACAGCTACATTAATTGGAAAGGTTGTTCCAGTTTGGGGTACAAAATATTCTCATTGAATATGTCCATTGTGCCGTTCAAACATATCACTGATTCACAATAATTTTAGTCTAAATCTTTGAGCCTGAATTTATTAAGGGCATGTGACAGTATGATCCACAATCCAGTAGATCATATTATTTTCTTACAACAACTGCTGTGTAGGTGTTCTTCCAAGAGGATTGGATTTTAAGTTATTGTTGTCAAAAGAGTTGAGAGGTACTTAGAGCGAAGATAGATTAGTAATAAAGGTTTTATATATTGCTGTGGGAATAGAACTGGGGCCAGAGGCATTTACAAAGGAAAGACCTTAAATGCTGCATCTAACTCCTACTTCTTTATAGGTCTGTCCATAATTTTACACTGTAGAGATGTAACACTACGAGCATTACATTCTTTGGTATAATTATTGGTCTTTGATTGTGCCAGCATCCATTCTCCTGATATAAACACTTATATTACTAAAGCGTAAAATTTATAATTGCTTTCAATTTAACTATGTTGTCCTGGGCATGCCGTATAGCTACTATCACGTTTTTGGCAGCTTGTTATTTTAATCTTAAGGCTAAGATGAGATCTAAATTGTTATTAATGCCAAAATGTTTCAGTTGATTTTGCCAAATTATAAAGACTGCATTGTCCCATAATTTCTTAGTTAACATATTAATAGTAGTGAGATTATTAAATAATGTCTCCTGCATAACCTGGTGATATTAGCTAGCTGGGGAGAATGTCTGTTCAGTTTCTAAACTCTGTTGTCAGCTTCTCAAGCCCTGTACATTAAAACCATTGTTTCTGTCTCTGTAAACATCTTATGTAAGAGTGGAGCCTCTTATAAACTGTAAACTTCGTACTTGTATAGCGCACTACTCACCCGTTAGGGTCTCAAGGCACTGTACGCATACCGCTGTGGAACCCCTCCTGGCTTTTCCCTGTGAGGTGCCCACTCCTGGGGGGCAACCAGGCATCCCAGCACTGTTGGGGCTGTTGTGGAGATTAAGCAAGCTATTGCCCAGAGTGGGACCCATGAATTAGATTAGGCACCGATGCGAGAATTATTAGGCCCAAGGAAATTGAGCCCAAGACCCACTGCGGTGGAAATTAAACCCTGGTCCTGGGCAAGATTTCTGCATCAGGGCCTGCCGCTCTAACCATTGAGCCACACTTCTCCACCTCTTATAACAACTTTCATCCAGTTTCATTCTATCATGAGGGAGGCAGTATGTGTATTATTAGTAATATTCTCTTCAAGCACTTAAACATATATGTTTGATTGGTTGAGTCAATAATAAGATTATAATCAAACGTCCACCATGGATATCTTGGATTTATACTGAACCATCTCTTTGAATTCACAAGTATAAGTGAGTTACAATCAGATACTATGCCTGGATGTAGTTTAATAGATGTATAGAGGATTAACCTTTTTAAAAGCAGAACCAGATATATTCTAATGCATGATGTGTAAGTGGCTGAATAAAATGTGTATCTGTGCAGTGAAGACTGGTGTATGTGTCAAGCATCCTTTGCACCTGAAGAGCTAGTCATATATAAAAAGGCAGCCCCAGAGTGGTACACTCAAAAGGCAGTCTATAGACCTGTTGAATCTTTACTACGATCAATGGTGAAGTTGATATCCTCATATAAAACTGATGGGGATTAATAGCTAGGTAATTCCAGCAGTAATTGTTGAAATGGTACTGGATCTTCTATGTTAGCAACATACACATCACATATTGTTTTTGAAATTGTACTCTACAAATCTGAACAAAAAGCGAACAACCCTGAGAATGTTTTATTAGAGGTCTCCAATTGCCAAGTAAGGGTTTCAGATTAAAAGGCAATTTTTCACATTTAAGTTTTTTGGTTCTCAATGCTAGGGCTTTAAAACCCAATTATCTCAATTTCAAAGTTTTTTGCCCAGATAGATGTGTCTCCTGAAGGCAAGGATATCTTAAATATTAATCGTTACTTGCTCCCCTTACTGTTTAAAGTTTGGCATTGAACCAATGTTCCTTAACATTACATGGCATAAGCTTTATGCCATTTGATGGATGTAGTCTAGTCTGTCTAGCCTTTGCTATTACCAGATATTATTATTATTGCTTTGTTGCTAATGCATCCTCATTTGTCTGTGCCTTTGTTTTTTTGTTATTACTGTCACCACACTTTTGTTACAACACCTTCAGCCACTACACTTTTTAGATGCTGGGTGGTTTGGGAACATTCTTAATGTGATTTTTCATAATTAAGAAAAATGTTGGTGAAATTACACATTTATGTGAAAAGCAAACCTGTCATTCTGTGCAACATTTTACCATGAAATGCATCTTTATATAAATTTTTCATGCAAGGACATTTTCACCTCAAACAGCCTGTAATTATGCAAAGTGGCATAATGGAATATTTTAAAGACTTTTTATGTAACAAGCATAAAACGAAAATCCTTGAAATTATTAGACCTGGACAGAACTTAAGGAGTTTCACTGTATGGAATTCTGCAGAGTTACATAGAAACTCTGCCAGATTCAACAGAGTTCCAGGACTGGGTGGAATTCTGGTATGTTGTGCTGCTAACACTGATTTTTAGTACTGACAGCTTGTCTTGCAATGTAAAATCAGCGTGAACGGCACCAAGTGATGTGCCAGAGGGTGCTGCTTCTTTCTGCCGCTCAAGTAGATTTTATACTCAAGCAGTATCTTTCTCAACATGACTGGTTGCAACCTGCAATGACCCCCACAAAATGTCTCCAGGAGGCATTCTAGCGCATAACAATTGCACTAGAGAGCTCAAATCTTTGCTCACACTCAACAAATGAATGTTACCAAGCTGTGCATGAATAAAAACTCTTCCACAAAGTGGTTTGCAGTGTTTTGCAGGAACTCTGTGCTCCATGTAGAGGACAGAATAGGCAAAACTCTGCAAACTCTGCCGGCAGAGCAGAATATTTCGACCCTAGAAGTTATGCAAATTACCCCAGGTCTAATTTCCCAGGGCAGTCGAAATGGCCTGTGGAGGAGTTTTTGGTATTGTTTTGGAATCCAATGTTGTTTCTTCTCTTTCTGGTCTCTTATTCTTTGCTATCACACTCTTCTACTAGTTTTCTGGGTCTTTTACAAAGTCTGCTTTGCTGTATGGATTGTATTCCACATCTTGGTGCCTGTCAGAGATGTGTTTTAGTTTTACATTCAGAAATACATAGTGTCAGTAGAAAACAACAGTTGGGAAAATAATACGTGTTTATGAATGAGTATTTCCATCTTGCAAAGGATTTTGGTACTCTTTTCAAAAGGCACCAGGGACAACAAATACTCCAAATATGTTCTGTGCAGCAATATCAGTGTTGAATATTGGTAAAAGATGCTCTGATTCTTGCTATTTATTGACGCTTGATGATTGCATCTCCTTGTTGAATTCTTGACGATGGAGGAATAAATGGGGAGTGTTAGACCTGACAGCCTTAGGGTGGTCACCCCTAACTTTTTGCCTGCTTCCCTCCACTTTTTAGACACTGTTTTTGCTGGTTTTAGACTCTGTGCACTTTACCACTGCTAACCAGTGCTGAAGTGCATATGCTCTCTCCCTTTAAACATAGTTACATGGGATCATACCCAATTGGACTATTTAATTTACTTATAAGTCCCTAGTAAAGTGCACTATACGTGCCCAGGGCCTGTAGATTAAATGCTACTAGTGGGCTGCAGCACTGATTGTGCCACCCACTTAAGTAGCCCCTTAACCTTCTCTCCGGCCTGCCACTGCAAGGGCTGTGTGTGCAGTTTCACTGCCAATTCGACTTGGCATTTAAAAGTACTTGCCAAATGTACAAAACTCCCCTTTTTCTACATATGAGACACCCCTAAGATATGCCCTAGGTAACCCATAGGGCAGGGTGCTGTGTAGGCAAAAGCCAGGACATGTACCTGTGTAGTTAACATGTCCTGGTAGTGTAAAACTCCTAAATTTGTTTTTACACTGCTGTGAGGCCTACTCCCTTCATAAGCTAACATTGGGTCTGCCCTCATACAGTGTTTGAGTAGTAGCTGCTGATCTGAGAGGGGTAGGAAGGTCATATTTAGTATGGCCAGAATGGTAATAGAAAATCCTGCTGACTGGTGAAGTTGGATTTAATATTACTATTTTAGAAATGCCACTTTTAGAAAGTGAGCTTTTCTCTGCACTTAAATCTTTCTGTGCCTTACAATCCAAGTCTGACTGGGTTTAGTTTACAGCTCCTTGTGCATTCACTCATACACACCCCAAACACAGGATACTCAGTCTCACTTGGATACATCTGCATTTTGAATTGGTCTTCATCGGCTGGGAGGGTGGAGGGCCTGACACTTACTTGACCATGGGCAGTAGCCTGCCCTCACACAAAGGACTGCCATACCCCCTACTGGGACCCTTGCAGACAGGATTGAACTGAAAGGGGAACTTGTGCACCTCTGAGCCACTCTTTGTAGTCTCCCCCACTTCAAAGGCACTTTTGGGTATAAAAACAGGCCCCCTGCCCTACCAAGACAGTCACTCCCTGGAGAAGAAACCTGAACCAGAGCCTGCATCCTGCCAAGAAGAACTGCCTGGCTTTCCAAAGGACTCACCTGACTGATTTCTGTGAAGGACTGCTGCCTTGCTGTTGCCATGCTGGCTTGCTGCTCTCTTGCTGTGCTGCCGAAGTGCTCTCTAAGGGCTTGGATTGAGTTTGCCTCCTGTTCCCTGAAGTCTCAGGACCAGAAAATACTTAATCTCTGCAAGAAATTCCTTGTGCGCTGAAAAACGATGCACAACCTGCGAAAAACGACGCACAGCCTGCACTGCGGTGAAAAATCACTGCATGCCGAATCTGGAACGACGCTGCCTGACTCCACAACAGGAAGATCGAAGCAACCCCTGCGACGAGACTGTAACTTCGACGCAAAGCCCACTGGATCGCCAGTTACAGGTAGATAAAGCGTTTTTCTCTAACAGAACAGCACTTCGGACAGTCATGCATGATATAAGGTTGCTTTTAGCAATGTCTGTCAGTTAAAATTCACTAATGCTAGTTAGGCAGAGAAAACGTGAAAGTGTCCCAATAGATACCACTTATGAAGCACTTCACTAATGGCAACGCCACTTCCGGCAAAAGAACAACAAAGAATATGCAATTTTTCTTGACATTTTTCCACGAACGAAACTAATATATGTATTTAGATCATTAAATACACTGAGAAACGTAATAAGCAGTAGAATCTACTGTATATATTAATATATTCGATAACATTTTATAAATAAGAAAATTAACCATTTTAACTCCTTATTTCATCGTCCCACTCCTCTAGGATCGAGAGTCTTTTTTCCTTAGACGTGAGAAGTAATCTAATACTTTGCTATGTGCACATTAAAAATATCATTTTGCCGATGTAGTTGGCAGTCTTTACTGTTAAAATGCTGCAAAATCATCAAATGAAAATTGAATCAGATTATTTAAAAATCTGAAAATTGTACAGGGGAGGCTTTTATTCGGTACATGTGAGTACACAATGTTCATAAGGTATAGTACCCCCACCCCTCAACACGAAGAAATAGGACTATTTAGGTGTTAATGGTGTTTATTTATTCTTGTTTCAAATATTGCAGCTTGCATGTTTGTTGTGGCAAAAGGGTGGTTTAAGTGCACCTAAAAACGAGAACTAGGATCCCTGAGAGACTGAAAATCAAATGTCAACAATATGCTTAAACATAATTATATGAACAAAGAGGTCTCTAATTGACCAACAAATGGCTGCAATTACGTGCAATTGATCACATTTGCAGGTAGCTAAGGCAACTGAAAGGCAATATCAGCTTAATGTTGTGAGTGTAAATGAACAACCACTGAAGCTTTGAGTCGAATGCTGCCAATTTGCTGGTATCAATCAATAGGCGTTCTGTTTTTCTCATTTAATTGCTTGCTCTGACATACCATAATCGTGGATTAATGCTCTCTTGCAGGGAGATGATTGGCAAAATGATTTCACAGGGCGCGTGATAAACGAGGTTCCCGTTTGCTTTAATATTTGATCAGATTTGGAGCTTGTTGAGTGAAAAATTAATTGAAGGACAGACTTTTTTTAAAGCTGTTGTTGAAATGAAAACGATAAATACGTTGGCTGAAAATACTAGTAAAAAATACCTAGCTGTAGGGAGCTCGAGAATTTCCATTTTCCAAATTCAACCGTTTGTACTGGCATTTGCTTACATATTTAAATGCATTATTTAGTGGCTGTGTAATCTGACCAGCATTCAAAACAAGTTTTTTTTTTTTTTTACCCTGTGGAGTCTTAATAAACGAAGGCCAGTGTACTGGATAACAGACAGTATTACTATTATGGCACAAAGAGAACGATTGATGCTTAACTTGTGCTCTGAGTGTCTTCCCTTTGACAGCATTGGTTCAAATTTTTTAACGCAGCTTTTTAAAGTTTTTTTAAGTACAACGATTGATAATTCTCTAATTATTTTCTTCACAACACTGAGAAATAAGCGCTGTATAAATAACCCAAAAAGAAATTCATTAAAACGATAAGTAAATTGGCCGAACTATTACATGAATACATCAACGCAGTCAGTTCTCAATATTATTTTTTGGAGGGAGGGGGCATTTAGACCTGGATAGGCTGTCAGCATGCCTGCCAGAGGAAGAAGAGACAATGGCCTGTAACACTCAGGTGGAGGACCCCTATCCAGTTTGGAGATCGCCACCTGCCTTTTAGTGAGCTCTGTGAAAAGAGCTCCCCTTTGCCGGCTTCATTCTTGACACTAAAGGTTTGCCGAGCGGGCACCGTATTAAACATTCACCCCTCAGAACTTTTTTTTTTTTTTCAATTAAGAAAATCAATTACCAAAGAGAAGAGGGAGTTAGCTTTCTCATTACTGAAAACAAGCACTCCTCAACACGGGAGGCTCTCTCCATCCACACAAGGGCCGTTTTACATGTTTCCTGCCTATGTCCACTGTTCCTTGGATGGCACCGACGGGAAAATTAGTGACATTCATCCCACCCTCAATATAGTGGATGACTATTATTGTGACTTGACAGCTACTTAGGGAGAGAACTCCGGGTCACAGATTTTCACTGGCGGAGAGAGTGAAGGTTTCACTGGCGTCAACACAGTGCTTACTCCTATACTAAATAGAGCGTGGGTACTGTGAGATTGGCAGGGTTGGAGCATTGGTGATGCATAGGAGCGTTTTTGCACTGCCAAACTCTAAATATGACAATTTGTTAGTTATTAGTATTTAAACTAGGAATGTGTCTGACACAGTCTGCAAGGCCGACTCACAGCAAGCTTGCATAGTGGGAGTCTAAGAAACATGACCTTGTTCCTGCAACACTGAACATGATGCCAGGAGAGCACAAATTCCAAAATCCCTGATATTGCCTCCTCTCAAAAGAGCCCCCCTGCATTTCATGAAATCAGGACCACATTTACAGGGAACCAAAGGTAAAATGATCACATTAATCAGTTGCATGAATGAATGGTTTAGGTTCCCAAGTTCTGCCTGAGGTATCATACCTTTTCCAGTACAATAGACATTGTACCTGAAGTCTGACTCTATGAGATTCGAGAAAATCCTCTGCTTCATACTCAGGTGACCCATCTATTGCATTTGGGGGAGGTGGCACCATGTCTGTGTTCTTTGCTTTCTTTATCTTACATATGCTAACTACTGAATAAAAGTGCCATCTTCCTGTAGATTTTAGGCATACTTCAGATTTCTCTACTAGGCCAGTGATCCTGAAATAAAATACATATCGGGTAAAGAACATAGGGTGGGACTCAATGATAGATTATGTCAGGACAGGCAAATAAGATCATTCATTTTGCACTAGGGACCAGCCTGTCTGTGCCAGTCTGCAAGTTTCCTATACTCCCCTTTGTCACTCCAAGGATTTTTTATGGCCTTTTGTTGAGTGTCTCTTACAATATTAAGAATAATCTGTACAGCTGGAACTGAAGGTTGAGAAAAATCTCTGGGACAGATAAGATGATGATATCTAGATGATCATAAAAAAGAGAAACACATAAAGCACTGTGGATGAAATTAGTATGATAGAACTCCGCTAGGGCAAGACGTGACAAATGTTCTTGGTGGTCCAAGGCCAGCACAAACCAAGCTTGTGTCAATGAGTCTGAGAAAAGTGAGTGTATTCCGCCAACACTGGAAACCATCCCCAGATAGCACGAGTTCCAAATTCTTGACATTGCCAGAGACCTACATGTAGTAGGTATATAACTCATAAATGCATTCAATTGCTAAATTTCATGCTACATCAAACATACTCATGGTAAAAAGAGAAATGCTTGCGACCATGCCAGTGTGCTTAATGATGCTCACAGTACAGGTCTCTTTTATGCATATGCAAGGCCAGATCACCTGCTTCAGATTATGCATTGCTGATTACCGCACTGGGTTTCAGTGTGGTGCGTTACTAGATAGAGCTTTAGGTATAAAACTATCCTATACCCCCCCCCCCAGCGCCTCGAAACCCTGACGGGTACATAGTGCGCTTTACAAATGAAATGATTGATTGATTGATATATGATCCTTATTAATGTGCCCGTCCCTTCCGTTTGTGGCCCTTTCCTGCCTTCACTCCTTCATTAGGCCCTTCTTTGGCCTCAGGACAGCCGCTTTGTTGCAAGGAACATCGAAGAACTCACCAAAAGGTACACAACTTAATACATTTGTTCCATTATCAACAAAATACCTTTAGCAACATGTCACTCTAAAAAACCTCTGTTAAAGGGTGGTCTTAGAAGGAACGAAGCACATGAGACAAATCTGTATTAGCCTTAACTCTGGTAAAACTGCTATCAAGTGGTGAGTCAGTCATCTATTTTTCCCCAACTACTACCTTGACCATATCTGCGTAAACTGTAAAATATTGCCAGCTTGGTACACTTCCCAACATTTTATTACATATTTGTTGGTGAAGGTTGCTTAAAAACAAAATATCGACTAATTACAAAAACATTAAATAAATGTATAAACAAATATTATCTGAATTAATATCTTTTGTACAGTCATTCCTATAGGTTGTGTATTTTCTAATTGGGCTAGTAAAATCGGTATGTTTATCTAACAAATAATTTGATTTGGTCAGTACACTTAATTAAGCAAGTTGTAACGAACATGTTTCCAAGATCATTCTAATGGAAGAAACAATGTTTTTTTCCGTGCTCTTTAAAAACAGAAATATATATTGTTCACAAAATGGACCTGCGTTCATTTCCAGACATATGTCAAAGATTTGAGACCATCTGTAGTAGTAGAGCGTGCTCCAAATTAAATCCTAGAAATATTGATTTTTTTTTCCTTCAAAAATTGAGCAAAACATGTTAGTGCATCACTCTGTGCCAGAATTAAATTAAAGCAGAGGATTACATCCTGGTGCATTTTCTGCTTCATACAACCATTAATTCATATTCAATTATCTCCTACGTTTTACACATAAAGCAGCTTTTGATGAGGGTGCATTTTTTACATACCAGTTTTCTACAGCATCTGAGAACATATATATTCTAATGAAACAAATTGCGTGGCTGTTAAGCACACATCTCCTGTGTGTATTTGTTTCTCAGCTCGGGAGTGTTGTTTTTTAAGTTTATGAAATAGATTTTACAAAGATAGCTTTACAAAAACCTGCAATGGTCTGAACATTATGTGCTATTTAGCATTGCATAACTAGCACAGCCAAAAGACAATACACACTTTCAGCATTTTTAACACAAGGGCCAGGGGCAGTTGCGATAGAAGATTTTGATTACATATTGTGCTCAGTTTTCTAATTAGTAATATTAGGAGATTTATGAGATAAGGGCAGTTGAGTGAGGATAGAAGAAGGAAGCACCAAGCAATGGTAGGACATTACCATGGCACAATCCTCCTACCAGACATGGAAAAATCAGCAGATAGCTCTGCTCCTTTTACGCCTGATGAGAGGGCTGGCCAAGGTTTGATCCCTGGGTGCCTGCATCACAGTATCCTTTCTCCTTTATTTCTCATTATGAAGTGTCAGTGTGATGGCAGTGGGATTGGGAGCTTCAGAATGTGGCAGCGGTGCAGGGCAGGCTTGTGCCTGCCGGGTGGGGGGCGACTTTATCCACTCTCCTGTACTGCAGCCAGTGTCAGATGCGGGCGGGTTTGTGATGCTGACCACAGTCCCTCGTTCTGCAACAATAAAGTCAAGTCCAGTGTCTCCAGACCAGGAATGATCTGGTCCGGAGTTTTTTGGCTTTATATTTCCAGGCCAGTAGATGCTTGGAATTGCAAGCTATTTAATTTCAGCCAGAGTTTAGCTCCAAGTGAAATGCCACTACTCCTAATAATGGCCTTGATGAGGGCCTTATTGTTCTATTTACTGCAAAATCAGTAAATAATAAATTGGAGGGAAATCTCGATTAAAATGTTGTATTCAGTCCTATATATGTTGACAAATTTTTAACTCACTGTGGTTTATAATACATAATTTGCCAATGTTTTTTTGTAGAAATACCCCCGAGAAGATTCCAAATAATCCCATGCACAACTTCCCATTTTGACCAATGTTGTTAGTCGGTGAGTTATAAAATATGCCATTCGGTAAAAAACAGGTTTGGCTTCTCACTTGTAAAGCCCATGAAATATTATCAAGTTTTGAATGTATTACCCTCTGTCATTGAACCAGTAGCCAGGTATGTTCTATAGTGCACAATTTACCAAAAACGGCCTGCAGTTGTGATGTAAAAACACAAAGTTGCATTGTCTATTAATATTTGAGTGGTTTTCAAGTTCTGATACATTTTACTGCCTTGGCTTTAAAATGCAACAAATATGTTTGTTAAATGTTCAACGGAGAGACAATTCACTTCATAATTTTGTCACTGAAGCCTTTCTGGTGTTCGATTATTTGCCTTGCCCGACTTGCTTTTAATTTCACAATTTGCCTTATCGTATTTGTAATGGTATCTCTGGCAGATACCCACCACATCCACAGAAAATCGTAACTCAGTGCTATTTGGCTACATTCTTTGATACTGGCTAGAAGCTACACTCTAGACTGTTACCTGATCCTGTCCTGAAATCCCAGAATACAAGGCAAAAACACATGAATGGAATATATTTCTCTTCACAAGCAGCTTAACTTTGGAATTCATCACCCCCAAAAATGTGACCAATTGAGAACCGCAACTAATCATACAAGAAAAAGGAAGCATTTATTTCTGATCTGCTGCGTATTTACCTTTAACCTTGGGTTCTGATGTAGCATGGTACTTGCCGCAAAGCACTTCAACCACTTGCCCAGGGTAGTAAGCGCTATATAAATACAATTTACAGTTACAGTTTGCAATTACTGGCAGATGCTGCTCTAAAATTCAACATTCCACATGTTATTTTGCAAGTATTGTTTGTGTAAAGATCGTCAGTTTTTTTTAGTTGTATCTAGTGTTGACCAGTGTTACTGGCAAAATCTTATAGGACAAACCGTCCCCCCGCCAAATTGTCTGCAAATCCTTTTGGCTGTTGACCACTCTTACAATGCAGATCGTTTTAAAATCCCTCATTTGTCACTATATTCCCTATGTATTCTAAACAGGAATACTCTGCAATGCTCTCCCTTAAATTATATCCATTTCTGACCATTGTCACTATAGCAAGTCTAATACACTTTCCTGTTGAATAAGGTTACCATTCCCACTAAAATGACAAGGTCTTAAGTAAACCTTCCAACTTTTGATGCTTGGTAACTCTCTCCCATCTATCAGCAGCTCCAGAGGTGGACTTACTAATAGGGCTACTGCGGCACACAAAATTTGGACTTAAGTTTCCCAGGCGTTCTTTAAAAAATGATGGCTATAGCACTTGTGAGGTTGCTTTTTAATAATATCCAAAATTAGCAATGTTGAAGAACAAACGTGGATAGAAATGCCCTTATTTCCTCCACGTTTTGTTAAAAAAAATACCCTTCCAGATATCACTGAACATGTGTATCATGAGAAGATGTTATATGAAAATTGTGAAGATGGCCACAGTTTTTTGATGCACAGTCTATTTTTCTCTCAGTCTGGCAGGTTGTGTGGATTTGCGTGTGGCCGAGGAATCAGGCAGTAGGTGCAAACACATTACAGTCTCAGTCTATGTGATAACCAACCTCAGGGCATGCTCAGAGGCTTTTAAGAGTAACACAGCTCCCTGTCTGTACAAAGACTGTAAACTCAGTGGGCGCTAGAATTTCTATGCCCTATCTCCATGCATCATATTTTAGTTTTGCATTCTTAGTAACAACATTTAGGACATACATTTTCATTTCGATTGACGAACATTCAATGAATACCCAGTATAATTTTACCTCTAAAAGTAGGTCTTATCTTTCACCTCCACATCAACATTCTAGAAAAAGGTTGTGAACAGGTTTAATTCCTATCTGCCTGAACTCCAACTGTGAGTTTGGGCAACTTACACTGTTCATTGGACTTTTAGATTTGGCCTTCATGGCTATTTCATACACAGTGTACTGGCAGAGTTAAACTGCAGATATGTGATTCTCAGAAATATGAAGAGAATATAGATGGCCCTTTGTACATGAAAACATGTCCTGCAATGTTGAGCTTCTCACGTCAACAGTACATTGTACAATTAATAAATGTTCATCCTGGAGACTAAACTGCCATAACAAAAATAAAACATGATTAAACCATACCACCTCCTTTTAAGCAAGATGTATTTTAGCTTGTTCATACACCTTTGTGCACATTTATACAGTACATCTTTGCTTAAAGGCTAATCGACATATATTGTAGCCATGATTTAGTTCCTCAAAGTGTTTGCAAAGTATAATATATGAAAGTGTCTTTACTGGTTTAATAAATTAACACAACAAGTAACCATATTCTGTAAATACTATTTCCTTCACATTTGACCAGTACATACACCCATTCAAGTCAAGCTCTGCCATATGTTCTCCACATGTACCTTGAACTTCGATAAAAAGTTCTCCTTTCCAGCACACCCAACTCTTCTATGTCTAGAACCATTGTTGCATTGGATCATGCAAAATTAACCTTTGGACAGAGCTGACTAAGGGCATTGGCAAAGCGGGTAATTGGGCAGAAACTCAACATTGCAAGTGGCTTTCTTTAAAGTGATCAGGACACTGTCTCCATCAGTGTGTTCACCACCCCTTGTATACCTTGCTCCTCTCTCAATCAAACCACCCATCTAGATCGGAGTGCAAAAATAATTGGCTTTATCAGTGATATTTGAAGGTTTCTTTTGGTACTATTTAAAAGACGTAGGTCGGCAACACTAAACTTTTAGCTGTTTTGCACGTCCTTGTTTCTGAAAGTTTAACACAAAATTCAATACAGTTTGACATCATGACTGCTCGAACTAGTGGAAGATTGAAAATACATTCAAAGTTGCCTAAACTGGAGGACCCAAAGTATTTCTTCTAAGGCATCAAACACGATAGCACTGACTATGAGAATATAACCTCAACCATTTCCTTTTAATTTGTGTTATAATGCCATTTAACATGAATGTGGTCAATATTCAACACGAAGGACATACTTTTATACAGGTGCTTTTTATGTCCATATCATATCCCTCATACCTGAAGGAACTTTTCAGAAACAATGTGTGGCACATTGAAGAGTTTGAATTATTCTGAGTTTATTTCAATGAAATGTCACTACATGTATTTCTACCCTAACTGGTCTTGACTTCACCAATTAAGCTCACAAACATGAAGCTTGCAAGTTCTTCCAATTAATTTTGTTTGCAATTTGTTTGAAGATTGTTACTGATAAATACAGATATGGGCAACAGTATGAGTTTTATGGCATGGGCAACAATGTCACCTAAGAAAGGGCATATTTGATGATCGATCCAATGCAGCAGAAAAGACATGCACACAAAAGGACCAAAAATTAATTAAACCAGAGAAATATCAAATTATGATAAACTTGCAATTTCATAAAAAACATGCAGAGGTCCAGCGCCAGTGTACCTCACATCAAACAAAATAAGAAGAACAAAACATGGCAGGCATGTAAGTTATGTTGTGCTTTGTGCATAGTACACAATGACTGCAGCATTTCACAGCTTTTTCAGTTTTGTGTTTGCTGAACCACACTAATATTTAACTGTGATATACACAGGATATGGTACCTCCAGTTATACATTATAAATATATTAAAAATCACCAAGAAGTCATGTGACCAATTAGCGGAATGAGACTGGAGTCTAGTTTCATTTATAAGGTCATAGAGCTCTAAGGTGCCCTGCAATATCCTTCAAATTGACAGCAGAGTGTACTCTATTCCTTATAATACATGGTCACACCTTTTCCACAAACCACTTAAATCCTTACTGAGTAGATCTTATTTAAGTTGCTTTCATATGGACGAGATAGTCTGTTTGCCAACATAAAACACAATGGTAGAAGCTTTAGTGCAAAATTATATACCCCAAAGAGCAGTTTGATTTTGCTGCAAAACAATATTAGAATCAGTTTAATACAACAAAAACCACTGTTGCTTGAAACGTGTAGAAACATGCAGAGATAGAAAAGCTAGACTATAATTACCTAAGGTCTACCCAAATATAAATAAGTTGACATACATATCTCCTTTCTGCTTATCATTGTTCATCTACAAAAAAACAGAACAGAACAAGGAAACCAAAGTTTCACTTTTTTTTTAAACTGTGGCTTTACTTATACTCAGGTTGGCATTGTGACATCAGAACTCAACTGTGATAGAGATTGGTAGTGTGTGAAATGGCCCTTGTATTCTAATTCTCTATGTTATTGCAAGGGGCAGCAACATCTACTGATAACTTAGGACTTTATTTCTTGGTGGTTTCTTTGTCATGAACTTCTGCTGTCACCACTCTGTTTCTAGGAGTGAAACGTTTCACACAGTATCCATCCTTCAACTGTTTCCTCTCAGGAAAAACTGCCCTATTTCCTCTCAGGAAAAAGAGGGGATACTTTGGACTTCTCTGCCTCACTTTCCATAAAGCGATTTTCGCTGAAAGTTTTTTTTTTGCTGCATCCCTTTCCAACCAGCTATGTTACTGGCTCCATATACTGACAGTTGCCTTTTGTCTTATGTCTTCCTGAGCACATTACCAAATCAATTATGCCTATTACTTTCCTCCTAAATATAAAATCTCCTGTGGTATGTGCCGATTAACAAACAATCTTTCTGTTAGTATTTTTATTTACGCTCAAGTCGTTTAATAATATCATAAGGTTTACTTAAAAAATCAGCTCATTCACATCCAAATAAAAGAAAACACACAGCTTCCCCTCCACCTATATGATCTAAAGCTATGGACACACAAGTTACATCATTGATCAAAATTCTTGAGGAGATTTTGTCAATACATTGAACTACTGACACAATATATTCTGACATCAAGCATGAAAGATGTTGGCTATTATGTGGTCTTTTTGATCCATTGATAATGCAGTTTTGAAAAAACTATGGCCCAGATTTATGATCATTCACTCACACACTTCTACAAATAAACAAAAACACCCCCACTCACCCACGCACACGCGACATACACACCCATTCACACTGACAAACAAACACAAACACCGCTCACACAGATGCATTTACTCCCCATTCCCCCTCCCTATGTGCATACATACATACATACACACACCACCCTGCACTGCACAAACACACTCATCCACTCTCTCCATCCACTCACACACACACCCCTCCCCTGTCAGACAATCACTTACCTCGTTTGTCAAGGAGGTTGTCCGGGAGGAGACGGGTCCTGGCGCTTCCACCGCCGGCAGCACCTCGCCATCTGGACACCACCACACCGTATTACGGGTTGTAATATGGTGTGCGGACACTTTTTTGGCGTGGCAGTACTGCCTCCGCACAGCCGACTGCCAGCACGACTAGTCTCTGAATTCCACCCGATTTTGGGTGGAAATCAGAGGTCAGTCGTATTAGGGCAGTATTTAGGTGCCTGCAGCTTCGGCGGTCATTGGAAAAGACCACTGAAGTCGTGATGAGGGTCTATGGCTGATAATATAAACCTCATTATATATCCAATCTTTTCTTAAACAGCATGTTGTTGCAGAGTGTTTTATTTAGACTTGCACATCTGTTGTCCAGTACTTTATTGATGTTTGGTTCCTGTGTAGGAAAATTATATATTTTGTTTGTGTTATTGTGCCAGTTTTTCATGGGCTATTTCTATTTTATCTCTTTATTATCTTTTCTGCATCTATTTATATCCCATCTCAGATGTTATTTATTGCTGGAATGTGTATTATTGGTAAGTACCTACACTTAGCAATAGTCCACAAACCCCCACTAGGTCCAGTCAGGGTCTTAATAAATTAATCCTGGCTCAACCCTTGCTAGCTTGGCCACAAGCAGTTAGACTTAACTTAGGAAATGGCTGTGTAAAGCATTTAGTATCCACAAAACAGTAAATAATTAAAACATAAGCCACAATAAATTTCCAGCACCAATTTATAAAAAGAGAGCATATTTTTATCTTTAAAATTACATCAAAATGGCAAAAATCCAACATAGGGAACAGGAGATGTGGATTTTTAAAGATGAAATGTTTTCTAGTGCCTAGAAAGCAAAAACAGCCACTTGGGACATCTGGTCGCACTTGACCCAGACAAAGTCAAAATTTGAGGCGAACATCGATGGAGCCCTGCTCGGCTACACTGAGCGGGATTCCTCAGTTAAAGTTTTACCTTCACACGTAAAATAAATTCTTGTAGATTTCTTTCTGACCAGGACGAAGTCAGAGGTTGAGGCTGACCTCGCTGGAGCCCTCTTTCTATATGTGCCACGGGAGGTGTAGGACAAGTTTTCTACATTTGGACTTAGAAAGATTTTCAGGATTAAATCCTTCATCCGGGGCAAAGTTGAAAGTTGAGGCTGACCACGATGCAACCCTCCTCAGATACATGGTGCAGGAGGCCTCGTCAAGATTTTACCTTCGGACTTAAAAACTTTCTTGGAGCTTTTCTTCCTGACGTTGGACGACCCTCCTCAGCAAGCCGATTTTGAAGCAACATTGTTGCATTGCCTTTTCACAATCCCCCGGGCAAATCCTGGAAGTCTGGGGCTCTGGAGTTTTTCAGCGGGACGAACCTTCAAGTCAGGCCGGTTCACAGTCAACATTGTTGGTCCACTTATGGAGCTTTTTTCCAAAGACACTCCAAAATTCTTCAAACTTCTGAATCATCTTCCAGAAAAACATTAAAGGTCCTTCAAGTGTCCACAACTCACCCCAAGGTTCCAGAATCTCTGAGTTGCCCCTTGGGGGTTAGGATTTCAACTCCCAGAATGCACCTGGTTTAAATCCTTAAATGGACACTGGTCACTGGTCAGTTTGGGCTATTTCTGCAGCGGACTCTGGTCAGCTCCTTTCTATCTGTTGCTTACAGGGAGTGCCTTCTTGTAGTTGTAGAAGTAAGGCAAGGTCCTTTTCTTGGTGAAGCCCAAAGTGTGCAGCTGCCGCAGTCCTTGTAAGTGCAGGGTCCAGGTGCAGGCCAGGGGTCCATTAGGGCAGTCCTTCTTCTTGTCTTTTCCCAGTAGGGAGGTGAAGTGTGGAACAGCTCTGCCATATTTATCCTTGCTCCTGAGGTGGCAAGCAAGGGGGGTGCTCCTGTCCAGTCACGTGGAGGCCACCACCCTCTTGAGTGACCACTTCCTGGCAAGTGTGGCAAAAGGCACCCCCAAGAAGCAACATTCCATAAAAAATCCAAGATTGCAAAAATTCAACCTTAGCGTTTAGATCTGTCTGAGTCCACTCACTGGTGTGGCTAAGTTTCCCTTAACACACATCTTTACAGCCCTCTCCTAATCTAATCAGGGGGCACCTGGCTCTGTGGGTCTGCAGGAAATGGGGGAGGCCCAGTTGCTGTCCCAAATGTCCTTTTCTCCTTTGAAGTCCAGTTTGGCTGCTCTTCCCCCATCCTGTTTTACCATTTGCTGAGGTAGATCTCCTCCCACCAAATGCTTCCTTTGTTTCAGCCCAGGCCACGCCACACCTCACCAAGGCAGCCTGCCTCAAGCTGCCACAGGCTGACCAATCAGAGAAGGCTACTATGGGGCTGAAGTTATTAACTTTTAGCAAGAGTTCTAAAGCTTTTTTCCTGTTCAAGTTACAGCGGCAAGTTGTTGGATTTATTATAACTTTTAATTTGATACCAAACTTGCTATATTTAGCTCCTTCCTATGGAAAACAAAACTTTAATATTTTAAAATGAAGTCTCTCCATGTTAGCCTATGGAGCCCATTCACTACAATGAGGAAATATGAATTTGGCTATTTGTCCCTTAACAGGGCATATAAAACATATTTTATAAAGTCCCTGCTTATAGTTAAACTGCACCCAACCCTGGGGGCACTTAGGGCATACCTTAGAGGTGACTTATATGTAAAAATAAAGTAGCTTAGGACATTAGAAGTACTTTTAATTCCAAAGTCGACTTTGGGGTTAACTTTAACTTAAAAGCAGCCAGCAAGGCAAGCCTGCTTTTAAAATGACACTGGGTACCACAGCAGTACACCTATGGGTGTACTACATATGCTGGGACCCCTAAACCTGCATGCCCTACCATATACTAGGAACGTATAGGTAGGTTGGGGTTGCCAATTATAATTAGCTTAATTTTCATATACTAATTTAATTAGGGCACAGGCCCTGGGACTGGTAAGCAGTGGCTAGGGCGCAATCAGAGTCAGGAAAACACCAGTATGAGTGAAAAATGGGGGCAAAAAGTGAGGAGGCTTCTACAATCAGCCTAGTTTTCCCACATTTCTCATAATCTAGGGTCCTCTGAATATAATCTTGTTGACCTATGCTCTTCTGCAAGTATACGCACAGGGTGGTCTTCATACCATCTGCCTACTCTAGTTGGAACTAGTTGAGGAAAACATCAAACATCATAATTCGATGACATCTGCTGTAACCTTTTTTGAATGTAGCAGACGGATGCTGAAATGTTTATATATTTCTTCAGATCTACTTCTATCGCCTTTTTCAAACTGTCCATTTGAAGGCAACATTTCTCCCTCCATTCAACTTCCATTCGCCACTACATCTACATCTTTATAGTACACACTATTCTCTTTAAGATATAGGGGGTTATTCTAACTTTGGAGGAGGTGTTAATCCGTCCCAAAAGTGACGGAAAAGTGACGGATTTACCACCAGCCGTATTACGAGTCCATTATATCCTATGGAACTCGTAATACGGCTGGTGGTATATCCGTCACTTTACCGTCACTTTTGGGACGGATTAACACTCCTCCAAAGTTAGAATAACCCCCATAATGTAGCTTTCGTAACCTTATTCACATCCACTAGTTCCTGCTAGATTGTTTTGTTTTTCGCAGGCACACCATTCATTAGAAACAAAAAAAACTGGTTCTTCCAAAACTCTCTCTACACCCCCAGTTTTTATCATTGCATTAAGTACACAACTCTACCTTTAAGGCCTTTCTGAAACTCAGTGTGAGGTACTTTTCCATTCTTTGGTTCCATATGAAGTATTGCTTGGGAAAGGTGTATAGATTGTTTGAGTATTGTTCCTTAAACATTCAGATGCCTAAGCTCATCTGGAATTTTAAACACCTCTTACTTATTACGTGTTCCTCTCAAAAGCATTGTGTTGTCCTCTAACATGTTATAGCAATACTTGCACATGATCTGGTATGTTGACGTTCCTCCACAAATAAATATGCTGTAAAATCTACACACTTATCTCTGTTTTCCTATTCAGTTTTCAAGGACACATCAACATTTTGAATTTGGCCTTTGTAGTGTGCGCGACAACAACCAATACAAATATAGTAAGGTTTTTCTATAGAAATTGCATTACACGTTAAAGTCTGTGTTTTGTTAATCTACACCTAAGCAAACCAACTCCTCATTTTGGCCAGACTCCTCTTCAGGACCAAAGAAACATAACTGAACATCTTTAGCAACATTTTGAATCTCTGATACTGTACAACACAAAAGTTTTTTGTTCATTCCTACTAAACACAATGCAGCACATTTTACAAAATAAAGCCTTCTAACTATCTTTCACATTTTTGAATAATGATTAGTCAACATTCAAAAATGCTGAAAAGTACTTTTGCACAATATTCTAGGTAGACACGCCACTGATTGTCCTTTTAAATACGAATATTTTCTCACTTTGCATGAATCTAATACGTGTAATGTCGCAATTTTCTGCTTCACACTTTTACATGAAAATTCACATTAAAAAGTTCTTAATGTATTAATTGATTGAACACTACAAATACTACAGCATTCCTATTTATACACAGGGTCATGCCTATGCCTTCTGCTATCTCTTGCTCTACACTTCTAGAAATCATCTCCTCTTTTGTAATAAGAGAACCATCTTTTGCCTCATACCACTGGCCTGTTTATTCATCTGCATGCACTAATGTGTTCCCTTTATAAGCAGCTTTCTTCATTAAAGAAAGCCTCAGTACTAGACGTAAGCTTCCATTCTCCTTTGAAAATTTTGCATCGATCACTAGTAATTAACAAGTATTTTTGGCTTCTTTTCTTCAAACACTACACTGCTTTATCCAGTGTTTTCATTCTGTTTGGTACCAAGATAAATAATTTGTGCTTTATGACAAATGCTTTCTCAACCACACTCTCAATATGATGTTTTTGCTTAAGTGCTGCCCTTCTCCTCTTATACTGCTTTATGTTTCATACCAAATGCTGTATTACCCTACTTCTAAACACTTGGATATGTATTTCTTCAAATTGTTTCTGCCTGCTTGTCAAATTATTTGTTTTATTATAACATTGTTTACTTTCCATCTAACTTAATCCATCTGCTTTGTCAGGCACATGTAAACCTCCCTTTTTATTTGAAAAGTATTCCTGATTTTTCATTTTCCTGTACACTTTTTTAACAAACTCCTTTGTTTTCTTACTAGCAGTTTTCCTCCAGTACATTCTCCACACTATGTCCTTTTTTACTCTCATTTGTAAGTAAATAATACTGTTTTCTCTGTTTTTCTTTTCTTTTCTATCTTCCTCAGCAATCTAAATCCTCCTCTTTAATCACAAGTACATATTTGAAACAGAAATATTGAATACATTGAACTTTAACTTATATACTAGTAGACTACAAGCTAAAATCAAGTGACTAGGTACATAAGTGACTATTTGAGTGTGTAACATGCTGTTTAAGAGTCTCTGATTGGGTGTACGAATGGGTTTATGAGTGGCTATATGGGTGGGTGACTAGATGTGTGACTTGTTGAGTGGATATGTGAATGAGTCCGTCAGTGCCTCTGTGGGTTTGTCACTGGACGTGTATGTAGGTGTGTGGGTGTGTGACTGGCTGTTAGTGAAAGTATGTGTCTAAATGGGTGTGTAAGTGACTGTATGGATTGGCAACTGGCTGTGTTGGTTGGTGTTTGGGTGTGTAATTGTGTGTGCAAGTGCCTCTGTTATGGGTGGTTACATAAGTGCTTTGTGGGTGTGTAAGTCGATGTATAAGTGCCTCTGTCACTGTCTGACTGGGTGTGTAGGTGGCTCTATGGTTTTGTAAATAGGTATCTGAGTGGCTGTATGTGTGGGTGTACAATGGAGAGTATAGGTGTGTGAGTATATGTGTCAATGACTGAGTGCTGGACACATCCACGGCTGTTTAAGTATCTGAGTGGGTGTGATAGTGCCTGTATGGGTCAGTAAATGACTATGTAAGTAGATCTATAGGTAAGTAAATTGTGTGTGAATACATTTAGGGGGTCATTCTAACTCTGGCGGGCGGCAGAGGCCGCCCGCCAGAGTTCCCCCGACAGAACACCGCTCTGCGGTCCGAAGACCGCCGCGGTGATTCTGTGTTTCCCGCTGGGCTGGCGGGCGACCGCCAGAAGGCCGCCCGCTAGCCCAGCGGGAAACCCCTTCCCACGAGGAAGCCGGCTCCGAATGGAGCCGGCGGAGTGGGAAGGTGCGACGGGTGCAGTTGCACCCGTCGCGAATTTCAGTGTCTGCTAAGCAGACACTGAAATTCTTTGTGGGGCCCCCAGGGGCCCCATGACACCCCATACCGCCATCCTGTTCCTGGCGGGCGAACCGCCAGGAACAGGATGGCGGTATGGGGTGTCGGAATCGCCATGGCGGCGCAGCAAGCTGCGCCGCCATGGAGGATTCCTGAGGGCAGCGGAAAACCGGCTGGAGACCGCCGGTTTTCCTGTTCTGACCGCGGCCAAACCGCCGCGGTCAGAATGCCCTGCGGAGCACCGCCAGCCTGTTGGCAGTGCTCCCGCCGACCCCGGCCCCGGTGGTCCTTGACCGCCGGGGTCGGAATGACCCCCTTAGTGGTGTCTTTCTGACTGTGTCAGTTACTGTCTGGCTATTTGAGTGGTGAGTACATACATGCTTTTCTGGTACTGTAACTGGGTGTATGAGTGCCTGCCTGACTGCATGAGTGGGTGCACATTAAATACTATTAAATTATATACTTTAATCAATCATCCACATCTACGTCCAAACACACTGATTCATAGCAGCTTAGTAAAATATATTTTCTCTAGCCATTTCTTTTCTATGTTTTTACTTAATATGCTCATCAACCCTCCATTTTATTTTCCCTTTTAAAGTTGTGTAGAACATACACATTTTCTTTATGGGTGTCTGCCTGTCTGTGTGAGTGGTTGTATAGCTCTGTGAGTGGGTGGATGAGTGCATGAGTGGTTGAGTGAGTGGGTGTGTGAGTGTCTGAATGGGAGTAAGAGTGGATGTGTGAGTGTATGAATGGATGTGTGTGTTCAGTGCATGGGTATGTGAGTGGGTGTGGGTGTGTGTGTGAGCGCCTGTGTGGGTCTATCAGTGGGTATGGTAGTGGTTCTTGTGTGGGAGGGAGTAACTGAATGGTAAGTGAGAGAATAGGTGAGTGTGTGAGTGGATCTGTGAGTGAGTCTGTGAGTGGTTGGGTGGGTATGTGAATGAGTGTGTGAGTAGTTCTATGGGTGTATGAGAGGGTGCCTCCGTGGCTGTATCAGTCTGTCAGTGGGTGGATGAGTGGCTTTTGGGTCTGTGAGTTGGTATAAGAGTGGTACTGTGAGGATGTGAGTGAATGTATGACTTGGTCTGTGAGTAGCTGTATATTTTTTATTGGGATCCAGATTAATGGATCCATCACAGATTTACAAGAGTGGCTGTCCTGCATGCCGCTGCATATCCGCAGATCCTTTCATGCACACACATTTTATTTTGGCAAGTTTGTCCCCATGCATAGTCCCTTTCATGTGCTTTTATGAGTCTCATGGGGTCAGGGTACCTCTATCCTGTGCCCTTCATCAAGTTTTCTATGTCAATTTTTGGGCCCAAGGACCGAGTCCTGATAGACAAAGTGGCAGCCACAACATTCCTGCAGGTTGCTGGCAGCCAATTAGGGCAGTGCTGTTGGTGCATGGATCTGTGGATCCCCCAGGTTGTGGGGGACCCCCATATATAACAATTGAAGCCGTAGGGAGGTGACCGTTCCTCGGGCAGTAGGGGGGTCTCAGGCCCCCATCACATAAAAGAAAATGAAAGCTCTGGGGAGCTAGAGCTAGATTTCCCTGGAGCTGTAGAGGGGGTCCTGGAGCCCCCTCCAGCACTAACTGTTTAATGCCTCTGGACCTGGCCCACCTGGGGGCCTATCAGAAAAAACAACTGCTGGAGCCTGCATTTGTTTTTTTAAAAACATTTTTTGCTATGAATTTGTGACTCTCATGAACTCAGCAGCAAAAACAAAAATTAACAAAATGTCCCTCTGGGATCCCCCCTCCCCCACCAGTGCTAAAGAGTCAGGATGTCCCTACCTGGCCCATTTTATTTTATTTTACATTTTTTTCTTGGACTCGGCCTCAAATCAGAGCTGTGCATTTCCCTGTACGAGCTTGTCTTTATTCGCGAATACCTTGCGGACAGAGATATAATAATTTTCCTACATTTCTCAAAAGATACTGAATGTATTTACTCCAAATAAGCAAAAGCATAATCTGTGTACCGACAGCTAGCTTTCTGCCAAATTTGGTGTAATTCCCTCCTGTGGTTCGGCCTGTAGTCGTGTCTAAAGAATCCTATGGAAATTAACATGGGAAATGCAACATTTTATGTACCCCCTTTTTCTCAGCCCCCCACTTGATGGATCACTCCAAAACTTTCCATGCACAACAATAATCACGGCAACACTTTTTTGGGAAACTTTCGTGAAGATTTATATATACATACAGTCGCATATACATACATACACATATTTATACACACACACACACATAAATATATATATATATAGCTTAAAGTGATGTTATATTTAGGAATTATAATATTATCTTTCTTTAAATTTTTACATTTAAATTAAAATGTAGAAATTTACTGAAAAAAACAAAGGGCAAAGGGACACTATAGGTAGGTGAAAAAGTCAATTAGAACATGCCCTTTTAAATAAACAAAACCAGTATATTACTTGTTAAATGTATCTCAAGTACCTGTAACTCATGCCCTAAAGTAACTATACTTCTCACCCTTGCATGCAGTGTTGTCATCCATTATATCATTGCAGAAGTTGCAGTGATGTTATTAATGATGTTGTAAAAGATGCCTTAAGTGATGTAGTATGTGAGGTAAATAGCAGTGCATGACAAGGGCAGTCTTTATAATAACTTTATGACCACTATAGCCTTTGCTTTTTCAATGAATTTATGTGGGTCTTTTAACATAAAGTAAGATGTCCATAGCTCATTAATAGTAGCAGTTTTAAACCTCAATACAGCAGTTATGAACTGAAAGATGAGCAGATTAGTTTTGCAATGCAACTACCACTTTATTGTGACTCTTTTAAATATTTCAGCTAGAAAAACATATTTCAACTATTTAAAATGACTTCCTTTAATATAATTTACCATTAGTTTCTAATGTTTTATTTTATGTCCAACATTATTTTCTCAGGAAGGGAGCTGCAATACCAGTGGTTGGATGTGTGTGGTACTGGTCTCTTTTCAGCTATGAGCGGGAGTATTTTGGCTACGTTTTTGACTGCAGTAACTTTACAAGTTTGTGAATAGCAATGGGCTTACTCCGGTGCAAGACCCTCCCTAAACCCCTTTTAGACCTCCCTCAATGCTTCATTACACTTCTCTAAAACCTCTCTCCTTTAGTAGTAAGTATGCCCCTTTTTTCCACCACTCCACTGGCCCCTCTCACATTCACTATTAAGTTATAAAGTTATATGTGAGGATCGCCCCAGAAATAGATAGGAGCGGTAGAGTTGGAGATTTACACTTGTAGGTTTGTGAATAGCATTTTATACTACTTTAGTAATGCTAATGTGGTACTATGAAACATACTACAAAATTCAGTTCATGAATAGGCTCCTTTGTTGTGAGAGGAGGACAGGATATCAGGGAATAACGGGCAAGAGAGAAAAAGAGAGGATTTCAAGGACCTGAATTGTGTGTATATGTGAGAGAGCTACAAGATATTGTAAGCGGGACCAAAAATAGAGATGAGGGAATGCCTTAGAAAATTCTATGAGTCTACATGTATGAGAGGTGCCTTACTGCAGTTACTTTATTGAAGAACGTACATATTAAGGCGTATATTTTCTTCAAACGTGCTAATTCTAGATTTCGAGATGCTGTGATTCATTAATAAATAACAATACCATCCACTAATCAAACTCAGATCGAGTATGCTTTTAATCTAGCCATGCACAATCTTTGAAAATTAAACACCAGGAAAAATCATAATTAGTAATGAGGTACATAAAAAGGAACATATGCCCGTTATCGTGGTTTTTAATTTGTGGTTCGAAGACTACTCAACTTTTTACTAACAAACAAGTTGTCAATACACATTTAATTGTTAGGCACATACTTAATGTTGTTTTCTTAAACGTAGGGTTAGATGTGAGCGATTTCAAACAGACTCATGCACCAGTATAATGGCTGGTGCTGTCTCAGCTGCAGGGGTGCGTTTTCTGTATGTCACTGATCATAATTTCAACTCCAGCCTCCGCCTTCCATAAACAACTTTGCCTGCAGCACCCACCCACTGCCCATGCTGTTGGCAGCATGATTAAAGCAGCATAAATCAGTTGGCTCATCCTTGAACTGCGACCACCTGCTATTGATGCACCAGGCTGACCTACATAAGCCCAGCTATTCCTGGATGTAGCTGTGAGTGTTAAATTATGAGAACATTCAGATCCTCGTATCTACTTGTCAATCTAAACATGACAGCATTTCTTTCGTTAAATAAACATGTCTTTAAGTGCTGCAGAATGGGTACAGTGCCATTTGTAAACAGGGATAAGAGATAAATCTGAAGCAATTAACATATAATAGTCACGGCGTGTAAACAATCTTAAATATCCTGTTATATGCAAGATGTTGTTCAAATAAATGTTAATTTTTGACTTCTCACCTATGTTAAATGTAACCCGGGGGCCTATATTTTCTCTTGCTGTCGGGCCTTCTTTCATTGGATAAGAAAAATAGCATGGGTGTATGTGTAATACACATATACAATCTTGGCATTAGAAGAAAGTGGGTAACTGATTTGCAGCCCCTTGAAAACAAATATTGGAAGGACTTCACCCACAAAATAGAGGCTTCCTTGCAATCCAAACTGAACCCTGTACCACTACGGTTTTATGCAGCGAATACACCTTAATAAACCTAAGCTTTAAATCATAATAACATGGTGTAACCAAATGACCTAGATTTGAAGAGCAGTAGGGGTTATTTCTCCATAGTAATTGATAATGTGACCTTAACCAGATCTTTTGGAACATCACCCACTATACTTGGGGGTGAAAGGAGGGGGGAGTGATTAATGTGGACCTCCTCTACTGCAATGCCAGAATATGGCAAAACTGTAATTTCTCAAGCACTCATAGTGACGTCCCACACTTACCTCCTCCTGGAACTTCAATAATAAATGACCTTGGGTATTTTACTTTCAAGCCCAGGATATGAAAAATGAAACATCACTCAAGTGCATGTGCATTTTTCTCTACTCCACCCTTTCCTATCTTGTCAGAGGGTGGGAGTGGGATCAGCAAGATTTCTTAACCACACCGACTGTGATAAGCTATGAAAGTTTGCTATTGGGGTCACGATTATATTTCATTTAGGGCCAGATGTATGAAAAAGGCCTCTTGCGAATCGGAAATTGCGATTTTTAAGAAATCGCTATTTCTGATTCACAAAATGCAATGTATCATATTTGCGATTCGGTAATAGCGATTTCTTAAAAAATCGCAAATGCTATTACTGAATCGCAAATTGCGATACAGCCCCCATTCGCATCTATGGGCCTGTCGGCCCATATTTGAGAATATTTTGCATGTCCCAAATTGCAAATTCGTAACTGGAATTCCCAATTTTGGGAAATACAAAGTCCAGGGTGCTGGGGGCCTAAGGCCCCCTCTGCTGCACCCCAAAACTTTTTTTACCAACATGTAAGGTGCACACATGCCAAAAGGGCATGTGTGCTTTACATGTACATTTTAAAAATGCCTTTTAAATGCATTTTTAAAATTTGCACATGGTTGCCACCAAGTTCAGCCCAATTTGCATTAAGGAATTTCTTCATACATGTGCTTTAGAAATCGCAAATAAGGATTCCTTATTTGCTATTTCTTATTTAGAGAGTCGCAATTTGCGACTCTCTAAACAGGGTCGCAAATTTAAGGAATTGCTATTTTTGCGATTCCTTAAAATTGCATTCAGAATGCCTTTGATACATTCTGAAGTAGCTTTTTACATTCTCAAACGGGCATTCGTACAGTTTGCGAATGCAAAAAGCTTTGATACATCTGGCTCATGGTGCGTGTAGGATGCAACATGACAATTACAACTGAAGAGAAGCCCACTTACTGTTTTAATTGTTAAATGGTTATTGCTGTAATGAGTACTCAGTATGCTGCCTGCAAAAACCTCAGGCACATTCCAATCTGTTAGCAGTTCCATGTACAAAAAAAGCAAAAATATTTTCTTCTCTGTGCTCTCTGCTTCCCATAACTGTTGGTCTCTCACAACCCAACGCCTTACTTCAAAGTGTTACTTTTAAACTATGAAATCCTTGTGAGGAGAAGTGGGGGAAAGTGTGTTAAAATGCATTCTATATTCTTTATATGTTTGAATAAATATTGAAATGCCTCGGAGGTGTTCAGCCTCAAAAATGAGATTCATTTTACATATGTATATTTAAAATATCTCTTTTCATGGTCCACAAACCATATCAGTTTATCAAGGGTAAAATAGGTGTCATAATATATACCAAAACTGACAAAACCATTTCTAGTGCTTTTTGTGGACAATTAATTATAGCTAAGGATTTCCTTAGCTCTATTTGAAAGATACATTCAAATGCCATGCAAAAGAACAAGGTAAAATGTTTGTGTACATTGCCATAAAGGTGGGAAATTCAAAGAATGTAAATTTCCTTAAGCAACATTCTTTTGAAGTCCTTACCACTATTGGAGTATCAGACTCATATGGAAATCACATTGGGGATGAATAAACCCCTTTTCCACACATTACAAGATAGATGAACAGTAATTCTTACAGTGATGCAGATTTGGGTACTGAAATCTTAGCATGTGGTTTACCTAAAAAAAGTTGTGATAATGTGTGTTTATGTACGTTGAGTAAATTATAGAGACCCAGCCGACCTGTAGAACAAGGGTAGACTTATGATCCTGGATCTGTTACAATAAAATATGATTTTTATGGATGGTGAATCCTATTGAACATAAGGGTAGTGTACTCTCAAGAGGTGAATCTACAGTTCTTTTCTACACTGAACGAATAGGGATGTTCTGATGTAAATTGGGATGTGGTTTGAGGTTATACTAGACTAGACAATACATTTTTTCAATACAATTTTTGTAACTAGTCTGGCTTCTGGTGTAGTTCATTTCTTTGGGAGAAATGAAGTGGCTCCAACTCTGGTGGCCTCTTATGTGATGCATCTTATCTAGAAGATGATGTAGATTTTCACAGGAAGACTGTATAGCTCCATCTGGATCGGAATGACACTCAAGCTTCTTTAGGCCTTTAATGAGACATGCTGTCATATGTGGGGTTCTTTTCTGGTGAGTCATTGTGGTGTAAGGGAGATGACAGAGCAGGGAATGACCTCTATCTAGGGGTAGGAAAACAAAGGCTTGGACTGTTGTTCTCTAGATGGTTTCTGGAGGAAGGGTTTCTCTTTCAGTATGAGGGAGAGTGAACAGAATAATGGTTTGGAGTACTTGACATTGTGTTCCTTGAAGAACAGGTCTGTCTCAAGAGTGCAACTAAATGACTTTGCACTTGGTGTTAGCTGGGTATTAAAACACCCAAATTCACTTCAGAGGGCTTGACTTCAAAATGTGATGGTTTATTACACTGAACAGGAGGAAATATGTCTTTATTCTGTTGAGTTTTGTGTGGGTGCAGGAGTTCCAATTCTTACTCAGTTTAAGGCAGGTTTTTAGTCACTGGATTTTTCTGAGGTAAAATTGTGTGTATTTAGCATACTGATGGGTGACAATTCTGTCTTTGGTAAGTTAGACCGCAAGGGGTTTCATGCAGAGCTTGAGGATGATGGTGGCACGATAGAGTCCTGGTGCACTGCACAACAGGAGAATAGTTTCCTGGATATTCAGGGTCCCACCCAGACTCATTACTGATGGTTACTGAAGTAAAAAAAATAACCATTGCAAGTCAATGTAAGAGAAACCCATGCATGTTTGCAGCATGGAATTAGTGCTTGTTAACTGACTATGTTGAATCCTGCAAAGACTTTAAGTAGGATCAAGAGGCATTGTTCATTCATGCTGTTGATCACAATGGCATTGTGAACAGTTTAAATAGTTGGCAGTCTCTGTACTGCATATCTTGCATCTACGGGAAATGAGAATCATCAAAAAGGCAAACCTCAGCCTCACAAATTCAAACCAAAAGCATACATAAAAGAGTTACTTTTCTTTTGGTGATACCATTATTTCTGAAGATATCAGCTTGGAGAACCTAACCTATCCTTTGACAAGTACAGGGACCTATCTGAGTAGATTAGTGGGATCTTGGCATATCCCTAGATATTATAGAAGTATCCTCACCCACAAGTACCACCTATGGCATGTGCAATCAAACAGAACCTCACCCACTTCACCGTGTGTAAGTGGGTGAGCTCAATGCAGTTTGTAAGCGGAGCGCTTATCTAAAAGTGAGGGATATTAGGTGCAGATTAAAATTGCCATCCTGATCCTCCCTCCATTTTACTTTGAGGTCCTTTGGCAAGGTTAAAAACAAGAGGGTGCTTTTGGGTATAATGGCCCATCAACGTCTGTGGGTTGACATGTTTCAGCCTTCCATGAGCCACTCAGGACCTTGGAGTATTTTTGCTATCCCTGCAAACTAATGTTGGCACTTCCAACACCTTTTGTAATTTTCATTCAACACACATATACATACAGAATGCACGTAAAATAAAACCCACTATGGACATTTTTCCTTTGTGATCTTCTCAGTTGAAAAAACAAAACACATAGTTATGCATCATTTTTATGGGGGCTCGCATTGACCCCCACAATGGAGTAAACTCATGCTTTTGCATAACATGCTTTGTGTGCACCTAAAGGTATGCACACAGGATATATCAACATCCACATGCTATGGAAGATCCTAAAGGGGCTCCCTATCACCACCAGACAAACCACCATACAGGCCCTCATCACAAGCTGCCTGGATTATAGCAACACTTTCTACACTGGACTCATGACACACCCCATTTAAATATTTCAAATTAAGCAGAACTCAACAGCTAACTCATCTTGGACCTCCTAAGCTGGATTGTTAGAATTGGTATCGTTGGTGTGGTCTCCCTTAACTTTTTGCCTCTGTTTCCCAGGTTGTTGATGTGTGCTGGGCTCTGTTTTTGCTGTTTTTTCACACTCTGGGCACTTTACCACATCTATCCAGGGCTAAAGTGCAAGTGCTCTATTGAACAATATATGTGTAATTGACTTTCCATGATTGGCATATTTGATTTACTAGTAAGTCCATAGTACAGTGCACTAGAGGTGCCAGGGCCTGTAAATCAAATGCTACTAGTGGGCTTGCAGCACTTGTTGTGCCACACACATAAGTAGCCCTGTAAACTTGTCTCAGACCTGCAACTGCAGTGTCTGTGTGTGCACTTTAAACTGCCAATTTAACTTGGCAATAGTACCCACTTTCCAGGCCTAAACCTTCCATTTTCCTACATATAAGACAGCCCTAAGGTAGGCCCCGGGTAGCCCCATGGGCAGGGAGCAGTGTATGTTAAAGGTTGGACAAGTACTTGTGTATTTTACATGTCCTGACAGTAAAACACTGCCAAATTTGGTTTTCACTGTTGCAAGGCCTATGTCTCTCATAGGTTATCATGGGGGCTGCCTTTAAATATGATTAAAGTGCAGATTCCCTTTGGGAGGAGATAGACATTTGGAGTTTGGGGTCTCTGACCTCACAATTAAAAAATACATCTTTTAGTGAAGTTGTTTTTTTAGATTGTGTGTTTGAAAATACCACTTTTAGAAAGTAGGCATTTTGCTGCTTAAACCATTCTATGACTCTGCCTGTTTGTGGATTCCCTGTTTGGGTCAGTTTGACAGTTGGGCTGTTTTCACCTCTCTCTCGACAGTGACACAAAGGGAGTTGGGGTGTAGTCTGCATATCTTGATGAGCCATCTGTGCTGGGAGGGAGATGAGGAGTGGTCATTCACACCTGAAAGGACTGTACCTGCCCTCATACAATGCAGTCTTCAACCCCCTGGTGTGTGTCTGCAGTCTGGCCTTGGCAAGGCAGGATCTCACAAACAAGAGAGACTTTCATTTGAAGTAGGCCTACTTCAAAGACAGAAGGGGGTATAAGAAGAGCACCCAAACCCCCTGAAAATTAGATCACTTCTGGAATCAAAAGGAACCACTACCATGGAGAAGAGCTGAAGAGCTGAGGAGAAGTGCTGCCCAGCCCGTGACTGTGCTTTGTGGAGCTATCCTCCAGTTGCTACTTCTGCCTATAAAAAAGGGCAAAGACTGGATTTTGTGGTATATTCCTGCTTGAGAAGAATCTCCAAGGGCTTGGACTGAGCTTGCCCCCTGTTCTGAACAGGGCCATCAAATACTTCCCCTACCATCACCTGGACTCTCTGCTGAGATTCCTGCCCTGACAAGAGGTGCCCTATCCAGTCCCTGGGACCAGGAAAGGAGAAGCTGGTGAAAATCCAAGAAAACCAACTTCGGACGACTCTGGACCGCCGCCGCTGCTGAATCCCGTGACGCCGCCTGCAACTGACTCCGAGTTCCTCAATAGAGTACAATGACCCTCCCAGGCCTGACATAGCTGCAGCCCCGCCAAAGTCTGCAAATCCGTGGAAGTCGCTGAAACACGTCGTGACTGACGCCGCCTGAAGTACACAGATTCAACGATTCGCCTCAATGCCGCCTCACCTCCACCGCTCCACAGCAAGGACCTGACGCCTCTTTGTGACGCCTCTGCTTCTTCACCCCACAGCACCAGAACCAATGCTGCCTCGGATCCAGCGACGCCGCCATCCCCGACTTCGCACACCGGCCTGTTTTCACATTTTACCAAGGTACTGTACTTGGGGGTCCACACATGGTGCCCTTGGCATTGGATTGTTGGGAATGACTCTGTTACAACACCGTGTTATCACCTCATCGAAGCATTTCGTGTTTCTAAGTGCTATTTTTGAGTTTAATCTTTACAAATTCATATCTTGACTTGTACATGTTGGATTTTTGTTGTTTTTGTCTTGTTCTGTTTAGATAAATATTGGCTATTTTCCTAAACCTGTGTTGAGTCATTTTGTGGTGTTTTTACTATATTACTGTGTGTGTTCATACAAATACTTTACACCTGGTCTCTGAAGGTAAGGCTGTCTGCTCATGCCAAGCTACCAAGGGGGTGAGCAGGAGTTAACCAAGAGTGATTCTCCTTTACCCTGACTAGAGTGAGGGTCTTTACCTGGACAGGGGGTAACCTGACGACCAACCAAAGACCCCATTTCTAACATGGACCCACACATTCCCCCACCTAAGGAAGCACCACTGGTTCCCTGTACACAAACAATGCCAATTCAAGCTGCTGACACATGCCTATAAATTCCTGCACAACCAAGGATCTACATGCCTCATCCACCAACTGAGCTTCGACAACCCCACCAGATGCCTGCGCTCTATCTCTCTTTACCCTTGCATACACACCCTGCATCCACTGCAGCAACTACGGAGGCCATTTCTTCTCCTACCTCACAACAAAATCCTGGAACAAATTTCCTGTTCACCTAAGAACTTATCCCTACACCCAGGAATTCAGAAGGAGCCTCAAGACTTGGCTGTTCGACTAAAGTCCCACACAGCAGCCCCCAGCACCTGGATACCCTCACAGGTGATAAGTGCACTCTACAAATCCTGTTTGATTTGATTTGCCATGTTCCACCATTTTAGCAGTGTTGCGCTTGCACCGTATAATGCTTCTGTGTTTGGATATTCTTGTCCGGATCTTTCTGGCTGTCATCCCCATGTATTTGAGGTTACACAAACAGCTAATCATGTATATTGCTGCCAAGGGAAGTGTTCACCTAAGTCTAGCTCATTTGTAGGTACAATTAAATAGCAAACTCTACTGTTAGAAATGGGGTCTCTAGTTGACAGTCAGTACACAGCTCAGGTAACCCCTGTTCATCCGCTTGGCAGCTTGGCACAAGAAGCCAGGATTATACCAGAGGCAATGTATAAAGTATTTTTACCAACACACACAGTAACAGAGTGAAAACACCACAAAAAGACTCCTCACCAGTTTAGAAAACTAGCCAATATTTATCTAAATCAAATAAGACCAAAATGACAAAAATCCAACATATCCAAGCAAAGATATGACTTGTTAAAGTAAAAAGAGTCTTAATTCATAGAAATCAATGGATGCGTTGTTTTAGTACAAAGTCCCTGGTCAAAAATCAAGCCACACATGCGAGTGTGCACCGGAAAAGCGAAACGGTGAGGCTATGTGTTGATTCTTTGATCGCAGGGAAGGGGTGCATTGATTTCCGGAGAAGCAGCCTCAGGTCTTTGCAGTGATGTTGAATATTTTGAGGCCCAGGGTCGTTTCGTGGAAAATTCCGACATGCAATGCGAAGGGTCCAGATTGAGAACAGGTGCTGTGTCGATTCTCTAGCCATAAGGCATATGCTGCATCGATTTTTCTGACGCACACAGAGGGGTGCATGGATATTCTTCCACAGCTTACCAGCTTCCACTTCTAAGGGCCCAAAGACTGGATTTGGTACCAGTTAGCAAGTCAGGACTTTCAGCAAACGTGTCCAGGCCGTGGCAGATGAAGTCTTTGAGGTCCCTGAGACTTTAGAATAGGGGGCTTGCTCAGTCCAAGCCTTTGGAGAAACTTCAAAAGCAGGTTTTCAAAAAGCAAAGTCCAGTCCTTTCCCTCGTAAGGCAGAAGCAGCAGCAGCAAGCCAGCATAGCAAAGCAACAGGCAGAGTGGCAGGTCCTCCTCAAGCATCAAGTTCTTCTGCTTGGAAGAGGTTCCTCTTGATCCAGAAGTAATCCAAAGTTGTGGGGTCAGCAGCCTAATACTTATACTCATTTCTGCCTTTGAAGTAGGCAAACTTCAAAGGAAAATCTTTGTAGTGCACAAGACCCTTGCCCTGCCCCAGACTCACACCGTGGGATTGGAGACTGTACTGTGTGAGGGTAGACACAGCCCCTTTCAAGTGTAGGTGTCAGCTCCATTTTCCCACTCTAGCTCAGGAAGACTCAGCAGGCTATGCAGGACACACCTCAGCTCCCTTTGTGTCACTGTCTAAAGTATAGTCAAAAACAGCCCAACTGTCAGTCTGATCCAGATGTGTATTTAGCAGCCACGCAGAGGCACAGAATGCTTAAGCAAGAAAACGTCCACTTTCTTAAAGTGGCATTTTCAAACAGACAATATGAATGCCTCTCATCAAAAGACGTATTTTTAAATTGTGATTTGAGAGACCTCAAACTCCACATCTCCATCTACTCCCAATTGGTAACTGCGCTTAAAAGATATTTAAAGGCAATCCCCATGTTAACCTATAGGAGAGATAGGACTTATAATAGTGAAAACAAATTTAGCAGTATTTCACTGTCAGGCCATGTAAAACACACCAGTACATGTCCTACCTTTTAAAGACACTGCACCCTGCTCATGGGGCTACCTACGGCCTACCTAAAGGGTGCCTTACATGTACTGAAAGGGAAGGTTTGAGCCTGTACACTTGCCAGGTCAAACTGGCAGTACCAAACTAAACACACAGACACTGCAGTAGCAGGTCTGAGGCATGCTTACATGGCTACTCATGTGGGTGGCACAATCAACGCTCCCGGCCCACTAGTAGCATTTGATTTACAGGTCCTGGACACCTCTGGTGCACTTTACTAGGGACATATTGGTAAATCTGATATGCCAATCATGGATAAACCAATCATCAATACAATTTAGTCAGCGAGCATATGCACTTTAGCACTGGTTAGCAGTGGTAAAGTGTGCAGAGTTCTAAAGCCCAACAAAAACAGGCCAGAAACAAAAATACGAGGAAGGAGGCAAAATGTTTGGGGATGACCCCGCAAAAAGGGGCAGGTCCAACAACTACCCTGACCACAAGGATAGTGGCCCACCACTGTTGGGAGGCCAAAGGCAGGTCTTCTGTGTGCTGAACAAACTTAGACAAAAATTACTAGAAGAAAATATAGCAATGATTAAAAAAACTAATATGATTTTTTTCCAGTTCTGTTCTTTTCATTAACATAGTACAGTTAAGCTCCATAGTCTGTTGTCTTGCAGTTCTTGTTTTTAATGCAGCAGATGCAGTGACGGATTCATTTTTCCAGGAGACACCCAAACCGTCATTGGTCTGCTCATTTTGCCATCTAATGAGATGCCGATCCTTTTCATATTGCAATTTCAAGAACAATTTAGATCCTACAATCCTTTCAGTGAAAAATTGATCATGTGGTTTAGATATTCTGATGTATTTTGTACATGTACTGGAGACGAACATTAGTTAATGCAGCTCTTTGAGTGGCTGAATAACCATACACCAGACATTTAATTCCACACAAACAAGAACACTATTATGTTGTTAACCTGAAAAATCAAAATGGTACCTACAGGCAGCTACTTTTAGTAACTAATCTCATTTATTTAAAACAGTCATTATGAAAGGATGACAATTCAGAGCATTTTAATAAGTCCACTTTTGAAACGTAGGGACTCATTATCAGGCTGGTGGTCTTCAGACTGCCAGCCCCACAGTGGCGGTCTGGACTGCCACTGCTGTGGTGGCCCGATGCCACATAAAGACCCTGGTGGTCAGACTACCAGGGTTCTGGCAGCACCGCCGGGATTTATGACCCCGATGGCCTGGCTGTGGCAGAGATCGTAATCTGCCAGGGCTCTGGGATTATGGCCTTGTTCTCTGCCAGCATTTTCATGGCGGTTTCACCGCCAATGAAAGGTTGGCGGAGAACAGGTGCAGGGGCGACAGGGGGGTCCTGCACTTCCCAGGCACTTGACACCTTGCAGACAGTGAACATTACAAGGGTGCTGGTGCACCCTGTGGGCTACAGAATTGCAGCCGGCCCGATTACGTGCGGGAGACAATACTGTAGCCTGTTTCCTGCTAGGCCGGCGGGCGGAAACTGAGGTTTCCGCCCACCAACCTAGCAGGAAACTCCTAATAGGTCCGGTGGGGTGATCGCCACTATGGCAGCGGCCACCCTGTTGGGAGTTTGGCGTACAGGCTTTCCGTCCGCCAAACTCAAAATGAGGCCCTTAAAACATAAATAATGGTAAAATTAACTGTGTATAGCAAAATGTGGATGGTTTGTATAGTGCAACCTAATGCAAAAATAGTTTTTTGATAATTCAGGTTCTAGCATATGGGAGCCTGCAATTCCTAAATAAAAGACTGTCTCTAATTTCCATTTTGCAAGTGACTTGTGACCACTCTTGTTGCCTGTAATAAAGAATAATATAGCTACTTAAATGTATAATAACATATTACAAGTGAGATCTGATGTCACAATGCCTGCTTCTAGACCTAGCAGCAAGACAGATTATAGACCTTGTTTGAAGCTGTAAATTAAAAAATGAAAATGACACCTGATTTTTCCTTCTTTTGCTCCGTTGATTTTTTAGGTGACCAGTGATAAGCAAAATAAGATGTGTATGGCTATGTGTTTATTTTTTGCACACTTTAGATAATTATAAGAAAGATAGAGGGCCAAATGTATCAAATGATTTTGCACTCGCAAACTGCGAAATCATGGTCTGCAATGCATCAAAGGCATTCGCAGACCACAAAATGAAAATCGCAAAAATTGCGATTTTCTGCGTTGCGACCTGGATTTTGCGAATCGCAATTTACGATTCGCAAAATCCAGGTCGCAAGGCAATTCTGCAAAAAATCACAAATTGCGATTTTTCGCAGAATGGTATTTTGCACCTGCAAAATACCATTGTCTGCAACCAGGTGGTAACCTGGTGCAAAATGTAAAAGTGCAGTAAAACTGCATTTTAAAATTTAATATGTAAAGCACACATGCCCTTTTGGCATGTGTGTACTTGACATGGACAAAAAAATATATTTTGGGGTGCAGGAGAGGGGGCCTTAGGCCCCCAGCACCCTGGCCTTTTGTATTTCCCAAATTGCGATTTCTGTTTCAGAAATCGCAATTTAGGAAATGCAAAAAATTCACAGCTATGGGCCAACAGGCCCATAGCTGTGAATGAGGCCAGTATCGCAATTTGCGATTCGGTAATTGCATTTGCGATTTTTAAGAAATCACAATTACCGAATCGCAAATGTGATACATGGCCCTTTGCGAGTCAGTAATTGCGATTTCTTAAAAATCTCAATTACCGAATCGCAATGGGCCAGATTCATACATCTGGCCCAGAATCTCTATATGTATTTACAAATTATAAATCTGATTTATAATACACTGATTCATATATATGTTTTCAACATATATATAAAGGATTTTGCTGTGTTTCAGTTTGCACTAGAGATTCAACTTAGATTCTTCATTTTTGAAGACATCCTATATCTTTCATATGAAAGAACAATGCACTAATGATTTAAGTGGTGTGCGAGAAGGGTGATGGTGTTATCATGTAATATATAGATTAAGTTACTCTGTAGTGAACACTTAAAGGATACCATAAGTCAACTCTGCGTTCTGTGACCATATATAGGAACCAGGGATTTGACTTTGATCTTCTGTATGGTTACAGAACTCATTGGCGACATGCGTATACCTTATAATGAATGGCTGGGAGTACTTTATCCCATATATAACATACATAGGGCCTCATTACGAGGCTGGCAGTCTTAAGTCCGCCAGCCTCATGATGACAGTCCGACCGCCGCAGACAGTGCGGTCCGACTGCCCCATTATGATCGTGGCGGAGCTGCCATGGTCAAACTGCCAACAGCACCATGCTGCTGCCAGCCTGCAGCCTGGCGGTCCCGACAGTCCCAGCGGTTGTACCGCCATGGAAAGGCTGTTGGAAAGGGGGCAGGGGGAATCATCCCCATCGCACATTGCACTGCCTGAATTACGGGCAGCGAAATGTGCGACTGGTGCTATCGCACCTGACACACCACAACATTGCCCCCGGCTCAATTGCCAATGTTGTGGTGGGTGTTCCGCTGGGCTAGCGGGCGAAAACAATGTTTTCGCCTGCTGGCCCAGTGGAACACTCCTAATATGGTGGGCAAAAGGCCTCCATTACTGGTGGTTTCTTGCCTGCAGCGGCTTCAGCTGTCCTGTGAAAGGACCACCAAAGTCAAATACATCAAACATGCCCAATAAATTGATTAATTTATGCATGAGTTGGAAATGGATGGTTTATCTTTGAAAGCTGGCACAAATAAATTAAGAGTTACCCACAGTTACAGTGGATCAGGAACCCTATTGGGAAAGATGGCTTGTTATGAGATAAGGTGAGAGTTAATGTAAAGAAAAGAAGTATGGCAGTCATTGCTTCAGCTCCAATAGTAAACACAGCATTCACATTAGTTGAACTTTCAAACTGTTCATTCTTACAACTTTATTTTAGGCCAATACATTAATGTTTCACTGGACAGACATGAGAGATATTCCTATATTATAACTATTTTGAGAGGACCGTGCAGTAGAGGACACATGGTTGTGTCTATTTAACCGCTTCTGTGCCTTGGACGAGATGATCTCGTCTAAGGCTACAGTTCCCCTGTGCCTTGGACGAGATCATCTCGTCCATGGCACAGGGGAACTTGGGGGCGCGCTAGCGCGCCCCCCGTGCACCCCACTCCCCACCCAAGTCGGGGATGGAAGGGGAAGACCTTCCCCTTCCACCCCCGACCCCCCCCACCCCCCCCTGTGACGTCAGCGCGCGCGCGCGCGCTGATGTGTCACAGGGGCCTCCCTCGTCGCGCTGGAAGCTCTGCTTCCAGCGCGATTGAAAAAGAAATGCAAAAGCATTTCTCTTTCAATCGATGGGAGGCCCGGAGGGGCTTCAAAGGGAAGGAAAAGTATTTCCTTCCCTTTGATGTCCCTCCGAGGGTTTCAAAAGCCGGATTGCTTGCAATCCGGCTTTTGAAACCCCACTAGACACCAGGGATTTTTTTTTTTTTATTGAAATTGACAAAAGGGAGCGACCCCTTGGGCAAGGGTCGCTCCCAGGGGGGGCATTTTTTTGAAAAAGGCCTTTTCTGCCCCCAGGGGGGGCAGAAACCTCTAGGCACCAGGGACCATTTTTTTTTTGTTTCATTTTTTTTTTTTTTGGTGGGGAGCGTCCCCTTAGGCAAGGGTCGCTCCCCTTGGGGGAAAATTATATTTTGGCCATTTCTGCCCCCCTTGGGGGCAGATTGGCCTATTTTGATGAGGCCAATCTGCCCCCAAGGGGGGTAGAAACCACTAGACACCAGGGATTTTTTTTATTTTTATTGTTATTGACAAAAGGGAGCGACCCCTTGGGCAAGGGTCGCTCCGAGGGGGGGCATATTTTTGGGAAGGCCTTTTCTGCCCCCCCTGGGGGCAGATCGGCCTACTATTAGGCCGATCTGCCCCCAGGGGGGGCAGAAACCTCTAGGCACCAGGGACCATTTATTTTTTTATTTTTTATTTTTTCATTTTTTTTTTTTGGGTGGGGAGCGACCCCTTAGGCAAGGGTCGCTCCCCTTGGGGGAAAATTATATTTTGGCCATTTCTGCCCCCCTTGGGGGCAGATTGGCCTATTTTGATGAGGCCAATCTGCCCCCAAGGGGGGTAGAAACCACTAAACACCAGGGATTTTTTTTTTTTTTTATTGTAATTGACAAAAGGGAGCGACCCCTTGGGCAAGGGTCGCTCCCAGGGGGGGCATATTTTCGGGAAGGCCTTTCCTGCCCCCCCTGGGGGCAGATCGGCCTACTATTAGTCCGATCTGCCCCCAGAGGGGGCAGAAACCTCTAGGCACCAGGGACTTTTTTTTTTTATTTTTTTTTTATGTTTCCTTTTTTTGTTTTTTGGTGGGGAGCGACCCCTTAGGCAAGGGTCGCTCCCCTGGGGGAAAATTATATTTTGCCCATTTCTGCCCCCCTTGGGGGCAGATTGGCCTATCTTGATGAGGCCAATCTGCCCCCAAGGGGGGTAGAAACCACTAGACACCAGGGAGTTTTTTCTTTGCGTGAATTTCACGCAAAGGGAGCGACCCCTTAGGCAAGGGTCGCTCCCTGGGGGGGAGGGCAATTTATTTTAGGCCATTTCTGCCCCCCCTGGGGGCAGATCGGCCTATTATTAGGCCGATCTGCCCCCAGGAGGGGAAGAAACCTCTATGCGCCAGGGCAATTTTTTTTTTTTTTTTTTATTTTTTTGTTGTTTCTTTTTTTAGAGATGGGGAGCGACCCATCAGGCAAGGGTCGCTCCCCTGGGGGGCAAATTGTATTTAGACCATTTCTGCCCCCCTGGGGGCAGATTGGCCGATTTTAGGTCAATCTGCCCCCAAGGGGGCAGAAACCACTAGGCACCGGGGATTTGTTTTTTGGCACCAATGTCACGCAGGGGGAGCGACCCCGTAGGCAAGGGTCGCTCCCAGGGGGGGATGGGGGTTGGGGGGCAAATTTTTTTTAGGCCATTTCTGCCCCCCCGGGGGACAGATCGGCCTATTATTAGGCCGAACTGCCCCCAGGGGGGGCAGAACCCTCTAGGCGCCAGGGCAATTTTTTTTTGTGTGTTTTTTTTGTTGTTGTTTCTTTTTTTAGAGATGGGGAGCGACCCATCAGGCAAGGGTCGCTCCCCTGGGGGGGCAAATTGTATTTAGACCATTTCTGCCCCCCTGGGGGCAGATTGGCCAATTTTAGGTCCATCTGCCCCCAAGGGGGCAGAAACCACTAGGCACCGGGGATTTGTTTTTTGGCACCAATGTCACGCAGGGGGAGCGACCCCGTAGGCACGGGTCGCTCCCGGGGGGGGTGGGTGTTGGGGGGGCAACTTTATTTTAGGCCATTTCTGCCCCCCCGGAGGGCAGATCGGCCTATTATTAGGCCGATCTGACCCCGGGGGGGGGGGGCAGAAACCTCTAGGCGCCAGGGGATTTTTTTTTTTTTTTTCTTTTTTTTTTTTTTTAGAGATGGGGAGCGACCCATCAGGCAAAAGTCGCTCCCCTGGGGGACAAATTGTATTTAGGCCATTTCTGCCCCCCTTGGGGGCAGATTGGCTGAGTTTAGGTCCACCTGCCCCCAAGGGGGCAGAAACCACTAGGCACCGGGGATTTGTTTTTTGGTGCCAATGTCACGCAGGGGGAGCGACCCCGTAGGCAAGGGTCGCTCCCGGGGGGGGTGGAGGTTGGGGGGAGAGAAATTAATTTTAGGCCATTTCTGCCCCCCCTGGGGGCAGATCGGCCTATTATTAGGGCGATCTGCCCCTGGGGGGGGTCAGAAACCTCCAGGCACCAGGGCAAATTTTGTTTTGTGTTTTTTTTTTTTTTGTTTGTTTGTTTTTTTAGAGATGGGGAGTGACCCATCAGGCAAGGGTCGCTCCCCAGGAGGGCAAATTGTATTTAGACCATTTCTGCCCCCCTGGGGGCAGATTGGCAGAGTTTAGGTCAATCTGCCCCACTAGGCACCGGCGATTTGTTTTTTGGTGCCAATGTCACGCAGGGGGAGCGACCCCGTAGGCAAGGGTCGCTCCCGGCGGGGGAGGGTGGGGGTTGGGGGGCCAAATTTATTTTAGGGCATTTCTGCCCCCCCCCAGGGCCGGCTGAGCTACAGGCCAAACACCACAGGTAGGCACCTTGCAAAAAACACCTCTGTTTTCTGTGAAAAAATATGTTGTGTCCACGTTGTGTTTTGGGCCATTTCCTTTTGTGGGCGCTAGGCCTACCCACAGAAGTGACGTACCATTTTTATCGAGAGACTTAGGGGAACGCTGGGTGGAAGGAAATTTGTGGCTCCTCTCAGATTCCAGAACTTTCTGTCACCGAAATGAGAGGAAAAAGTGTTTTTTGGGCCAAATTTTGATGTTTGCAAAGGATTCTGGGTAACATAACCTGGTCAGAGCCCCGCAAGTCACCCCATCTTGGATTCCCCTGGGTTTCTAGTTTTCAAAAATGCACTGGTTTGCTAGGTTTCCTCAGGTGTCCGCTGAGCTACAGGCCAAAATCCACAGGTAGGCACTGCTTTTTATAAAAAAATGTGATGTGTCCACGTTGTGTTTTGGGCCCTTTCCTTTCGTGGGCGCTAGTCCTACCCACACAAGTGAGGTATCATTTTTATCGGGAGACTTGGGGGAACGCTGGGTAGAAGGAAATTTGTGGGTCCTCTCAGATTCCAGAACTTTCTGCCACAGAAATGTGAGTAACATGTGTATTTTTAGCCAAATTTTGAGGTTTGCAAAGGATTCTGGGTAACAGAACCTGGTCCGAGCCCCGCAAGTCACCCCTCCTTGGATTCCCCTAGGTCTCTAGTTTTCAGAAATGCACAGGTTTGGTAGGTTTCCCTAGGTGCCGGCTGAGCTAGAGGCCAAAATCTACAGGTAGGCACTTCGCAAAAAACACCTCTGTTTTTTTCCAAAATTTAGGATGTGTCCACGTTGCGCTTTGGGGTGTTTCCTGTCGCCGGCGCTAGGCCTACCCACGCAAGTGAGGTATCATTTTTATCGGGAGACTTGGGGGAACGCTGGGTGGAAGGAAATTTGTAGCTCCTCTCAGATTCCAGAAATTTCTGCCACAGAAATGTGAGGGACATGTGTTTTTTAAGCCAAATTTTGAGGTTTGCAAAGGATTCTGGGTAACAGAACCTGGTCCGAGCCCCGCAAGTCACCCCTCCTTGGATTCCCCTAGGTCTCTAGTTTTCAGAAATGCACAGGTTTGGTAGGTTTCCCTAGGTGCCGGCTGAGCTAGAGGCCAAAATCTACAGGTAGGCACTTCGCAAAAAACACCTCTGTTTTTTTCCAAAATTTAGGATGTGTCCACGTTGCGCTTTGGGGTGTTTCCTGTCGCCGGCGCTAGGCCTACCCACGCAAGTGAGGTATCATTTTTATCGGGAGACTTGGGGGAACGCTGGGTGGAAGGAAATTTGTAGCTCCTCTCAGATTCCAGAACTTTCTGCCACAGAAATGTGAGGGACATGTGTTTTTTTAGCCAAATTTTGAGGTTTGCAAAGGATTCTGGGTAACAGAACCTGGTCCGAGCCCCGCAAGTCACCCCTCCTTGGATTCCCCTAGGTCTCTAGTTTTCAGAAATGCACAGGTTTGGTAGGTTTCCTTAGGTGCCGGCTGAGCTAGGGGCCAAAATCTACAGGTAGGCACTTCGCAAAAAACACCTCTGTTTTTTTCCAAAATTTAGGATGTGTCCACGTTGCGCTTTGGGGTGTTTCCTGTCGCCGGCGCTAGGCCTACCCACGCAAGTGAGGTATCATTTTTATCGGAAGACTTGGGGGAACGCTGGGTGGAAGGAAATTTGTAGCTCCTCTCAGATTCCAGAACTTTCTGCCACAGAAATGTGAGGGACATGTGTTTTTTTAGCCAAATTTTGAGGTTTGCAAAGGATTCTGGGTAACAGAACCTGGCCCGAGCCCCACAAGTCACCCCTCCTTGGATTCCCCTAGGTCTCTAGTTGTCAGAAATGCACAGGTTTGGTAGGTTTCCCTAGGTGCCGGCTGAGCTAGAGGCCAAAATCTACAGGTAGGCACTTCGCAAAAAACACCTCTGTTTTTTTCCAAAATTTAGGATGTGTCCACGTTGCGCTTTGGGGTGTTTCCTGTCGCCGGCGCTAGGCCTACCCACGCAAGTGAGGTATCATTTTTATCGGGAGACTTGGGGGAACGCTGGGTGGAAGGAAATTTGTAGCTCCTCTCAGATTCCAGAACTTTCTGCCACAGAAATGTGAGGGACATGTGTTTTTTTAGCCAAATTTTGAGGTTTGCAAAGGATTCTGGGTAACAGAACCTGGTCCGAGCCCCGCAAGTCACCCCTCCTTGGATTCCCCTAGATCTCTAGTTTTCAGAAATACACAGGTTTGGTAGGTTTCCCTAGGTGCCGGCTGAGCTAGAGGCCAAAATCTACAGGTAGGCACTTCGCAAAAAACACCTCTGTTTTTTTCCAAAATTTAGGATGTGTCCACGTTGCGCTTTGGGGTGTTTCCTGTCGCCGGCGCTAGGCCTACCCACGCAAGTGAGGTATCATTTTTATCGGGAGACTTGGGGGAACGCTGGGTGGTAGGAAATTTGTAGCTCCTCTCAGATTCCAGAACTTTCTGCCACAGAAATGTGAGGGACATGTGTTTTTTTAGCCAAATTTTGAGGTTTGCAAAGGATTCTGGGTAACAGAACCTGGCCCGAGCCCCGCAAGTCACCCCTCCTTGGATTCCCCTAGGTCTCTAGTTTTCAGAAATGCACAGGTTTGGTAGGTTTCCCTAGGTGCCGGCTGAGCTAGAGGCCAAAATCTACAGGTAGGCACTTCGCAAAAAACACCTCTGTTTTCTCCCAAAATTGTCGATGTGTCCACGTTGCGCTTTGGGGCGTTTCCTGTCGCGGGCGCTAGGCCTACCCACGCAAGTGAGGTATCATTTTTATCAGGAGACTTGGGGGAACATAGATTAGCAAAACAAGTGCTATTGCCCCTTGTCTTTCTCTAAATTTTTTCCTTCCAAATATAGGAGAGTGTGTAAAAAAGACATCTATTTGAGAAATTCCCTATAATTCACATGCTTGTATGGTCACCCCGGAATTCAGAGATGTGCAAATAACCACTGCTCCTCAGCACCTTATCTTGTGCCCTTTTTGGAAATGCAAAGGTTTTCTTGATAGCAATTTTTTACTCTTTATATTTCAGCAAATGAATTGCTGTATACCCGGTATAGAATGAAAACGCACTGCAGGGTGCAGCTCATTTATTGGCTCTGGGTTCCTCGGGTTCTTGATGAACCTACAAGCCCTATATATCCCCGCAACCAGAGGAGTCCAGCAGACGTAACGGTATATTGCTTTCCATAATCTGACATTGCAGGGAAAAGTTACAGAGTAAAACGTAGAGAAAAATTGATGTTTTTTTCACCTCAATTTCAATATTTTTCTTTTTCAGCTGTTATTTTCTGTAGGAAACCCTTGTAGGATCTACACAAATGACCCCTTGCTGAATTCAGAATTTTGTCTACTTTTCAGAAATGGTTAGGTTTCTGGGATCCAGCATTGGTTTCATGCCCATTCCTGTCACTGACTGGAAGGAGGCTGAAAGCACAAAAAATTGCAAAAATGGGGTATGCCCCAGTAAAATGCCAAAATTGTGTTGAAAAATTGGTTTTTCTGATTCAAGTCTGCCTGTTCCTGAAAGCTAGGAAGCTGCTGAGTTTAGCACTACAAACCCTTTGTTGATGCCATTTTCAGGGGGAAATCCACAAGCCTTCTTCTGCAGCAACTTTTTCCATTTTTTTAAAAAAAAACGAAATTTTCACTGTATTTTGGCCAATTTCTTGGCCTCCTTCAAGGGAACCCACAAAGTCTGGGTACCTCTAGAATCCCTAGGATGTTGGAAAAAAAGGACGCAAATTTGGCTTGGTTAGCTTATGTGAACAAAAAGTTATGAGGGCCTAAGCGCGAACTGCCCCAAATAGGCAAAAAAAGGCCTGGCACAGGAGGGGGAAAAGGCCTGGCAGCGAAGGGGTTAATGAATTGTGGAGGGAGTTCAATACTAACTTTAAACATAATGAGGGTGGAGTGAGTTTGCACATAGGGTGGAAGCCTACCTACTATAACTCCATCTTTTTCGATGGTGTAATGGAAGACATTTCACAGCAGGAAAGAAGGTTTTCTACCTATTCAAATGTTCAAATACACATTTCACCAATTCTTACTTCTGTGGCTAATCTGCCATGCAGACAATCTGCAAAAGTATGTTAAGGTGTGTTAGACTAGTGTGCATATCTGAGCTGTTCTGCTAGAGATTTTATGAGTTCTGAGAAATAAAGAAATACACACAAATCATATATGGAATACCATCATGCTTACATTTGCAACATTTTGTGAGTCTGACCATATATTTGTTATTCAGTTACCCTTAATGGAAAGAGCCTATCCCCATTACGACTACTTTATAGCTTTCAGTGCAAACACATGTGTAATATAGTGAATTATTGAACCATAAGACCTTTAGTATTTTGTTAATAGGTAATTTATTTGTCACGTGCTACTGTTTTTGAAATTTCTAGATTTTATTAGGAAGATGGTGATCAGTGTTGTGGTTTAAGGCTGACCCTTTTTATGTTTGGGAAATGTTGTCCTTATGCATAACATTTCTCCACAAAATATATCCAGGTCAAATATGTATCCTTTTTTAGTCATTTTACAGGTACCCAAGGTATATGCATTCCTCGAGAGGGAAACACGAATAAAGTCAAAATCAGTGAAACGTATTTTTTTTTAAATGGTATAAAGTGCAGTGCAAGAAAGTGTGTGTTTTCTTTTTCTAATAAATGGCTTCAACAAAATGTTTGCTGTGCTAACATCACCCTCTTGCTAGTAATTCCCTCCACCAAACTCGTAATGAGACACTTAATGGAGTTTTTTAATTGTCAGGTTTATTTGGCGATTGGATGGACAGTTTTTTAAATAAAAGTTGATATTAACTATTAGTAATTGATTAATAAGTGAATTATGTATTCTTTAATATTGTTATGTATTTTTTTTTATATTTTTTAATTTTAATCACAATTGTTATTGCGTTGTGTGGTTTATTGTAAGTTTGTGAGTTTTATTGGGTTGTACCTTACCTAAAAATAAATATTAATTGTTATTAATGCAAATCGATAATTTTGTTTATTAGATTAATGTATTTACTTGCTTCTTTATTTTTAACTTAATTTATTTATTGTTTTAAGTGGTGGAGTTTATTGCTGTTTTAAATAGATAGAATTTTAATTAAATAGATGTTACTTAGTATCAATTATTATGTTACTTATGTTAAGGCTTAAATTGATGATTATTTATTCACATATTTAAGTTATTTAACTGTTTATTCACTTATGATTGTGCCACTTTCTGGTACATTAATATTTAAAAGTAATATCATAAATATTTTCTGTAGAAATATTCATTTATTAAATAGTTTTTTTTTAACTGTATTATTTAAATTATTGTGATAATTTCTATTATAAGTGCATTTTCTGCAACTTTAATAAAGACTGGATTTTGAAAATTAAATTTGGCCTCCCCCATATCTATACTTTTGCAATGTTTCTTGAAACTCAATTGAGATCAGTAAATCTGCCCCTCCCAACGATTGTTGTGCCGGAGTGAGAATAGCAAGTCTGACCCTTCCAGAATAAAATATGAACCCTTTCCTATGTTAGTTGGACTGAAGTTAGAATACTAATTCTGATATCCCCCCCCATGTTGCATTTTTCCCAATGTGTGTTGGACTGATGTTAGAATAGTAAATATGTCCCCTTCATGTATGCTTTCTCATGCATTCCCTAATTTTCATTGGTCTGGAGTTAGAGTAGTAGCTCCGCTCCCTCCATGTATGCATTATTCCCAATGTTTGTTGGAGTGGAGATGGAATAGGAAATCTCACCCCCCTTATTGTATGCACTTTCTTCAATGTTTGTGAACTGCTGTTCTAATTGTAAATCTGATCCTCCTAAAAATATGCACTCTCACCTATGGTTGTTGTTGACATCCTTCGTAACAATGTATGAGTTTTTCTTAGCATTTGCTGAGTTAGAGATATAGTAGTTAATTAAAAATATTTTTTATTATATAATGTTGCATTACATATTTTGAATTGGAGTTATGTGAATAAATATACTACTATACATGTTATTCATATCTTCAGCATTTTGAAATGAATTGTATAGGCTTATATATATGTTTTTCACAATAGTTATCCAGAATGTTTTGGTTTTTAAAATTATTAGCTTTTTAAAAAATGTTTTATGTTTTTTTTAAATAATGATTTTTTTTATATTTGCTTCAAAAATAAATTAATATATAATGGGTGTAAGCGAAAGGGTAATTAGTTGTGCAGGATATGAGGACTGATGATCAAATAGTTATGCAGTGATTAAATGCTTATCCAGCCAGTGCTTTTTTAAAAAAAAGGAAAAGTACATTTACTACACACACACTACTAAAACTACTGCATAAGTTTACAAAAATATACATTAGGCAGATTGAAAAATCTTTGGTAATATTCTGAGATCACACTTGACCAATAAAGAGTCAGAATCCCTGAAATGACAGTACTCTCCTCCACTTAGATTAGACAGAACTGCACAATGTAGAGGGTATTACTTTAAATAAATGGGGTGTTTTGGGTTAGTCAGGGGTTAATTTCAACAATATAAAAGGCAAGCCTATTGGCTTTGTCAAGGGGTCATCTCATTTAAAGACTAAAAACTGCATATCAGAAATCTTCATTATATCCCCATAATCATTAACCATGCTTAAATGTAGTCATTACTGTAATACATCAATGGTGCCAATAGCATCATCCCCATCAGGAGCAACATCCAGAGAAAACCCTCGAAAAAGGACAGCTGGTACACCAAGATCTCAGAGCATTGAAACAAAACATCAAACAGCTGGAGAGGAGACGGCAGGCAAGCAAGGACACCTTCAAGACTACCCTCAACCTCTACCACAGCATCAAAGGGCAACAAAGAAGAGAGCCCTAGTCACACGCATCAAAATCAGCATCAACAACGCCAAGGATCTTTTTACTATCATTAAGGAATTCTCCAACCTTACTGCAAATGAAACAACATTATACCCTCACATGAGCTGTGTGACAATCTTGTGTTCTTCTTCAGGGACAAGATCTCAACCATATCCAGAAACTTAAAACCCCAATCAACACTCACGGAATTAATCGACAGATGCACCTACACCACATCTGACATGAACCACAGACTGAGAAGCTGGAACCTCCTCACCACCCAAGATAACACCTCTACCATGAAATCCATCCACTTGGGAGCCCCTACAGACCCATGCCTGCACTACTTCTTCAGTCTCCCAAACCAAAGGATCAGCCAGGAACTCACCACCATGCTCAACCCCTTTGACATTTTCTGACACCTGAAAACATGCCAAAGTCAGACCACTACTCAAAAAACCCTTTGCCAACTCCAGCATAATCAAACACTACCGGCCAATCTCTCCACCCCCTTTCTCAGCAAAGGTACTGGAAAAGATTATCAGCAAGCAACTCTTGACACACCTGGAGCAGAACCAGCTACTCAATACTTCCCAGTCCAGTTTCCAAAGCAATCACAGCACTGAGACTGCCCTGATCAGAACCAACAATGACATCTGAACCTTCCTCAACCAAGACAAAACAGCAGCTCTGATCCTCCTTAACCTGTTGGCAGTCTTTGACACTGTATCCCACCACATGCTGTTCGAAAGACTCCATCACATCAGCATCAAAGGGAAAGCACTCAGATGGATCATTTCCTTCATCACTGGAATAACCCAGAAGATCCACCTTTCACCTCTGAACCCAAGGATATCACCTGCAGTGTCTCTCAAGGCTCAGCCCTCAGCCCCACGCTCTTCAAAGCATATATAACCCCGCTGGTCAACATCATCAGGATCCACACTTTCAATATAATCTTCTCCGCAGATGACACCCAACTAATCCTCTCACTCACTGACAATCCTACCACCACCAGAACCAGCTTCCACAAATGCATGACAAGTGTCGCCGACTGGATGAGGAACAACTGCCTGCAGCTGAACACAGACAAGATGGAAGTACTGATCTTCAGCAACAGCAACAACACATGGAATGATTTGTGGTTGCCTCTGAATCATCATTGACAATAAGCCCACCATGAAATTGCTGATCAACCCTGTCTCCTCCACCCGTTTTCTCACTCTGCGCATGCTACGTAAGATCTTCAAGTGGCTGCATCTGCACACAAGGTGCACCATGACACAGGCCCTCACCACGAGAGGACTGGATTATGACAACGCTTTCTATGTAGGAATCACAGCACACCTCCTACACAGACTTCAGACCATGAGGAATGCTGCAGCCAGACTCAACCTTGACCTTCCTTAATGACCCCAAAACACACTGCACCTCAGGCCACTACACTGGCTCCCCGCACAGAAAAGATGCAGGTGGTACCCCAAGGTTCTGCACAATCAAGGACCTGCCTATATTAACTACCACCTGAGGTTTCACCAACTATTAAGAAGACTACGCTCTGCCTTCCTATCAATTATCTGTACTTCCCGCACATACCAAAGAAGAAGTGAAGGATGATCCTTCTCCCACATCACAGAAAAGGCCTGTAAAAGCCACTATATGCAACTCCAGACCATCACCTCACATCTGGCATTCCAAATGGTCCTCAGGGCCTGGTTGTTCAAATGAACTACCAGAATCTGCAAGTGCTAGGATACCCTATCTGGTGATTAGACGCTCCTTATAAATCCTGATTGATTCATTCATTTACACAGCATTGCAACATTTGTCAAAAACCCTATTAGCAATACATTCTTGATACAAAATTCTAAACATCATAACATAGTTCTCTATCATTCCTTAAATCACATCAGACCCGAAAATATGCAGCCATAAGACCAACCACTAATGTCTCCAGCATGAGAGTCTTTATAACAATGGTAAAAAACCTGGGGGTCATGCATTTCATGACCGCAGAGTCAGTTTATCAGTCCTATAACAGAAGGGGATGATGCACTCCCTGTAACTGCCCTAGTAGTTACAGCTCAGGTTGGTGGTGCCCCTGCCCTCTTGGGGCCATCACAAAAATAAAAATGTTATGCAAATGAGCCCCACGTGGCATTATAAGGTGCTCCCAGACCAGCAGCTTGAAAATTATAATGGTTGCTTTGGCCACATTCATTGTCTGCATGCAGCCTTGTGCAACATGTCTTTTGCTTTTTACTCAGGGATGCCCGGTCCCACCCAGGTCAACCGCATGGCATTTTTTTTCTGGTTAAGTCTGCAGGAGGAGCCCCAAGCCCTCTGTGGCCCCATCTGACGACCCTGGGGCATGAGAGCTGGCTGTCTTCTTCTCTTTACTCCCACAGGGCAAGAGCTGTTTAGTTCCTTGCTCCTGCCCACAGTCAGAGCATTACATTCCCCCTGCTCAGGAGAAATGCAGGCAGGGTGGTGGAGAGCCAGCAAGACACATGCCCCCAGACAGGAGCACAAGAATTCTGGACAATATGCCCAGCCATGTACATTTTGTGGTCCAGGTGATGGGGTCAAAAGATTGTACAAAAGCAAATACAGTGCTGTCTTCTTCCCTTTGGGGCCCAGGGATGGGGCCTTGGGTCTCAGGTCTTCTTGTGTCATCCCTGAGGAAATGGGAGACATGGGATATCTAAGTATGGGGGAGGGTCTCCATGCCCACCTGCCCCTGGTATATTTTCTAACAAGTGTTTTGTCAACCCTCTAGATCTTAGCACTCCCCAGGTGAATTCAGGGAATAGCAGTGGAGTGGATTTGGGTATGTTTAAATAAGCCATTTTTTTAAAGGAGTATATCCTGGTCACTTTGGGCTGATTCTAAAGATCTTGAGCTAATTTTACTCCTTGTGACAAATATTAGCCACCAGGAGCACTTTCAGCAGGTCTCCCGACTCAGATGTTTTGCACTCTGTGGGGAGCTGTTTTTTGCTGGCTCCCCTGGCCAGTTTTTTCCTTTTCTTAGTTTTTGATGCTCTGCTGGGACACAGAGATCCAGATCTTTCCCTACTTGATCCTTCAGGGGCTGTAGGGGAACCAACCTCCTTAGTCCATTAGGAAATCAGTGGTCTTGTCTATCCAGCTTTCCATCATGTTGCATCTGTCCAGTTCCAGTGTCTAACTTGGTTTCTCTCCATTTTGCAAGAGTTTTAAATGGAGGTGGAAAGTTCAAGATGCCAAACATCCTATCTGGGATGCTACATCACTTCTCAATCACTGTCACAAGCCTCCTGAGCAGCATGATGGGACATGATGGTGCAGTCAAGTGATCTCTGTTTACATTTCCTCTAGGGACCTCAGCTCCACCTCTAGCTGACCTCACTGCCAGGGACCTTCCCACCAAACCTTTAGAAGCAACCCCCCTCCTGTGTTGGTTCCAGATGTCTGGACTTCCTCCTTTGTTCAGTGGGCCTGAGCTGTTCCAATCCTTAACCACAGTTAATGTGTGACAACTAATTACCAGTTGCAGATTTTACTCCCCGCCTCTTTCTCCTCAGGAGCAGAATAAAGCGCTGTTAATTACTCCTTTTGTGTGAGGAGGCCTCTGTTACTTCTGGTGTGGAGGTAGTGTAATTAATTTGTCAAGCAGGGGAACAAAAGACCTGGGATCTGAACCTGGGCTGAGACAGGAAAAAATTACAATTCAGCACAACCATGTAGGTTACTGGTGCTACATATTCAAAGACCACATGTTTCACCCCAGTTTGATAACTCACTAGACTTTGTAGGCCTAAGAGAAGTGAAGCTCAACTTAAGGCAGATTTCCCGCTCTTTGTGCCCACTAGTATTACAAGGCATATCCCAGGTCAACATCTAGCCCTGCAGAGTTCCCTCTGTGCTATGCTACCTGTGCACAGTTACTAGCTGCACACAACAGTAGTCTCACACACACACACACCCAGCATGAGTGTGCACGCGTGTTCACATATAACCAGTCAAGTGACCTTTACCCTAGCTGTGTCACATCGGTGTTACCTTAAAAGTTGAACACTGGTGGTAAACACATGCAGTCCATTTACCATGTGACTATAGTGGGTGAGACAGAAGTAGTGAGATTCACCCAATGTAAAAAGTCCAAATAAGGGGTGAGCAAAGAGCAAAGATATGGGTGGATTAAATGGGCAGAACCCATTTATAGTAGGGTAGTCATTTAATATTTTGTGAACATATTTTTATGAAAATGTGGTTATAGTGTTCTATTCAAATAAATATTAAATATATTTGTGTATGTTATTCATTTCTTTTAAATCTATTAATAGTTTAGTATAGTAGTATTAAAAGTATTGCATAAACATGTTAATGTAATTTGCTTGTTAGGATTTCCTAATTGTTAAAGAAATTAGGTTAAACATATTTATACAAATAATTTATTAGTTTCTTGTGTTTTTTCAGTATACATACACCCATTTATAAATGATCCAGTTTTAATCTTGTCATGTTATTGTAAATAATAATGTAACCTGTATTTAAAATTTTAATAATGTAATTTCCAAATATATACGTATATGTGTGAGCGTGTCTGTTAATATTTTTGTTGTCGATATTTTGACATTAATATTTTTCTGTTACAATATTTTGTGGTGCATATTTTGACAAGCAAAACTGTGTATATCATGATGTAGCAATCTCAGACCAGCATACCTAAGTATATGTCCATAAGGACAGATGTTAGATGTTACTTTTAAAAAAAATAGTTATATAGCACCAATGATATAAACAGGTGGTATTAGCAGAGCAACACAGTTGTGCATTGGTTCTTAGAGCTGTATTTATCTACTCACCCTAAAAATGATAATTGCAGACAGTTGTTCTACAGTCCTATATTTCTGCTGCTCAATCGTCATTCAATGCCTGTGGAAGGCCATCGTGATGCAAATAATCATCCTCCACTTTCACCATTTGACTACTTCTGGTGACTTTGTTGTGCAAAATTACACAGGATGCAAGGATTTTGCAGCAAGTGTCAGAGCTGTACAGTAGTGCCCCTCTTGTCTTCTTCCAAAAGTATTAGAATCTTATCTTTGGATACCAAATGTGTGCTCCACTATAGACATTGTCTACAATGCAACTGATGTGTTGCTTTGAACCTGAGATAATTACTAGTGATGGGGTTCAAAAAGCATGTCGAGTTGTTGCTTGAATGATATTTTACTTTAAAAAACAAGAGACAAGGGGTGCCTAGCAGAGCTGGAAACAATTTGTTTAATCAAACATAACGGCCAGGAGAACAGTTACATAATCGGGTCTCAGGACTGTGCCTCAAAGTACATTGGTTCGGAACAGATCATTCATGGGGACAATAAGGCAGACAATGCCCTGCTGCCCTGGAGCCATGAACATAAATTCTAGAGAGCGAATGCAGGTGGGCCCTGACCTGGTGTGGACACAAATTTGGACGGCTCTCCTCTACACCTCGACCTGACATCTCCCCCCCACCGACCTCACCCTCACAACCATCCCACATGTCCGCAGAACTACAACCGGAGGTAAATCATTCTCGCACCTCGCCACCAAAGCGTGGAACACTCTTCCCACCCACCTGCGCCAGACCAAAGACCTCCTTGCCTTCAGGAAACTTCTGAAGACCTGGTTGTTCAAGCAGTAGCAGCATCTCCCCCACTTCTCCACCCCACTTCTCAGCGCCTTGAGACCCTCACGAAGTGAGTAGAGCGCTTTACAAGTTCCTGATTGATTGATTGATTGACCAGGGAGATTTTGTCCAGATGTCTAGCCTGAGAGCAGGTGGTCACCGCATGTGCTGTCTGTGTTGCATCCTGATTGCCTGGGTGTACCTAAATACATGTGGCATCTAACTTTATGGTGTTTTGGAATGTCTATGTCCCTCTGACCATATGTGTTTTTATTTGGGCCATTCTCCTAGGACTGTTGCAGTATAGCTGCCTATCTGTGGGATCTTAATCTAAGATGTCCTGTGTGCATGTCTGACTGTCGGATAAATGTTATTCCACCTGTGACCTGTCAGTTATTAACCTTCAGGCGTGGGACGCAGGGTCTGCCTGACCAAAACCCTTCATGCTGGGGTTGATGGAGAGTTCACGATGGAGGAATCTAGCAGCAGCAATGCTATTTTATTTGAATATGAAAGTGTATTGTTTATATACAGATATCTTATTATTGTGTGTATCGACAAGGTTGTATTAACCAATGACATAAACACTGCTAAGTAACAGGTCGGTGTTGGCATAATGTGACAGTTGTGGAGTTCCTTCGTAGAATTAGTACACTCTTTTCTTCTAATCAACCATTTTTAAGGTCTTCACCAGAAAAATGGACATGAAGAGCCCTGGTTTGAAACATATAATAAACACATATGTTCCCACGATAATTGACTATTGTTGGACTTTTTAGTTTATGCAGGGTCATCCCCAATCTTTTTGCCTCCTGCCTCCTATTTTTTCTGACCGGTTGCTGTTGGTTTTTGAACTCTGAGCACTTTACCACTGCTAACCAATGCTAAAGTGCATATGGTCTCTGTGTAAATTGTATGTGATTGGGTTATCCATGATTGGCATATTTGATTTACTAGTAAGTCCTCAGTAAAGTGCACTAGAGGTGCCAGGGCCTGTATATCAAATGCTACTAGTGGGCCTTCAGCACTGGTTGTGCCACCCACATAAGTAGCTCTGTAATCATGTCTCAGAGCTGCCACTGCAGTGTTGGGTGTGCAGTTTTAACTGTAAATTCGACTTGGCAAGTGTACCCACTTGCCAGGCCTAAGCCTTCCCTTTTCTTACAAGTCAGACACCCCTAAGGTAGGCCCTAGGTAGCCCCAAGGGCAGGGTGCAGTGTATGGTTAAGGTAGGACATATAGGGGGTCATTCCAAACCTGGCGGTCGGTGTTAAAGCGGCGGTCAAACCGCCAACAGGCTGGCGGTAAAAAAAATGCAATTCCTACCCTGGCGGAAACCGCCAACAGAGACCGCCACTTTAACACACCGCCCGCCATGGCGGGACAAACAAACAGCGCGGCGGTCACCGCCAACAGACAGGCGGGAGACAATGTACCGCCTACCCTATCACAACCCACCAATCCGCCACCTTTTCCGGGGTGGTAGCCCCGCCGATAAAAACACGGCGGAAACAGACATTTCAAACGGAAAACGCTCACCTCCATACACCCCACGAGGAATCTGGACAGCATGGAACCCGACCTACACATCCTACCAGCCATTGTCTTCCTGCTCCTCTACCAGGAGCACGAACGCCGGCGCAGAAGACAACGGTGAGTACTGCACCTACGACACAGGGGAGGGGGAGGCAAAAAATTACAGGGACACACATATGCGACACACCCACCCTCACCCTCAACCACTACAACACACACATCAATGCATAGCAACACATCACAGTTACACCCCCAAACCCCCCGGAAGAATGCAAAGGCAAAAGGAAATGATTATATATATAGAATTATATTGTAAGACTGAGTATAAAATATATCACACATCTATAACTTTATATAAATAAATTGTCCAGTCCGATATGTCTATCAGCCATTGTTCGTGGGCCACTGGGCCAAAACACATGGGCAAAGCCCACACAGGATACCTGCCTCCAACGGAGAGAACACTGCAGGGGCATCAGATAGGAAAACTACAGGCACCTCAGGGGGAAGGGAAGGGGGGGCACCTCAGCCAGATGAGTCCACGACGCCAGATCCACGAGGGGCCTCCATGGCCACTGTGCCATCCTGGGGAGTGCAAAGCCACAGTCTCACAAGTCTCTACAGTGGGTGGGTTGCCCACTGTGCCATCCTGGGGAGTGCAAAGCCACAGTCTCTCAAGTCTCTACAGTGGGTGGGGTGCCCACTGTGCCATCCTGGGGCGTGCAAAGCCACAGTCTCTCAAGTCTCTACAGTGGGTGGCTTGCCCACTGCCATATCCTGGGGAGTGCAAAGCCACAGTCTCACAAGTCTATACAGTGGGTGGGTTGCCCACTGTGCCATCCTGGGGAGTGCAAAGCCACAGTCTCTCAAGTGGATAACAGTCTCCACTGGTACTGGAGGGGGACTAGTGCCCAGAGTGCTTCGTGCAGCCCTGCCCGACACAGATGCGGGCCTGCCCCTTCCGCCAGTGGGCCAGCGGTGCTTGAGATGAAGGGCCCAGTTCAGCAGTTCTTGAGACGGCGGTGCCCAGCGGAGCGGTGCTTGAGATGAAGGGCCCAGTTCAGCGGTGCTTGAGATGAAGGGCCCAGTTCAGCGGTTCTTGAGATGAAGGGCCCAGTTCAGCGGTTCTTGAGACGGCGGTGCCCAGCGGAGCGGTGCTTGAGATGAAGGGCCCAGTTCAGCGGTGCTTGAGATGAAGGGCCCAGTTCAGCGGTTCTTGAGATGAAGGGCCCAGTTCAGCGGTTCTTGAGACGGCGGTGCCCAGCGGAGCGGTGCTTGAGATGAAGGGCCCAGTTCAGCGGTGCTCGAGATGAAGGGCCCAGTTCAGCGGTGCTTGAGATGAAGGGCCCAGTTCAGCGGTTCTTGAGACGGCGGTGCCCAGCGGAGCGGTGCTTGAGATGAAGGGCCCAGTTCAGCGGTGCTCGAGATGAAGGGCTCAGTTCAGCGGTTCTTGAGATGAAGGGCCCAGTTCAGCGGTTCTTGAGACGGCGGTGCCCAGCGGAGCGGTGCTTGAGATGAAGGGCACAGTTCAGCGGTGCTCGAGATGAAGGGCCCAGGTCAGCGGTTCTTGAGATGAAGGGCCCAGTTCAGCGGTTCTTGAGACGGCGTTGCCCAGCGGAGCGGTGCTTGAGATGAAGGGCCCAGTTCAGCGGTGCTTGAGATGAAGGGCCCAGTTCAGCGGTTCTTGAGATGAAGGGCCCAGTTCAGCGGTTCTTGAGACGGCGGTGCCCAGCGGAGCGGTGCTTGAGATGAAGGGCCCAGTTCAGCGGTGCTCGAGATGAAGGGCCCAGTTCAGCGGTGCTTGAGATGAAGGGCCCAGTTCAGCGGTTCTTGAGACGGCGGTGCCCAGCGGAGCGGTGCTTGAGATGAAGGGCCCAGTTCAGCGGTGCTTGAGACGGCGGTGCCCAGCGGAGCGATGCTTGAGATGAAGGGCCCAGTTCAGCGGTGCTTGAGACGGCGGTGCCCAGCGGAGCGGTGCTTGAGATGAAGGGCCCAGTTCAGCGGTGCTTGAGATGGCGGTGCCTAGCGGAGCGGTGCTTGAGATGAAGGGCCCAGTTCAGCGCTGCTTGAGACGGCAGTGCCCAGCGGAGCGGTGCTTGAGATTAAGGGCCCAGTTCAGCGGTGCTTGAAATGAAGGGCCCAGTTCAGCGGTTCTTGAGACGGCGGTGCCCAGCGGAGCGGTGCTTGAGATGAAGGGCCCAGTTCAGCGGTGCTTGAGACGGCGGTGCCCAGCGGAGCGGTGCTTGAGATGAAGGGCCCAGTGCAGCGGTGCTTGAGACGGCGGTGCCCAGCGGAGCGGTGCTTGAGATGAAGGGCCCAGTGCAGCGGTGCTTGAGACGGCGGTGCCCAGCGGAGCGGTGCTTGAGATGAAGGGCCCAGTGCAGCGGTGCTTGAGACGGTGGTGCCCAGCGGAACGGTGCTTGAGATGAAGGGCCCAGTACAGCGGTGCTTGAGACGGCGGTGCCCAGCGGAGCGGGGCTTGAGATGAAGGGCCTAGTTCAGCGGTGCTTGAGATGAAGGGCCCAGTTCAGCGGTGCTTGAGACGGCGGTGCCCAGCGGAGCGGTGCTTGAGATGAAGGGCCCAGTGCAGCAGTGCTTGAGATGAAGGGCCCAGTTCAGCGGTGATTGAGACGGCGGTGCCCAGCGGAGCGGTGCTTGAGATGAAGGGCCCAGTTCAGCGGTGCTTGAGACGGCGGTGCCCAGCGGAGCGGTACTTGAAATGAGTGTCCTGGTCAGCGGATCCGGCCCAGGCATGGATGTCACTCGCCACCTGACATGTGGCTGGCGGGGCCTTCTTGCCCATCTGTCTGGTGGCTTGCGGGGCCCTCCTGGGCTGCAGTTCTCGGCCTGTGGGTGTCCTCCAGCCCCCCTGGGACGTGGCTTGCGGGGCCCTCCTGGGCTGCAGTACCGGGCCTGTGTGTGTCCTCCTGCACACCTGGGATGGGGCTGGTGGGACCCTCCTGGCCAGCTGGCCTGCTGCCGGACTTGTCGGGCGTGCTGCCCTTCCCACCCTTCCCTGCACGCTTGTGACCCTTTCCCACCTTTGGCGGTGTGCCAGGTGGCATCCCACTTCCTGACGGAGCCAATGTAGGGATTTTGGTCCCTGGGGTCTTTGGTCGCTTCTGCTGAGCACTGGCAATCTTAGGATGCTTTTCCGGTGGTGGGCTGGCCGTGCCTTGGCTCCTAGCTGAACTGGATGCCCTTGAGGGTGGGGGACTCCACAGTCCATGGACAACAGTCTTCACTGGTCCGGGTTTTGTGGTGGCTGAGGTGCTGATTGGAGTCTTATGAGATGGACAAGGTGGGGGAGTTGTAGGAAAGAGGTCAAGTTTGGAAAGGAAAAGTGTTAGAAATGGGGTTTTTGGTTGGCAGTCAGGTTGCCCTCTGTCCAAGCAATAACCCTCACTCTAGTCAGGGTAAGTCACACACAATCCAAAATCAGCCTGTGCTCACCCTCCGGTAGCTTGGCACGAGCAGTCAGGCTTAACTTAGAAGGCAATGTGTAAAGCATTTGTGCAATAAATCATACAACACCATAGCATAACACCACAAAAATACACCACACAGTGTTTAGAAAAATATATAATATTTATCTGGGTATCTTCAGGTCAAAACGATCAAAGTTGCAATACGAATTTGTAAAGATATCACTGAAAAGTGATAGAGAGTGTCTTAAGTCTTTAGAAAGTAAACAAAGTCTCTTTCAAACACAAAGTACCTGGTTTCTGGTGGAAAATCTCCTCAGAGGGCCACAGAGGAAGAGGTGCGTGGAAAAAGGGTGTGTGCGTCGATTTCTCCCCAGCACACACGGACTTGCGTCGTTATTTTCCACGCAGGGAAGTCGGGCGTCGTTTTCCGGCGCGCGGACAGTCTCTTTCTGTGGGTCGCGGGGATTACCAGATGTCCCGGTTCTGTGCTTGGATTTTCCTGCTTGTTTTCCGGCTGCACGTTGTTCTGCGGGGCTGTGCGTCGAAGTTTTGATCTCACGGCAGGCGTTCCGTCGATTTCTCCTGCGAAGTCAGGCGGCGTTGTCCTTGCGAGGCCGTGCGTCAAAGTTTTGATCTCACGGCAGGCGTCGTGTCAATTTCTCCTGCGGAGTCGGGCGGCGTTGTCCTTGCGAGGCCGTGCGTCAAAGTTTTGATCTAACGGCAGGCGTCGCGTCGATTTCTCCCGGGAAGTCGGGCGGCGTTGTCCTTGCGAGGCCGTGCGTCAAAGTTTCGGTCGTCCTGAAGGCGTCGCGTTGATCAGCGTAGGTGTGCGGCGTTTTTCTTGCCGCGGAACAAGCTGTGCGTCGAAAAGTTCGGCGCACGGAGCGTCCAGGAGGAAGAGTGAAGTCTTTTTGGTCCTGAGACTTCAAGGAACAGGAGGCAAGCTCTATCCAAGCCCTTGGAGAGCACTTTTACAGCCAGGCAAGAGTTCAGCAAGGCAGCAGGCCAACAGCAAGGCAGCAGTCCTTTGTAGAAAAGCAGACAGGTGAGTCCTTTGAGCAGCCAGGCAGTTCTTCTTGGCTGGATGTAGTTTCTGGTTCAGGTTTCTTCTCCAGCAAGTGTCTGATGAGGTAGGGCAGAGGCCCTGTTTTATACCCAAATGTGCCTTTGAAGTGGGGGAGACTTCAAAGAGTGGCTAAGAAGTGCACCAGGTCCCCTTTCAGTTCAATCCTGTCTGCCAGGGTCCCAGTAGGGGGTGTGGCAGTCCTTTGTGTGAGAGCAGGCCCTCCACCCTCCCAGCCCCGGAAGACCCATTCAAAATGCAGATGTATGCAAGTGAAGCTGAGTACCCTGTGTTTGGGGTGTGTCTGAGTGAATGCACAAGGAGCTGTCAACCAAACCTAGCCAGACGTGGATTGAAGGGCACAACAAGATTTTAGTGCAAAGAAATGCTCACTTTCTAAAAGTGGCATTTCTAGAATAGTAATATTAAATCCGACTTCACCAGTCAGCAGGATTTTGTATTACCATTCTGGCCATACTAAATATGACCTTCCTGCTCCTTTCAGATCAGCAGCTGCCACTTCAACAGTGTATGAGGGCAGCCCCAATGTTAGCCTATGAAAAGAGCAGGCCTCACAGTAGTGTAAAAACAAATTTAGGAGTTTTACACTACCAGGACATATAACTACACAGGTACATGTCCTGCCTTTTACCTACACAGCACCCTGCTCTAGGGGTTACCTAGGGCACACATTAGGGGTGACTTATGTGTAGAAAAAGGGGAGTTCTAGGTTTGGCAAGTACCTTTAAATGCCAAGTCGAGGTGGCAGTGAAACTGCACACACAGGCCTTGCAATGGCAGGCCTGAGACAAGGTTAAGGGGCTACTGAGGTGGGTGGCACAACCAGTGCTGCAGGCCCACTAGTAGCATTTAATCTACCTGCCCTAGGCACATGTAGTGCACTCTACCAGGGACTTACAAGTAAATTAAATAGTCAATCATGGATAAACCAATCAGTTGTACAATTTACACAGAGAGCATATGCACTTTAGCACTGGTTAGCAGTGGTAAAGTGCCCAGAGGTCAAAAGCCAACAACAGGTCAGAAAAAAAAGGAGGAAGGAGGCAAAAAGTTTGGGGATGTCCCTGTCAAAAAGCCAGGTCCAACAAAAAGCAATTTGGAAAGAGAGGGACGGGTAGGTGTAGTGGGTATGGGAGTGGAGGAAGAGGATGTGGTTGTAGGAGTGTGAAGTCTGGTGTCTTTGGGTGCAGGTGCTTGGGCTGGAGGCTGTCGTGAGGTGGATGGCTGTTGGGTGGGTGGCTGCCTGCGTTTGTGTAGTTTGGAGGAGGGGGTGACAGACACACTTGGAGAGGACACAGGGGACGTGTAAATGGTAGTGGGGGTTGTGACTGCACGTGTGCGGAGTGTTCTGGTGGGTGTGCTGGTGATGGACGTAGTGGCTGAAGATGTTGTGCATGCAAGTGTGAGTGGAGACTTCACAGGGAGGGAGGAGGGAGACGAGGAGGAGGGGGACACAGTGGAGGCAGTGGGTGTTAGTATGTCTGCATGTGGATGTTGCTTGTGTGAATGCTTGTGTGATGTGTGGTGCTTATGTCTGGATGAGCTTCCCTTGGGTGTTGAGGTGTGTGCAGGCTGGTCTGTAGGTGTTTCTGGGATAGGCAGAGGTACAGGGGATTGGGTCTGGGTGGAGGAAGTTGGAGGGGGGAGGCTAGAGACAGGGACAATTGCTGCCGTCAGTGCTGAGGCCAGAGCGTTGAACGATCGCTGATGGGCAGCCTGACCCGAATGAATGCCCTCCAGGTATGCATTACTCTGGTGCACCTCTCTTTGTACACCCTGGATGGCATTCAAAAGGGTAGACTGCCCAACAATGATGGTCCTTAGGAGGTCAATGACCTCCTCACTGACGGCAGCAGGGGTGACAGGGGCAGGGCCTGAGGTGCCTGGGGCGAAGGAGATGCCCACATTCCTGGGTGAGCGGGCACGGGGCAAACGCTGAGGGGCTGCTGGGAGGGCGGTGCTGGTGCACTGGGTGGCGGCTGTACCTGTTGTTGCGGGGGGCACGGATGTTGCCGCCACCACAAGGGAGCTCCCTTCAGAGGACGAGTCGCTGTCACTGACATCAGCAAGAGTCCCCGCTGTGGAGCTCCCCTCGCCCTCCGTCTCACTGGTGAAATCCGAGTCAGTTGCATGGCCCGCCATGGCCATGTGAGATGCAGCTCCCTCGTGCTCCGATGCCACTTCTCCTCTGCCTGATCATGCTAATGCACACATGAACAGGAAGACCACAAAAAAGGGGGGGAGGAGAAATAAAGACATGTTGAGTGCATGGATTACCGCTACCGTTGGCGGACAAGACAGACACAAAAGCCCCCTGCACTACGCCGCGCACTTGGGGTCCACTACGCAATCCGTGGGACATGGCCTACAAGCCTATGGACGACAACTGCACACATAGATGACACAGGGCCATGGATACCTGTACTTGGCACCCTACAGAGGTGGGGGGCGGGGGCACAGGGCCATGTCTTACGGAGGGGCCTAGCCTACAGAAATCGCCCTGGCCTAGGGATACCCACAGCCCTCCTCCCCCACCCAGACACGTCCACTGCGCGCAAAGTCAGCAGAATGTATTTGTACTCACCCCCTCGTGTCTGCTGTGATGTCCTCACGTGCCCATCCAAATCGGGGTAGGCCACCGCCAGGATCCGGGACATCAGGGGGGTCAATTGATGACTGGCACCCCTCCTACGTTGGGAGGCCAACCCCAGCAGAGCCTCCGCCGTCTTCCTGCTCCTGCGTCGGATATCCTCCCACCTCTTCCGGCAGTGGGTGCCCCGTCTGTTGTGGACCCCCAGGGTCCGGACGTCCTTGGCGATGGCACGCCAAATCGCGACTTTCTGGTGGGCGCTGACCTATGTGACATGTACAGGGAGAGGAAAATTTTCATCACCTTCTGCATGCTCGATGTGAGTGGCCCCCCATCCCCACCCTTGCCATGTAGCACATGCTCTCATCTGTCGTTTGATGCATGCCTCAATCGCTCCCCTCCCCACCATCTTTCATCCACCCGACTCAACCCAGGCATTGCCCACTAAGCATGGTCTCAGTGTACTTACCTGTTGGTCTGGAGGACCGTAGAGTAGCGCATACTGGGGGAGGACCCCATCCACAAGTTTCTCCAACTCGTCCGCAGTGAAGGCAGGGGCCCTTTCCCCAGTCGCATGAGCCATTGTCTCTTCCAGACCGAGGTCACAGCAGCACTTGCAGAGTAGGTCCTCTCCTGTCGAAGATCAGGTATCGAGTGATTAAGCAGATAGAAAATGGCGGTCACGCCCGCTGCGGTGCGTACCGCGACCGCCGGCGCACATCGTCATTGGCTCCTGAAACCCATAGGGTTCTATGTTAACCAATGCGGCTTAGCGCCGCGGTCTTCGACCGCCTACCGCCGCGGTGTGCCACGCCAGCGCATTGACCTCACATCCCACTGTCGTACTTCACAGGTCAGGCAGCCGCCATTTCAAGTGCCCACATGGCCTAATTACCAACTGCGTCACACATACCTAGGCCATGCACCAACACTCATACAAGCCATTCAATGCATTGGGAATCGTGCTATGTGCAAGCTGTGGTTACGTACCTGTGGGTTGCTTGACTCTGTGCTCGCTGTTGTCCTTCATAGGCACCGTCCGCTGGGACATGCAAGGAGATGGAGGAATCTTCCCGTGTACAGACCGCTGGTGGACCTGTCGACAATGGAGGAACGACATGTCATACTGACATACAGGCTTGACCGAGCCACTATACAGGAACTGTGTGCCCAGCTGGAGCCAGACCTGATGTCACCCATCCGCCAACCCACAGGGATCCCCCCTCTAGTGCAGGTGCTGTCAGTACTCCATTTCTTAGCAAGTGGGTCATTTCAAACAACAGTGGGCATATCATCAGGGATGTCCCAGCCTATATTTTCCAAGGTGTTGTCCAGAGTGTTGTCTGCCCTGCTGAAACACATGCGGAGCTACATCGTTTTCCCTGAGGTGGGGGATTTGCCTACAGTGAAGGGTGATTTCTATGCCCTTGGACATATCCCCAACATCATATGTGCCATTGATGGGACACATGTTGCTTTGGTCCCCCCCAGCAGGAGTGAACAGGTGTACAGGAACCGGAAGAGTTATCATTCGATGAATGTACAGATGGTGTGTTTGGCTGACCAGTACATCTCCCATGTTAATGCCAAGTTCCCTGGGTCAGTGCATGACGCCTACATCCTGCGGAATAGCAGCATCCCGTATGTGATGGGTCAACTCCAGAGGCACCGGGTGTGGCTATTAGGGGACTCTGGTTACCCCAACCCGTCCTGGCTACTGACCCCAGTGAGGAATCCCAGGACAAGGGCAGAGGAACGGTACAATGAGGCCCATGGGCGGACTAGGAGGGTGATCGAGCGAACCTTTGGCCTCCTGAAGGCCAGGTTCAGGTGCCTCCATATGACAGGTGGATCCCTAATGTACTCACCAAAGAAGGTGTGCCAGATCATCGTGGCCTGCTGTATGCTTCACAACCTGGCTTTGCGCCGCCAGGTGCCTTTTCTGCAGGAGGATGGTCCAGATGGTGGTGTTGTAGCAGCTGTGGAGCCTGTGGAGAGAGAAGAGGAGGAAGCCGAAGAGGACGACATAGAGAACAGGAACACAGTAATACAGCAGTATTTTCAGTGACACACAGGTAAGAGTAGACACCGGCATATTACATTTACTTAAAGACTCCTACCTCTTTACTGTCTGACTTTTTCCCCCTGTGTATGGTAACTGTGTTGTGACTTTCCCTTCCGTTCTCAGAGCTGTGGGCCCCACTGCGTGACATCTGCTTTGTTTCCCCATGGACTACAGCTGTGTGACAGCGGTTTGTTACCATCACAATGTGAATTAACATTTTGGCACGGTCATGTCTAATACATTTGTTCTAAATCACAGCCAGACTCCAGATTGTTTTGTGCAATAAGTGTTTTTATTCAAGTGCTCTAAATTGGATGGGTGGTTGCAAATCGGTGAGGGGTGATGGTGGAGGATTGTCCATGGCAGAGTCCAGACTATCAGTTTCACAGGTGCATTGTCCAAATACCTGTGGGAAGTGGAGCAGGGGCAGTTTAAGGTTGGACAGGGTGACAATGTGGGACAGTGGGTTGACAATCAGGGCTGTATCCTTTGCTGGCGGGGGTCTTGACATCTTACTCTGTCTTCTTCCTGGATCTCAGGGCCTGCTTGCGTGGGTGGTTCTCCTTCTGCAGGGGGTGGGGTTCTGGTGGCCTGTTGGTCTTGTGTCGGGGCCTCCTGTCCACTAGCGCCGGCGGAGGTGGTAGGCAGTTCTTGGTGCATGCTAGTGTCAGGGGCCCTTTGAGGTGCCACAGTGTTCCGCAATGTCGTGACTACCTCATTCAGGGCCACTACGATGGTACCCATGGCGGAACTGATGTTTCTTAGTTCCTCCCTGAACCCCATATACTGTTCCTCCTGCAGAAGCTGGATCTCCTGAAATCTGGCCAGGACCGTCGCCATCGTCTCCTGGGAGCGGTGGTATGCTCCCATGATGGAGGAGAGGGCCTCGTGGAGAGTGGGTTTCCTGGGCCTGTCCCCCCTGTCGCACAGCAGCCCTCCCAGTTCCCCTGTTTCCCTGGGCCTCTGTCCCCTGGACCGTGTGCACACTACCACTGCCCCCAGGTCCCTGTTGTTGTTGGGGTGGTGGGTTAGCCTGGGTTCCCTGTAGTGGTGGACACACCGCTGATTGACGTGCCCTGGGGACAGAGGTATGGGCCCGCTTGGTGGGTGCTGTGCTGGTGTTCCCAGAGGGGGGAAGGTCTACTGTGGCCTGTGGCTGTGTGAGTGGAACCGACTGTCCCGAGGTCCCCGATGGACCGGGCTGGTCATCTAGATCCAGGGAGACAGAGCTGCTGTCCTCACTGTGGGCCTCTTCTGGGGGTGGAGTGGACATTTGTGGACCCTCCTGCGCGGTGACTTGGCGTTCGGGTCCTGCAGGGGTATAAAAGCATGGTTATTGCTTCTGTCTGTGTCATAGCGTGCAATGGGTGGGTGCCCGTGTACCCCAGTGCTGGCATTCCTTTGTGGGGGCTGTTGTGACAGTGGTTGGGGGGGGGTTTGTATGCGCAGTGGGCATGCTTAGGTGATGGGTGTCCATGCTTTGTGGACGCATGCAGGGCTAGGTGTTGGGATGGGTGGGTTGTGATGGTGAGACAGTTGCAAGGAGTAGGATGTGATGGCGGTGAGGGTGAGGGTGGGGGTATGAGTTGGCATGCAGGTGGGGTGGGGGGGAGAAGTAGTTAAGATTTGCCTTACCAGAGTCTATTCCTCCGCCTACTCCTGCGAGGCCCTCAGGATGCAGGATGTTCAAGACTTGCTCCTCCCATGTTGTAAATTCTGGGGGAGGAGGTGGGGGTCCGCCGCCAGTCTTCTGCACCGCGATGTTGTGCCTGGATACCATGGAACGCACCTTCCCCCGTAGGTCGTTCCACCTCTTCCTGATGTCGTCCCGATTTCTTGGGTGCTGTCCCACAGCGTTGACCCTGTCGACTATTCTGCTCCATAGCTCCATCTTCCTGGCAATGGTGGTGTGCTGCACCTGTGCCCCGAACAGCTGTGGCTCTACTCGTGCAATTTCCTCCACCATGACCCTGAGTTCATCATCAGAGAACCTGGGGTGTCTTTGCAGTGCCATGGGGTGGTGTGGGTGATGTGTAGGGTGGATTGTGTGGTGCTAAGTGTGGTGATGTGTATTGTTGTGTTGTGTGATGTGCGTGCAAATATTGCTGGGTGACAGTGAATTGGGCGTCTGGGTGCTCGGATGTCTTTTCTCGGTGCGTGTTCACGAATCTCTAGGAGTGGAGGATTGTGGGTGATGTTTTATATTTAATTGGGTGTGTGGGAGTGGTGTGTGTATGTGTCTCAGGTGTGTGTATTTTGAATTGTCCAATGTGGTTGTATTTTGTAAGTGTGTGTGTATTTTGAGCGCGGCGATGTGTACCGCCAATGGAATACCGCGGTTGAAAGACCGCCGCGTGGATTCGTGTGTCGTGATAGTGTGGGCGTATTTCTGTTGGCGTGACGGTGGAGGTTTGGTCATCGCCAGTTTCTCGCTGCCCTTTGGTGTGGCAGACTTTTGTGGATGTCTGAATTTTGGCGGTTTGCCTGTTGTGGGTCAGAATGACCGTGGCGGTTTACCGCGGCCACGGCGGTGTTATGGCGGTCTTCTGAACGGCGGTAAGCGCCTTTTACCGCCGAGGTTGGAATGACCCCCATAGTAATGTGGTTTATATGTCTTGACAGTGAAATATTGCTAAATTCGTTTTTCACTGTTGCAAGGCCTGTCGCTCTCAAAGGTTAACATGGGGGCTACCTTTAAATCTGATTAAAGTGTAGATTCCCTTTGGGGGCAGATGGACATGTGGAGTTTGGGGTCTCTGAGCTCATAATTTAAAAATATATCTTTTAGTAAAGTTGATTTTAAGATTGTGTGTTTGAAAATGCCACTTTTAGAAAGCGGGCATTTTCTTGCTTATACCATTTCTGTGACTCTGCCTGTTTGTGGATTCCATGTCTGGGTCAGTTTGACAGTTGGGCTGGTTGCACCTCACACTAGACAGTGACACACAAGGAGCTGGGGTGTAGTCTACATTTCCTGATGAGCCATCTGTGCTAGGAGGGAGGGGAGGAGTGGTCACTTACACCTGAAAGGGCTGTGCCTGTCCTCACACAAAGCAGTCTCCGACCCCCTGGTGAGTGTCTGGGGCGTGGCCTGAGCAAGGCAGGATTTCACATTCAAAAGAGACTTTACTTTGAAGTAGGCCTACTTCAAAGGAGAAATGGGGTATCAGAAGGGCACCCAAAACCACAGACTTTAGATCACTTCTGGACATCAAGAGGAACCCCTGCCTGGAGAAGAGCTGAAGAGCTGAGGAGAAGTGCTGCCCTGCCTGTGACTGAGCTTTGAGGAGCTATCCTGCAGTTGCTGCTTCTGCCAGAGTAAGAGGGCAAAGACTGGACTTTGTGTGTCTTCCATATTGTGAAGAAATCTCCAAGGGCTTGATTTAGAGCTTGCCTCCTGTTTGAAGTCTCAGGGACAGCAAAGACTTCTCTCTGCCAGCACCTGGAGTCTCTGGAGAGAATCCTACTCTGCCCTGTGGTGCCCATCCAGTTCCTGGAACCCTGAAAGGAGAAGCTGGCAGCATAAAGACAAGGAAATCCACGCACAGAGCACTGTGCGGGGAAAAGATTGATGCAACTCTGATCTGTGGCTGAAGAAACGACGCGCCGCAGGCTCCGCAGCTGAGAAACGACGCTTGCAGGAAACGCGACCGAAGAATCGACGCACGGACCAGGAGAAATGACCCGCAGCGTCGCTGACGGAGGCTGGGAGATCACAACGGGCGCTGCGGGGTTTTCGGATCATTGTGCGGCTGGATTTCTGACTCAACTACCGCTGTGTTGGTGTTATTTTTGACGTGCACCAGGTACATTTTCATGGTAGCAGCGCTAGTGTGTGTTTAAAACTACTTAAAGACTCTTTTTGCATTTTTATTGATAACTTGACTTGTGTATTGTGGATTTTTGTCGTTTTGGTCTTGTTTTGTTTAGATAAATATTTCCTATTTTTCTCAACTGGTGTTGTGTCATTTTGTAGTGTTTTCCTTAAGTTACTGTTTGTGTTGTTACAAACACTTTACACCTAGCACTCTGAAGTTAAGCCTACTGCTCTGCCAAGCTACCAAGTGGGCAAGCAGGGGTTAGCTGAGGGTGATTCTCTTTTACCCTGACTAGAGTGAAGGTCCTTGCTTGAACAGGGGGTAACCTGACTGTCAACCAAAGACCCCATTTCTAACAACAATGGAATAAGTTACGATGGTGCTGGCACTGTAGCTCACGTTGATACTGAATAAGTGAATACCTTTTTGATGCCTAAATATGAATTTACTTGCTGATGTGGCGCAGATTAGTATACGTGTTGTAGTGGAAAATCCAATCACAATGTAAAATCCTTCATTTGCTGCAACTCCGCAGGTTTAAATGAATTGTGTGGTTAGTGTGTGTGTGTGTGTGTGTGTGAGTGAGAGAGAGTGAGAGGGAGAGAGACAGACAGGGATAAAAAGAGAGAGAGAAAAGCAGAAGTTTTAGTAGAAATAGATTCTGCACATCAGTTTGCAGCACCTGACTTTTCTAGATTTGTGGACTGATTAAATTAACAACTCTAGTTTATTTGTGAGATATCGTATGTCCTTCCTTTTCAGCCAGTACCTCCTATACCCTTCCTTCACATACTGCCAATAATAATGTTACCCACTAATTCAAAAGCCTCTCCATCCACCTCCTCATTCATGTACTCCAAAACTAATCATGTCACACCATGACTTAGAGGACTTTCATGGTGAAGGCTTGATTGCATGTTGGATGTGTGTTCTATATTTTATGCCATGTTGCTACCTGGTCTGAGTTGAGGTTCTTTTTTGTATCTGGGCCACCTTTTTGTAAATATTGACCATTTGCAAATGTTTGTGCATTGCTATTTGCAAATCTCTCTTTACATATGATTACAATTGAAGGTCAATGTGAAATTACGCTTCTTTCGGGCCCATTTTTTTAATTCTGCCCTTTCATTTTATATGTGATGGATTTCAAGGACTCATTTGAGCATTTACATATAATTATGGGAGTAATTTGTAAGTCACTGATGCTTTCTACATCAGACCCCCACCTTCTGTTGATTTTAAGTTAATTTTAAATATGAACAAGCACAAGTATAGCATGAAACTCTAGTGATTTGTGAAAATAAAATCATATGCTTTGTGAATCTGAGGGACATCATGATTTATAAAGTGAAAGGTGTTAGAAATTAGGTTTCTGGTTGGCAGATGAATGCACCCTGTCCAAGCAGGAACCACAATCCTAGTCAGGGTGATTCACAAACACACCCTAGGTTAACATGTGCTCACCCACTGGTACCTTGGCACAGACCAGTCAGGTTTAACTTAAGAGGCAATATGTAAAGTATCTGTGCAACACGCCAAACAGTAACACTGTGAAAACACCACACAAAAGAGCGCCACACCTGGTTAGAAAAATAGAGCTTAATGTAATACATAAAACAAGACCAAAATGACAACAATCCAATAGGAAGAACTTGAGATATCCAGTTTTGAAGAATAATCTGTAAAAGAGCACTTAGAAACTAGAAGCGCCAACCGGAGATATCTGCTTGTGGTGGACTGGGCTAAAGTCAAAAGTACAGGCCAACTGCAATGGAACAGGAGCTGCTTACAGCGACCCCTATTACGCCTTCTGAAAAAATTTACCTTAATCGTGGTTGCCTCAATGTTGAAGATGCAGGAGCAGGCTGAAACAATGCATCAATGTTGATCCCTGACTTGGAGGCGCTGCGTCAATCCTTTCTACTCACAAGAGAAGATGCAGTGATTTTCACCACGCAGCAGTAGTGATGCATTGGGTCCAAAATGCAGCGGTTCCAAAGGTGATTTGCAGAGGTCAATCTGCACTGGAGAGGCGATAAGTCTACTCTGATCTATGTAAAGCAGGGCATTGTGCAGGTTCCGATCCACACAACAGGGGTGATGTGCCCGTTCCAATCTGTGCAGTGGCAGCTATGCGTTGATTTTTGCTGGAGCAGTATGTTATACCCACTTCCCAGAGCCCAGGACTGAATTGGCAGCATTTGGCAGGGCATGACTCACAACTGGCAGAGTTCAGGTGATGTAGCAGGTGAGCTGGGAGTCTTTTGTATCCATGAGACTTCAGAAAAGAGAAAGCAAGCAAGCAGGCAAGCCCTTGGAGTTACTTTGGATTTGGGTTGGAGGGATACTGGTTCAGTCCTTCTCACTCCCTGGCAAGGAGGGCAGGAGGCAGGAGGCAGCAGGTCAACACAGCAGAGAGGGAGTCATGCACAGTAGCAGTCCTTTCAGCACAGCAGTCCCTCTTTCTGGCAGACTATTCACAGGTCCAGAAGTGTACTGTGTCGGAAAGGTTAAAAGTCCAGTTCCTATACCCAGAGGTGCCTTTGAAGTGGGAGATACTTCAAAGACGTGCTTTGAAGTGCACAGAGGTCCTCCCTTCCTGTCCCAGCTCCAGACTGACTATATGGGGTTAGGCAGTCCTTTGTGTTGGGAAAGGACAGTCTATTCAGGCGTAAGTGTGAGGCTGTGCCCAGCTCCTCCCTTCCAGCCTGCCCAGGATGGCCCATCAGGATGTGGATGGCCCATCAGTCATACCTAAGCTATCTTTGTGCATGGCTGTCTGAGGGAATGCACAAGGCCAATCTGTCACTCACCCCAGATGTGTATTGGAGACAAGCTGCAGGCACACAGGGAAAAGAGCAGGAAAATGTCAACTTTCCAAATGTGGCATTTTCAAAATTGTAGCAATAAATTTGACTTTACCATTAAAGAGGATTTATTATTACAATTGCATAGGTACTAAACATGAGATAATGAGATATCTACACCTTCTAAATTAGGAATTGCACCTTATTTAATGTAATAAGGAATTCCTAATGCTATCCAATGTGCGTGGTAGGCCTTGTAATGAAAAATGACTTTGGGAGTTTATCACTACCAGGACATCTAAAACTTAAACAATGCACAGCACCCTGCCCTATTGGTTATCTAGGACCTACCTTAGGGTTGATTTATATGTGACAAAAGGGGAGTTTAAGGCTTGGGAAGTGGTTTTAAATGCCTAATAGACATGCAAGTGTAACACTGAATTCAACCTGCAGTGGCAGGGCTGGGGCATGTTTTAAGGTGCTACTTAAGTGGGTAGCACAATCAGTGCTGCATGCCCAATAGTAGCATCTAATCTACAGGCCTGGACCATGTAGTGCACTTTAATAGAGACTTAGAAGTACATTAAATATGTCAATTGGGTATATAGCAATCAATCCATGTTTTAGGGAGAGAGCACAAGCACTTTAGCACTGGCTAGCATTGGTAATGTATACAGAGTCCTAACGCCATCAAAAATGAATTCAGCAAAAAGTGGAGGGAAACAGGCAAATGTTTTGGGTACCCTCCAAGAAAGGACCATTTCCAAAACATGGTTTCGAGAGAATTTTGAAATACTATCTTAAATGCACTTTATTATTTATCGTTACTGTTGGACTTTTTTTTCCTTATGCAGGGTCATCCCCGGTCTTTTTGTCTCCTGCCTCCTATTTTTTCTGACCTCTTGCTGTTGGCTCTAGGACTCTGAGCACTTTATCACTCCTGCCCAGTGCTAAAGTGCAGCTGCTCGCCCATCTAAAGTTGGTATGATTGGCTTCTACCTAATTGACATATTTAATTTACTTGTGAGTCCCTCGTACCCTCTATACCCAGGGCCTGTAAATTAAATACTACTAGTGGGCCTGCAGAACTGCTTGTGCCACCCACTGAAGTAGACTTTCAAACCTGCCTCAGGCCTGCTAGCGCAGGGCCTGTGTGCGCAGTTTTCTGCCACAGGAATCTGGCATGTAAATTTACTTGCCAGGTCCAGAACTCCCCTTTTACTACATGTAAGTCACCCCTAAGGTACGCCCTAGCTAGCCCTACGGGCAGGGTGCCATGTATGTAGAAGGCAGGACATGTGCCAGGTTGTGTGGCCTGTCCTGGTAGTGACAAACAGCCTAACTTGGTGTCTCACTGCTGTGAGTGCTGCCTTCTCATAGGATTGCATTAGAAATGCCCTGCTTTATGTGTAAGGGGTATTGCCTGATTTATGAGGGGTAGCATAGGCGTGTTTGGTATGGTTGTGATGGTGATAATAAATGCTGCTTACTGGTGTAGGTGTATTTTTTATTACTATGACAGAAATGCCACTTCTAGAAAGTGCACATTTCTCCGTGCTTATGACTCTGGTGTTTTGCAACTTGCCTCCACTCCACGTCTGGGCAGACTGACAGTTGGGGCTTTGTGCATACTTTTCAGACAGTCTGCACACGGGGAGGGTAGAGGTGTCAGAGAGGTGCATCTGCATACTGAATAGTCTTCCTGGGCTGAGAGAAGAGAGAGGAGGAGCACACCTACATTTGTAAAGGCTGTGCCCTGGCCTCACACAATAGGGTTGTTTACCCCCAACTGATGTATGGAGCCTGTGCTGAAGGAGAGAGGGGGCACTCCCAGAACCAGTTGTAACTGGTTGGAACCTCCTCTCCCTACCATTGTAAAACACTGTAAGGACTGAGTATAAGCACCGGGGAATTTTCCCCACAATTTGGAGACTCTTTGAATCATCTTGACCTGGGCACAGAAGGCTGGAAGGACTCACCAGAGACCGCCAAGGACTGCTTCTGTGCTGACCTGTGACCTGCTGGGTCACTGTGAAGGACTTGTCACCTGCTGCATCTTTTTGTGCTGGCCTGTTGCTGGGCCCCTCCACCTGTGGGGCTTTCTACAGAATATTATCCCCCAGGGGCAGGGTGCTGTGGCCCCTGAGCCCTGCATCCATTTTAAAGCACGAGGCATGCTTCACTTTGTTAGTAAGTTAAGCGCTTTGGAAAGCACCTCTTCGGGGACTCCTTTAGCGGTTGCAAGTGCTGCCCCTTTTCTGTATTTTGCTCCTTAAAAAGCGCTCATCTGCTGTGAGGAGGCATCACCACCAAGACACAGGCTGTGTGTTTTTCAGCACCGGTGTGGCGCTGTCCTTTGTGCCTCCTGGGCACGAGAAGACTCGATGTAGCAAGAAATTGGAGCAAGAGCACTCCTCTCATGCCCCTGGAGTGAAGCACGCTCCTCGGGGCGCCCCGGGGCACAGGCAGGCCCCTACATTGGTGCCTGCCTTTTCCGACGGCCAGACGGGCCGCTGAGTGCTGCTGGTGCCGGTGGGCAGGGACAGAAGCCACATTGGTGGCTCCCTCGCCCCACCAGGCCCCTGTTGGTTCCTTCTGCTGGGCAGGCGGAAAGGAAGCCTCACTGGCGGCTCTCCCTGCCCCCACAAAACTCCTGACCTGTCTTCAGAGGCTGCAGGCAGGGCGGGAACCCAGCTTGAGGTGCCCACGCACCGCTGGTCTCCATTTGTGGCCCCTTGTGGGCCAGTGCCAGTTGGTGGTTCCCTCCCGCATTGGAGGGCCAGTGCAGGCCCGGGGGGGGGCAAGAAATTGCAGGCCCCAGGAGGCACCCCCTCTCCCCTGCATTATCCCGAGGACACTGGCCCCCCTGGTGAGGGCCGGTTGAGGCCCGGGGGACCCCCAGTGATGGTGGGTCCCTGGAGGGGCCCATCCACAGCACAGAGGAGGTGTGTGCCACCCTCCTCTGCCTCAAAGGATACCAAAGGCCCCTGTTTTGCACAGAGCAGCGCCGGGGGCCCCATTTTTAATCTTCTAGGCACTGGAGGTGCCTTCATCATTACAACAGGTATTCCCTAAAGGAACCATATATTTATTCTAAGTTCTTTCTACAGACTTTGTGTATACATATATTGCCTACCTGATTTATGATGTTTACAAATGTATGAAAATGTTCCTGTTATGGGCATACCGTGCTAATATGTTTCTATGACTTGCCATGTGGTTTATAATGTTCCTACTATGGGCGTTTATGATATTCGTATGACAAGTGTTCTGGTGTAATAACATGTTTCCTGACTACTGCTTATGTTGCGGAATATAACATATGCGTTATATGTGTGTTATATGTGACTACTGCTAGTTTGCAGAGTAACTAATGTGTAAGGTTCTGACAACTGCTAAGGTAGCAGAATACTACTGCTATGTGATGTTTGGTCTAATAATTGTGTTGTGTACAATACAGTATATTTTCATATAATCTGGTGTTGTGTTTCCTTTGTGGTGGGGATAGTGTGTCACCTGTGCTGTGTGTGTCATGCAAATGCTTTACACATTGCGTCTGGGATAGGCCTGACTGCTCGTGCCAAGCTACAAATGGGGTGAGCAGGGGTTATCTTGGATGTGCCACTCCCTTGCCCTGACTAGAGTGGGTGGGTTCTGCCTGGCTGAGGTGCATACCCTAGCCAACCCGAAACCCCATTTCTAACAGTTACATACACGTGTTGAATTTGATTCTGACTCCAGAATCATAGGATGTTCTTAGGATGTATATGTATGCAAGGGAACATTTTGACTGTCAGTGGAGATCAGGTCCTTTGCCTGATCGGTTGTGTTTCGGCATCTTCTGTGTGAGGATAATAAAAAATATTTCTATGCACCTGTGGTGTTGGTGTATCCTTTCAACACTATTTCAGTTGAGATCTGCAAAACTTGGAAATATTGTATTCTTTTCCTTTGTCATTTTTCTAATTTCAAATTCCATGCGTTTATTGTGAAATCATACAATGTGTGTATCATACTATTTGATTCTTTCTACGTTTTTAGCTTTTTAGGGACACATACAATTTTATAATCATAACTTTACACAGATCTATATTTCATGATTCCTTCAAGACTGTTACAGCTTTTAACCCATGTTGTACCTCTCTTACTAGAGAGGAACAACGAGTCTGTTTCTAGCCCTTTCAGTGTAAAGGGAGTGAGATGTGGTGGTGCAGGCTTTATGGAAGGATATTTTATTCCGCTGGATTCATGCTAATTGCCTAAACTATCAGGTACTACTTCATAAACCTAAATCAATTAGGAGAAATATTAATGGTAGCTTATGTCCTTAGTGTTTTATGATGTTTAATTTTTTGCTACTCTACAGTTATAATTGAAGGGCTTGTCTGCTTTAGACATCCCACCCCAAGCATACCACAATATACTACCTAACTTTGATTGCATATAAATGCAGACCACATAATACATTAAAAGTGGTTCGCTGGGTATAAAGTATGAGGCTAATTTTGTTTTATTGGCACACAGTAACTGCAGTGACATATTACACGGCAGCTCCATAAATGAATCGTTAATTTGTTGCTGAATAATTTAAGACCCCCGTGTTCTCTGAACTACAATCTGATACATGTAGCCGGCCTCGTAAAATGCTTCTACCACGACAGCTATAAAACATTTTGCTGAGCACTGATGGTTATGTATGTGTGCGTACGGAGGGGGGGAGGGGTACAAATTGACACCGGAGGAGGCCTGAATGTTTCTGCTAGCTCCACTATGGAACGTTTGAGTTTTTACCACAATTTATTGTTTGCAGAACTGACATTTACCTCCACTGCTTGAGAAAGAAAAAAAGTATTTTTTGACAAAATCGTTCTCACTTTTTATGCTGATCAATTAATCTCCCTAATAGAAATTATTAAAGTCATGATTGCTCTATATCTCTATAGAACTTATTACGTTCCTTTTGGTATACCTGGCTTAAGCTTAGGTGGCACTGGTGCAACGGCAGTCTTTCTGTCTCAGACGTTGTTAAGAATAGGTCCAGCTCTGTTGATTATATTTGTTTTCTTCTGCTTCCCTGCTTTTGGTAATGGCTGGCTTGTTTTTAGCATAACGTTATTTTGCTGCTGTCCATTTATTTCGAATTTTTATGTAGGGTGATATGTCTGGCTCAAATGCATCAGAGTGCCAGATGGTTCTCAGTGTTAGGGTGTCATCTTGATTTGTCTCGCAGACCTACATTTTTAACTCGCACTCACCTGTGCAAAAGCCATATAAATTAGTACCATGTCATGTAACTAAGGTGTACAAGTCAGAGTTAATAGTAGGTCTTATTTAGGGCTTGCAGTAACAATACCCTGGTTGCATTTATCTATAAATTCCACATGGTACTATCCACCATTTCTCAAAGTTTCTTATTTTGTACCCTGTGGTATTATTAATCAAGTGTCAACGTTTCCTATTTTACAGCTTGCTGGGCAAAAATTACTAATGCACACTTCTTGTGTTTGAAGAACTGACATACAAATTACATATAGGCACAACTCTATATTAGTTGCATTAAACAAGTTGAGGCCTGAATTAGATGAGTAGTAATGGCAACATTGCCAAAATTCACTACCTAGCTCCTCTACATGTACAATGAACCTATTCAGAGTTACCGGCATGGTGGAAATCCATCCATCATAGACTCCATTGGCTTTAATTTCTCTGACCATGCCTACAGTGGTGACCTCTCTAAAAAAAAGACTTCACATTCTGTCTCTGAAATGCTAGGAAACACACCCAGGGCCATATAATGCATAGTGCCCTAAGGGCCCACCTTGTGTGTATGCCTGCTTTTGCGCCCGAGGTATTATGGTATTACCGAAGGCATCACAAAAGCTTGTATTGCCCCTATGAAGATGCACATGGAATGCCAATGCAATCTTGAAAGGGTGTTCCCTCTCAAGTTAGCACTGACACTCCATTTGCCCCAGAGCAAAGACACCAGGCACAAAGGCAAATACGCCATCAGCAGGCACACTGACTTTACACCTCAAAAGGATGGTTTACCATCCTTTAGTGCTACCACCTCAAGGGCGGAAGAGGGTCCCATCAACTATCATTAACATTTGGACTCCCTATGCATTTCCCCGCAGGTCGGTGCAGTCACTCACTGCACTTGCCTGGTGGGGATAGCTGTCCCTCTTTAAAGTGAAATATGTTGCTGTCTGTATAGAGAAAAACAGGGCAGATGTTTCACCCAGCTATTCTGTATTTCAATACTAGACTTCCCTCAGGGCAGCTCAAGTTCACTGCTGCCTTAGGGGCAGCACATTACTTGTAAAAGGGTGCATTGTCCCTGTTTGCACTCTCCAACTATTTTAAGGTGCATTGGGTGCAAAAAGAGACAGTGCACCCCTTGCATAATAGAGGCCCTGACATGGTTTGGAGGCTAGATATATATGCATGGACAAAATAGTAACAATCCCGTGAAGTGCACACAAAAGGAATTTATTCCATGGAGTCCATAAATCAAGGATTATGTAAAAAAAACACTTTAATAGTTCACAGACAGAAATCGGAGATCATCCTATGCTATCCCCTTTCTATTCTACATGGTTGGAGTGGGTAACGTAGTTCCCAATATTACCATTATATTTGTTTTTTTAAATAACAGTGGTGAGATTTAAATTCACTTTTGCGTCACAACTTGTACATATTTCTTTTTTTTAATTGTAAATATGAAAAACTTGCAAATGTACTAAATTTGTCTTTTCTGCATGGTCTTCCCAGATTTGTAGCCTTTTCCTGGAACATACTTTTGTTAGTATTAGGACTCCTTGCATACTCACACGAATGCTGCAGTATATGTGTTATGGCCCATGACAAACATGGTTTCATCCAATGTATCTATTTAACTCTGCTGTACATCCATTGTAGATGATTAAACACATGCACCTATGTCATGAAAGGTTAAATGACATGTGAGGGCTGTGGTATGCGTTTTTACCACCCATATGTATGACAAAAATATACTGTATGTCTACCAAACACAGATGTGTTCTTGCTGTGCTACAGTTTGAGTGCAGTTTGAGTGCAATTTGAGTGCCTAGCAGTGGGACATGGCATGGAAAATTACCTTTGCCATAAAGCAGAAGCCAATCTTTCTGTAATCTTAAATTAGCTCTACAGAATGCCTTGTATTCCTGCAGGACAGGGTGCTAGGATATAAAAATAGGACACGCTATATATTGGGGTTATTATGCTCTCTCAGTGAAATAAAATCCAAAGCCATTACACTGTGTAGGCTTTACTAGACCTTTCCCTGATCTCGTTTACATGGGATTAAAATGTTTATTTTGAATGTCCACATTGGGAAATGCTAGAAAAATGCTTCAAAGGTATTTCCTACTTGCTTTACAAAATGTGATCTACATGTAAGTGGAAAAGGACGTTGTTAAAAGTGTGCTTTAGCCTGCCTCATTCCCATTGTTGAGGCCAACTCATTCCTAAAATAATAAACCAATTCCTTTTGTTTATTGGCTTGAAGTGTTTTGATGACAGTCCTAAACAACATGCACATTGTTAAGATACAACGCTGGTGATATTGCTCCAAAGCAATGTACATAAAGATGTACATAAAAAGATATAAGACATTACAAAAGAGGCATGAAACGTGTAACGTGTGCCATGAAAGAGAAGTGTTAACATTTCAGAATTTGCATTCCATTGAATCAGTGGAATTGTAGTATTCTTAAATATCGAAATATGGTAAGTATTAAATATTTGACCTTTTCTTTCCTTTTTTCCTTTTCACAGCATTAACTCATTATCCTCAACAGTACCTTCATGTTGGGATGTGACTGGACAACCCTATAACACTATATAAAATTGCAAAATAAAATACATTTTCATTATGCATTGCACATATTTTAGTCCTGCTATCATGATCACCTGAACACATGGCCCCTTGCACTTACATTTAACTACTTGCAACAGTATTTCCTTGTTTGGAATAAATTGATATAGACAGAGCATATCTCTTACTAAATTTAATTTGTCCTGCTGTTAGTGGTCTATGTTTTTGACTCACTATTTTAACTCTGCCAAATAAAGTAATTCATTATTCTAGAACCGCATTCCTTTATTAGTGTTATTGTACAGAAGTTCCAGCTTCTCAAACATTTAAGAGTTTTGGTTTGTCTCTTTCAGTTGTTAAAACTTTCAGGGCATTTCTCACTATTTGCAACTTGTTGAGGTGCCCAGTCTTGTTTTAAGGATATACACAATTCATACTCATGACAAATATTTGCATACCAATCATTTTTAAACAATAAGTTTTGGACAATTTTGGTCATTCTGAAACCCGCCTGCATTGTAACATTAAAGCTGGTGTGAGCATGGAAACAAATTTACTTAAAGGTCCCATTTCAAATTGGAGTTTAAAATTTGCTGCAAAACAGCATTATGCAAAGAAGGGAATGAGGATGTCACTTTGACAGGTCAGGTCTTAGTACGTCTTTGCACTAGAGAAGTCCTTTGAATTACAAAAGAATATTAATTAGAAGCTATTTGCCTTTTTCTCCTATTATTGATTGTGACTGAACATGGCTTTGCAGGTGATATGTTTACTTTTTTACAATGTCATTTTTGCTTTAGCAACTCATTGTGCTTCATGTTCACTGCATGCTGTATCCCTCATTGTGTTTCCCTCTGTGTTTGGACATCTTAAGTGACCTGGAAGAAAATTGAAGTAATTACATTCTTGTCTTGTGGTTTATGGCAAATGAATGAAGCCTAGTGATTTCATTATCATGCTAGTCAGAAGGTCTGAACTTACTGCAGCTCCCATGCTTCTGGGATCTAGCAGCAGAGAGGAACCACATGGCAGGGATTGCATGGATGTACGCCTTTGCACATGTTTTCATTTGCCAAGTTATGCGTTTACCAAAGCCATTGTTAGATTTCATTTGGTTGCATGGTTTGATTTTGTCTTCATATGTTTGTGTCTTTTTATTTTTTCCATTCACCAGATGTTCCAAACACTTTGTTTTCAACCACTATCATCCCCTCTTTTACCACTGAAACTGTCACAACCTCTGTAACCATAACAACCTGCACAAGCACATCTGCAGCCGTCTTCACCGGAGGTACTGTATGTTTTTTTTCTTCCAATCACAAGCAAGTTTACTTTGTAAAAAGGGAGCAGTAGGCAATTGGCAAGCTTAGAAGTACACATTCAGACACACAATTGGTGGTTGGTGTGTGACTACGATGTGTGAATGGCCACAACAACTCAGCATTTCAGAAATAAATGCCATTTTTATTTCAACATACTTGCAATGTTTCTGATATGTAACAGTATGTTGTGAGCTGTTTTGCCAAATTATTTTCACATCAGACATTTGATGTCAAGATGACTCAACACTGCATCTTTTTTATATAATTTATAATTACATTGCTCACATCCTGATTTGCATGTTGTGGGGTGGAAGTGGAGAGTATTGCTGTGGCATTCATTAAACTAATAAGAATGGAGTAAGAATATGAAAACAGTAATTTTGTACTGAATTGGTTATATTCTGAATTAATATGACATTCTACAACATGGAACCCAGGGGCACAGCCTGTTGTGTACAGGGCCTCTATTTTTCTCATTGATTCTGGTGGTTATATTGCACTTTTAGACTAATAACCAAAGGCTGAACAACTGAGCACTAGCAATGCCTCCCTTGAATGTAAGAGGAGAAAACACAAATTTATATGAGATTAGTCACTCTTCCCCACACCCCCACATTCTATGTGTCACAATCGTAAACTGATCTTCAATGACACCTTGGAAACAAAAAACCAATAATGAAAGCAATACACTCTACCACAAAGATATTTTTTCTTCAAAATTATAGCTTTGCAGCCATTCTGGTTTATGCAGTTACGTTTACAAGAATGCATGACGTAAACTAACATGCTTACAGACTGCCTCATATAAAGTATATGTAAGTAATAAAGCATTTCTCAATTATGCTTTCAACGAGAGCAATGAGTCTTTTCACCCATCATAAGGGGTGGAGAAATCAGGCATCATAACTCAAACAACAATTCCAAATGACAGTATGACCCATTTGGCCATATAAGGAAAAGTCCAGTCTTGAAATACATAAACAATAAATATGACAAAGGTATTTACTGCAGGTATAGACTGAAATTTATGTAAATGATTCTCAAAACACAACTACAGAGATACAGAATCACCATGGGCTGACCAAGGCAACGAAAAATGTTAGATAAAGACTTTGAACTAAACACTAAGCACTATGCAGAGTGCAGCACACACAGAAAAAGCATAAACAAGGAAAAATAAAAATATTTCTCCTTGTTGCACCACTTTAACGCCACCCCTAAGGTGGCATTAGCTCTTGGCGCCACCTAGGGTTTATGTTTTCTTGTAAATCTGGGGTGGTGTCACAAGCAATGAGTGTTGTGTGGAAACGCCCACAGCAACACCCATTGAACTCCCCTCTGCCGCATAACTCTGTGTCAGGGGGCCATATTTACAAGTTGAGGTTAAGCCACTTGTTAGAAATGGGGTTTCTGGTTGGCTATGGTAATCACCTCAGCCAGGCAGAACCTACCCACTCTGGTCAGTGCAAGGGAGTTACACATCCAAGATAACCCCTGCTCACCCCCTTGGTAGCTTGGCACGAGCAGTCAGGCCTAACCCGGAGGCAATGTGTAAAGCGTTTGCACAACACACACAGCACACGTGACGCAAAATGTACACCACAAAGTAAACACAACACTGAGCTATGTAAAAAAAATTGTATTGCACAAAACATAATTAGACTAACATTACACATCAGTAATACCCTGCTACCTTAGCAGTTGTCAGAACGGTACACAAGTTACTAATACTCTGCAAGAATAAGCAGTAGTCACATTAGAACACATAGGTACTCAGGATTCTGCAATATAAGCAGTAGTCAGGAATCACAGTAAAGAATTATATGCACTTGTCATGAACATCTCGTAAATACCCATAAAAGGAACATTGGAGAACATATCACAAGTCATAAAAGTACATATCAGCATGTCATGCCTATAAAAGGAACATCAGCACATATATGTAGCGTCATAAAAGCAGGTAGGAAACATATAAACAAGGTCCATACTAGGCTCACTGAGCCAATATATCCCTAAAAGTACCTGGTTATATGGAGATAAGGCACTCCTAGTGCCTAGAAGATGAGCCTGGGGGCCCCTGGCGCTCCTATGCGCAAAACGGGGGCCACACGGTGCTTCTGGGGAGTGTGGTGGACTGCACCCTCTCTGTTGCAACAAACGGGCCCCTCCTGGGGCCCCCGATCTCTGTGGAGGCCTCCCTCAGCCTTCGCACGCCCTTCACAAAGGGTGGGGGCCAAGCAAAGCCCAACAATCAGGAATGGGGGCGAGAGGACGGGGCCTCCGTTGACGCCTCCCTTCCCCAGGGATAATGCCCGATTAAAAAATAGGAGCGTCCAGCTCCTATGGCAGAGACTGGGGGTAGGGGGGCATTCCCCTCACCTCCCCCTGAATCCTGCTCCTCAGGGGTGATCCTGGGATCCGGAGGAGACCTCCGATGAGGTATCTCTCCCTCCTGGGACTGCAGATGCACACTTGCCCGCACCCGATGTGATGCACAAGTGTTTTTCTATTGAATCCCGGGCCGCTGCGGTAATTCAATAGAAATGGAAGGCAGCTGGTGCCCCGGGGGTACTGATAGGAGCACTCTTGCTCCGTTTACCTTTTCCCGTTCTCCGGGGGCATCAAAGAGTGCGCGATACCTGCGCTTGGTCAGAAGATGATGCCCGGGCTGTGGCGGTGATTGTGGGGCAGCCAAGAAGTGCTTTTCAAAGTGCTAAGACCATATTTGTAGCCTGTGTGGTAGCGGTGATTATCCTGCATGGAAATGTGCCTCGAAGCGCAAGGGGGCACATAAGAGCGCTCTCCAAGCACTAAGGAGACATTGAGGCAGCGCTCTTTGTGCAGGGAAAAGTTACAGGGGTCGGGGGCCACAGCACCCTACTCCTGGAGACAGAGGGTAAGGCAGCACAGAGCTACCAGGACCCAACACAGGCCAGCACAAGGGGTGCAGATGGTGGCAGTTCCCCCTAGTGACCAGGCAGGTCACAGGTCAGCACAGCAGCAGCATTCCAAGGTGGTTTCCTGGTGAGTCCATTCAGCAGCGTCCTGTGTCCAGTTTCAAGTCCCAAGAATGTCCAAAGAATGTCTAAATTGTGGGGAAAATTCCCCTGTACTGATACTAAGTTTACAGTGTTTTTTCCAAAGGGGAGGAGAGGGGGTTCCAACCAGTTACAACGGGTTCTGGGAGTGACCTTTCTCTCCTCCAGCACAGGCTCCAAACATCAGTTGGGGGTAAACAACCCTATTGTGTGAGGCTAGGGCAGAGCCTTAACAAATGCAGGTGTGCCCCACCTCTCCCTTCTCTCAGCCCAGGAAGGCTATACAATATGTAGATGCACCTCTGTGACACCTCCACTCTCCCTGTGTACAGGCTGTCTGAAAAGTATGCACAAAGCTCCAACTGTCAGTCTGCCCAGACGTGGATTGGAGGCAAGCTGCAAAACACCAGTTATAAGCACAGATAAATGTGCACTTTCTAGAAGTGGCATTTCTGTAATAGTAATAAAAAATACACATACACTAGTAATGAGCATTTTGAATCACTTTCACAACCATACCAAACATGCCTATGCTACCCCTCATAAATCAGACAATACCCCTTACACCTAAAGCAAGGCATTTCTAATGCAATCCTATGAGAAGGTAGCCCTCACAGCAGTGATACACCAAGTTAGGCTGTTTGTCACTACCAGGACAGGCCATGCAATCTGGCACATGTCCTGCCTTCTATATACATGGCATCCTGCCCATAGGGCTAGCTAGGGCGTACCTTAGAAGTCACATACATGTAGTAAAAGGGGAGTTCTGGGCCTGGCAAGTAAATTTAGATGCCAGGTCCCTGTGGCAGAAACAGCGCACACAGTCCCTGCGCTAGCAGGCCTGAGATAGGTTTGAAAGGCTACTTCAGTGGGTTGCACAAGCAGCACTGCAGGTCCACTGGTAGTATTTAATTTACAGACCCTGGGTATAGGGATACCACTTTGCAAGGGACTTATAGGTAAATTAAATATGCCAATTAGGTATAAGCCAATCATACCAATTTTACAAGGGAGCGCACATGAACTTTAGTACTGGTTAGTAGTGAAAAAGTGCTCAGAGTCATAACGTCAGCCAACAAAGGTCAGAAAAATAAGGAAGCAAAAGGCAAAACATCTGGGGAATGACCCTGTAAAAGAGCCAGGTCCAACACCACCTAAAGTGGCTCAGCGCTGCCATGTAAATGTTCAAATGGGCACAGCACCACCAGAGCGTTGCTGAAAGTGATGCTCCGGTGGTGCTAGGGGCTTGTAAATAAGTCCCTAAATGTTTTGAGTATATAACATATTAGGTAAATTACAATTGTGTTCTTGTTCATGTTTGTTCAACTGCTCTCTCTGGCATGCTAACCAATTATTTCCCCTCCTGCTCCCAAAGTAGCTTTATTTAATAAATATTTGGCCCATACAGTGGTTGACTGAAACAATTACCGAAAATGTTTTGTTGCATGACATCTCTTTCTGCCCACTGACTTATTGTAGTGCAAGTGCCTTCTTTCTTCCTGCTAGTACATTCATTACTTATTGACTTCCTGATATAGAGAATATTACTTCAAGTGTTACAAAAAATATCACCAATTATGATAGAGTGTGAAGTTCTAAGCAATTAAACATATGTAATGTTTCTTCTTTAATCTACCCAATATATACTAATTTCATATGTCTTTTTAAACATTGATTGTATCTTTCAGGTAGGATATCAATTTTCCCCTTGTTTTAAGATTTTCTAAATAGGTGGACACATAAATACTTGACAAAGGCACTGCTTTCAAAGGGTGCAAAAGACTGCATGGACACCATTTAGGGGTCACCAGAGGTTGCAGCTGCGACCTCTGGTTTATCCTCATGACTCCTGGCAAATGTGTGCCAGGAACAGAGGAACAGCTTGTCTTTGGATGTCGATTTTAACTTTATTTTACTTGTTTTCTATCGATTTATGTATTACACTAATAGTGAATAATATTCAATATTATTGTAATAAAAAATGAAGTACAATTAGCTGGTATGGAACCCTGTCTGGTAGCTGTGGTAAGTAAAAATGCTTTTAAATGAATGTTGTTTGAGGGCTTGCAGCAAGATGTGTTCATGTTAGAGAGTGTGTGTATAAGTGAATGTATGTGTAAGCATGTGTGTGTGAGTGAAAGTAAAGGTCAAATGACCTATGATGTCCCCTCTGCTCCCCCTGGCATTTTGGTAAATTGAGAGTCCATGGTGAAATGATTAGCATTTCCACAGATAATACTAACATCAAGCTTAGGACACCTAATAATTTGTGGGACTGTATGTCTCTACCTATATTACTATGCAACATCTTTAGTCCTGATGCACAAAACCCACCAAACTCAATGATGTCCTAAAACCGGAGTCGTCCAACCGGAAATAATAAAAATAATTCACTTCTCTTATGCTTCGAATACAGACCTTTTTGTAGTGCATCACATCATGTTACGAAAGTCTCATTAAGAACTTCACACATTAAATCTATTCACTACACCCAGCAGGATAGACTTTTATTTTTCACTTATTCTGCAATGACGATTTTACCTCTGTGGCACACAAAATGTAAGTACATTTTAAATGAGAGGACTGCCTCTCTATGATTGTGGAGATTTTTTCCTTGCTAAATACATTGAAAATACACTGAAAATGTACCAGTTGCTTTTTGGGTGACATTCATTTTCATGAAAACAACCTAAATTGTTGCAGCTTTAGCAGGCTTTACTTTTAGCTGCAGCTGAATGGACAGCATAGGAATGGGCATAAAGTTTCAAATTTTTCTTTCCATGGAGCCTTCAGCTTAATCCAGGACAGGGGCGCTGTGTTTTGGAAACCGTAGGATTTGAGACCAGTAGGCAAGTTATCCTGATTGAATAGTGAGCCACATAGCTTGTACTTGAGCCATTGAGAACTTTGGTCTACATACATGTGTAGCTCTAAAAAGCGAATTTTTCATGATACAACAATATCAAATACTTGTAAATATCTATAGTTGAAAGCTAAGGCCCCTATTTATACTCAGTTTGCGTTGAATTAGAGTCAATTTTTTTACCCTAATTCAGCGCAAACCTAACTCCATATTTATACTTTGTCATTAGAGACGTCTAGCGCCAAAGTTATGGAGTTAACATCGTTTTCTGGACGGGAAAACCTACCTTGCATCAATGAGATGCAAGGTAGGCGTTCCCGTCCAGAAAAGGACGATATGGCCTTTGCGCCATATTTATCCCCCCATGCTAAAATACAGCAAGGGGGCCCTAAATAATGGTGCTAAGCTTACGTAGTGCCATTATTTAATGACTGGGTATGTGCAGGCATAAGGGGACCTGTAGGCATATTTCCATGGTCGGAGACTATGGAAATTGCCCACAGGTGCCCTTCCCTGACACCAGGGACACCCAACCCACACCAGGAGGACATGTAAGGATGGGGGACCCATCCAGGGTAAGTCCAGGTAAGTATTTCTTTTCCTCACCAACACCGCTCAGGGACCCTGGGTTGGGGCCCCCTGCATGGCTCTGGCCCCAATGCCCATGCCCAGGGGACATTTGTGCTCTGGGGATGGCCATTAGTGTGGTGGGCATGGCTCCTGTTTTTACGAAGACAGGAGCCATGTCCATGGGGGTTGTGTGCTAGAAAATGGCTCTACAATGCTTAGAGGCACAAGCCCCGGTTCCCCCTACGCTTCCCCAGTTCTGTTAGCGTCCTTTCCAAGGATGCTATCAGGGCATTAGCGCCGGCTAGCACCATTCCATAAATGGCCAGCGCTATACTTTTTCACGCAAAACTGCGCAAACGCAGTTTTGCATGAAGAAGTATAAATCTGCCCCTACTTGCTAATGGCTGTCTTTTCTTAACTATTCTCCATTAAATATGTAAACCAATACACCAAATGGGTTAAAAGTAACCAGGATAATAGATCACAAGATATCCATCATTTTGTAGTCTAGTACACCTTCGACCCTTTGTCTGGACAAGGTTTGCTGAATTAATGTATGTATACCAAAATTGAAAAGGGTGTATTTGAGACAGAAATGTGTGTATTTTCAGAACGCATATTCTGATGTTTGGAGAAAATTGTTGGATTTCCAAAGTATATGTAATATTTGAGTGATAAATCATGTGGTGCTGGGGAGACATATAATCCATAATGTTTGCTTGGTGCTAGGAACATTGCGACCAGGGATTGTGACCAAGGATGTTATACAAGTGGAAGCACTCAAATTGATAAAGCCTTTGATACAATACTGACTGGTGCACCTAAGTGATCCCTTCTAGTAACCTTGCATATGCTGCCTACTAATGTAATCTTGTCTGATGTTGTCACCATCACAACAATAAAATTAGTACCTCATGATTAATTTCATTGAACATAAGTAGTTCTTATTATAGAAAAGATTGGAGACCTCTGGCTTAGACACAAAGACATACCAAGAAACGCTTTAGAAATAAATTTATATGTGTGAGAGAATCCCAAAACCAAATATGCTCAAAATATGAAATTACAACTACAGCTGGAGAAAGGTGGGTGGGGAACATCGGAATGAAGAGACAGTAGAGGAGGGCAAAATAGCATGATTCTAGTCAATGTTATGGGATCATATGCATGAATGATACGTTACCATGCGGGGAGGTCCCATGGGTTACTTAACAGAATGTTCAATTTACTGTATGTGTAAATTACAGCCCAAATAAAGATGACTCATTGGTCTTTGATTGCTTGCTGGCTGAACTACATCTACAGCCCGAGTTTCTGATAATATGTGGTGACTTTAATTTCTCTTCACCCCAGCATTAAGTTGTCGCGCCGTGGGTCATAGAGTCAGGCTGTGGTGGAAGGCTGCAACTTAGGGATGCTCTGAAACAAGCAATGACATCTTACCTGCTTGTGGACGTTTGGCATAACTGTTGTCCCAGGGAGTCATGATTTAATTTCTATCCATTCACCATAACTCATTCTCATTTAAACTATTTTCTCTCACCACAGATGGATATGCAGATTAATCCAAGATTAGTATCTGACCACAACTCATTGTCTTTGTTCATTCAACCCAAAAGACCTGTTAAGTTTGCGCCGGATTTGCATTAAACAAAATGATGGAAAAATGTCGCAAACAGAGTATAAATATGCCCCTTAGAGCTATATGTTGGATCAAGTTCTACTATCTGCGTATGGGATGCACATAAAGCTTTTTGCAGGGGATACACTCTGAACTTTGCCTCTCTTCAGCGCAATGAATCAGGAATGGCTCAGTGTGAAGCCAGCCAAGACTGGTGGCAGGTCAAATTGTTGTCAGAACAACTTGCAACCTCTCAAACAGGCCCAAGGAAAATTATATGGGATGGGTCTACTAGAGGATAAGGGATAAGCATCTGTCTAGCTTTGAAAACAATGAAGGGATGGAGCACCTACTGTCCTTTCTGGTTAAAGATAAAGCAAACTCTAATAACATTCAGGGAATCATCAATGCCAAAGGTGAGCAGTACACTAACCAGAATTTATTAGGGAAGAGTTCAGTTGATTTTATTGAATGGTCTGCCAGGGGGAATTGTGTTGCTCCTACAGAAGCTGCAAACCAGTTTATCGCAGAGTATCACCATCAGAAACTGACCCGGTCACAGTGGCTAAGTCTGGCAGAACCAAAAACACAACTAGAAGTCGAGACAACAGTAAGCCGGCTGGCTAAGGGCAAAGCCTCTGGTTTCAACCAAATCCCTCTTGAAATTTATGGGGTCTTCTTATAGGCTTTAGCACACATTCTTCATGATTTCTGCAATTCCATTCTGTCTCTGGGTCGAGTGCCGGGCATTTGGAAATAGACCAATTTTGTAATTTTCCCCAAAAAAGAGAATGATCCTGTGCAATGTGGTTCTTACTGCCCGATCTCCTTGATCAGCACTGACTCTAAGACTTACAGCCAGATATTGGCCAATAAATTATCCTTTGTCATCTATAGCTTGGTTGATGAGAACCAGCATGGTTTGATACCATGGTGTGATACAACGCACATGTCGACACAGTGATTACCGCTGTAGAGGTTGCATCAGCAGATGGGGCCTTGGTCAGAATAATAATTCTCAACGCCAAAAATGTATTTGACTAGGTTTCCTGGATGTTTTTGTGAGCAATATTGTGCACTTTTGGATATAGCCGATGGGTCATATATCAGGTTCAACAACTTCATGACAGCTTGAAGTGTAGGATTCTCTGCTCTGGTACCCTTTTGGATACTATAGCAATCACCAGAGGTACCCGGCAGGGGTGCCCTCTCTCACCCCAGCCACATATCAGAGGTTAGACCAACACATTTTAATGCTGGTGTCTGCTTCACTACACTTAAATGCACCTGTGGCACTGGTGACCAGGCATCAGGTGATCAGCCCAGGCTAGGGGGCAACTTTGTTTTTATTCGTTGCGCTAGCATACAACAGGCACTGCCCCCACACGACTCTCACAATGCTCTCTGCTGTGCAGAGTGTTGCGCTGATAAAATGCTGTTTTGCCTGCATCTCGAGTGCTGTTGACCTCTTGGAACCACCCCCCAAGACATAATGATAGCCACTTGGGCAGGGCTGAGTGACGCACGTGTAAATGTGTATAACAGAAGCTACAGTAAAGTGCCACACAGTAATGTGTGTTCGCAAAGAACGGCACAGTGACTCAAGTCCCAGCGACAGCAGTCGAGCAGCTCACACCTTAAAATGTCTCTGTCGAGGGGCTGGAGTCAGTTGCAGAAGAACTCCTGTGTCCCTGACATAGGAAGCCAGCCTGAAGGAGACAGACACAGAGCTGCCTGTGTGATGATGCCTGCAGCAGCAAACAGGCAGCCAGGTGCAGAAAAGAGATGCTCTTACCTGTTAGGACTGGCTGGAGCAGTCCAGTCAGTGTAGCGCTGCAAGACCATTCCTAGTTGAAGTTCAAGAGCAATGCTGCACACCTGATTTGAAGACATCTCAGGGAACTTTGCACTCTCTGGTTTCTAAAGGAGAGTCCAGGTGAGTGGCATGGTGGGGGCTACACCCCAATTGAGGGGATCTCTCATTCTGTGGCTTGCCACCTCTTGAGTCACAAGCCATGATGAAAGGCAGTGTTTGGGCCGCTTCACTGGGGTGAGAGATGGTTACCTGCAAGCAGAGTATGGGAGAGAGCCTAAGTCTAGAAGCTAGGGCAATGCAGGCATAAGTACCTGTGAAAGAAACACACAATTATTTGTATGCACCATGTGCAATCAATGGGATTCTTTAGTGCACCTGCACAGACATACTTCATAAAGCAGACACAACATCATGCCGTGCTCTGAAGTAAAACACACTTGAAATGATGTAGCAAATGGCTGCGGTAGGTGTATAGCACTACTGCAGAATTTTAAAGGCTAACCCGGTTTGGTACGTGGACAGTCCAACCCTGGAACTTATTACTATTGCCATGAGGAGTAGTTGTGATAATCATTTTAGAAAGGGCCAGTAGATTAATGACCTACCATTTCAGGAATTTTTCAGCTGTTGTTTCAAGTTCTTTTTAGAGATCCCTGGTGCTCAAGGGGTGTATTGTCTGACATTTATATCTTTCAGTACACTAATTGCATGGTTATATATGTAGGAGAGTGTCTTAAAAGTGGTCATTGAATGTCACTAAAACCATGGAAATGTCACTCATAGGCAATCTGAGAACTTGGCAGCTATGTGACTGTAACATTTGAGTACAGGATAGCATTTTGAGTTCAACAAACCAATGGCACTGAAACTGAATGCTCCCTGTGTAAATGCCGTTGTTTTAACCAAATGTCATTGTTTGCAAAATGACCGCCTAAGTCCATTGTGTCTTGGCTGCAATATTTCAAAGCGCTTGGCATGTTGCTGTCTATCTAGTTCTTCAGATATTCCAGATTTTCTAGTTACATGTAACAGGTTCATGTCAAGTACAAGTACACATCACATTTAAGTTCATCAATGTCTTGTGCTTTGGCAGAATACATTTATTTCTATCATGTGTGTGAGTAGAAAAAACTTTGTCCAAGATTTAAGAAGGCCTAGCACCATATTAGCGTAATTTGTTTATGCTAGTTTGCCGTTAGGCTTCCAAAATCGCTGTGCCATATTTACAAAGTGCAGCAATGCATGCATTGCGCCACTTTGTAGCCCCTTGCAACACATTATGCCTATGCCAGCCATAGTGTATGAAAGGGGGGCGTTCCCCAGTTAGGGGAGCCGAAAAAATGACAAAAAGAAATCTGAAAGATTTCTCTGCACCATTTTCTATGGCATTTTTTCACGCCTGCTCAGAGCAGGTGTTAAAAGGAGGCACTCCATTAATTGTAATGGGCCTCGATGGTTTTTGTAGGATTAGTGTCAAAATGTTTGATGCTAATCGTGCAAAGCGCCAAACTAGTGTAAATATTTTGATGCTAGTTCCCTGACTACCGCCATGGTGCACCGTATCTTTAATACGGCGCACACATGATGGCGCTAGAGGGGGCGCTAAGGAGCGTAAGATAAGTGGTGCTGCATTGGATTCAGCGCCACTTTTCTGAAATCTGCTCCTTTGCCAGTTTTCTTGTTGCAAGGATTTGCCAAGGTTGTGTTATGCACGCATGGCTCATAAATCCTCTTCATAAATTACAGGGTTCATGTGCATAACTCTCGTGCACCTGCTGTAAAAATGCACAGCTACGTTTTAAAGCATGACAACTGTTTTGTGATTTCCTGCCTCAATTTAGAAATCTCACCATATTCCTAGTTGTTATGTCGTTCTCGTAGACAAAAATAGGATTTCTCCCCCGTGGAGGATAATCATGATAAATTATCAGAAAGATGCTGGCGGTAATGTTTTGTCAGCAATATGCTAATAACAGAAGCCTTGCTTGGGATGTGCACGTGAAGCACTGCCAATGCAAAAGTGAGTGTGAATCTGCAGAAATATCTTACGCAACCAGTTGTTCAAAAGTGGCAATTGTGTAGCTTCACCTTGAACTGACCTCTGCAAGGTCACCATGAATTAAAGGAAATCGATTTTCTCTCCTGCGTAGGCAAATAATGTTAAATCATCACAGAAATACTGTCGGTAATGCTTTGCCAGCAATACGATAATCAACCGGACCCTTTGAATCCCGATGCTTAAGTAATTCTTAATACCAGGATTTTTTTGTTCCTCTGCCTGATTTTGGATATATATTCTCTTCAGTTTTGGACCCGAATACACATAGATCCGGCCGCTGCTGTTGCTTTGAGAACTTGGAGCTGAGCGTTGACAATTCCATTTTGACTACAATAAAGGCATGAGTTCCCTTTAGAAGCCCCCGCTGGCCAGAAATTGCTGCTGTTCACTATTTTGCCTTCATGGTAGCCTCAAGCAAGACTAGAAGACAAGAGTTGCAGACATATAACCGAGAAGACTTCTCTATCCCTTGCTATTGACTGGAGGCCAGATGTCCCAAGATTCTTACAATTACAAGTGCAGGTCGGCTGGGCGGTAATGCTGGCTGGCGAGTACATCCCTTCCTGCATTACCTTTTAATATTTTTGTTGTTCTGCGTTTACTCTGCATGTTACTGTAGTCCAGCACATGGTTGTTTTGGTAGCTAGCTGGGCACTAAAAGATCTTCGCAGCGTGCCAGGGGACCTGCATTCTTTTTAACTACCAGCCATCCTGTAGGGTGAGCCTGTCTTTTGTACCCCACCATCACCGAGGTAGATTCCCCACTGGAGTGAGAAGCTGCTAAGCTGGAGATATTGCAGTTCGTAGAGAGCAAGATATTCTCATTTTGGGCAATCAAAAACACTTACCTGAAACCACTAGGATATGCTTACCTTACTAGGAATGGTAAACAAACTCTTTGAACTATGAAACACTGACTCCTTCCTTTTCACACTGTACACTGTAAAACTATTTGCAATTACTTTTGTTTTGTTCTTGCTTTGATTCAGGTTTTCACAAACTCTAGGGATGGCAACCGTCAACATTACCAACTTATAAAAAGTACCCCATTCTGGTGGACGATTGGAATTTACATACCGTACTCATCTAGTGCTTGTGATCATCATATTGCTTACCAAATTCGCTTGAGGTGCTCAACAGTTCTCTAACTGCATTAATATGGTGTTGTGCTTCTATTGCTGGAGTTTATGCTGATATTCGTGAACATCTAGTATTCACACACAACATAGGGGCATATTTATACTCCGTTTGCGCCGAAATTGCGTCGTTTTTTTTTACGCAATTTCAACGCAAAACTAACTCCATATTTATACTTTGGCGTTAGACGCGTCTAGCGCCAAAGTCCATGGAGTTAGCGTCATTTTTTAGCGTGGACACCTACTTTGCGTTAATTATATGCAAGGTAGGCGTTCCCGTCTAAAAAATCGACTCCGAGGCATGTGCGTGGGATTTATACTCCCGGGCAAAAATCACGCCCGGGAGTGGGCGGGTCATAAAAACCCGCATTAGCGCCGGATTTTAGCGCCTGGGTCAGGGCAGGCGTTAAGGGACCTGTGGGCTCAGAATGAGTCCAGAGGTGCCCTCCCCTGCCCCCAGGGACACCCCCTGTCACCCTTGCCCACCCCAGGAGGACACCCAAGGATGGAGGGACCCACCCCAGGGACATTAAGGTAAGTTCAGGTAAGTATTATTTTTTTATTTTTTTTGTGGCATAGGGGGGCCTGATTTGTGCCCCCCTACATGCCACTATGCCCAATGGCCATGCCCAGGGGACAGAAGTCCCCTGGGCATGGCCATTGGGCAAGGGGGCATGACTCCTGTCTTTGCTAAGACAGGAGTCATTTCAATGGGGGTTGGGCGTCATAAAAAAATGGCGCAAATCGGGTTGAGGCGATTTGTTTGCCTCAGCCTGACTTGCACCATTTGTGGACGCCCATACGCCATTTTCCCCCTACGCCGGCGCTGCCTGGTGTACGTCGTTTTTTTTAACGCACACCAGACGGCACCGGTGGCTAACGCCGGCTAACGTCATTCAATAAATACGGCGCCCGCATGGTGCTTCAGAATGGCGTTATCCGGCGCTAATTTTTTGGGTGCAAAACTGCGTTAGCGCAGTTTTGCGTCAAAAAGTATAAATATGGCCCATAGTGTTCAGAGCAAGAGCCATGGCATTACAATTTCTTTACTGCACTGTTTTATTGAGTATTGTGTTGTGTATTTTCTACTATTTGATTTACCATTTGTACTATTCTATTTATTTCATTTATAACATAGACTGGATATTGGCTTGTTATGGTAACCGTGATAATTGTGTTGTACAGTGCCCAAACTCGTCCTACACCTATTCTCTTGAGCTAAGCATTGAATATCTATAGTTGTTGTTAGAAATGGGGTCTTTGGTTGACAGTCAGGTTACCCCCTGTTCAAGCAAGGACCCTCACTCTAGTCAGGGTAAAAGAGAATCACACTCAGCTAACCCCTGCTTACTCCCTTGGTAGCTTGGCAGAGCAGTAGGCTTAACTTCAGAGCGCTAGGCGTAAAGTATTTGTACCAACACATACAGTAACTTAATGAAAACACTACAAAATGACACAACACCGGTTTAGAAAAATAGGAAATATTTATCTAAACAAAACAAGACCAAAACGACAAAAATCCGACATACACAAGTCAAGTTATGCATTTTTAGAGATTAAACTCAAAAATAGTGCTTAGAAACAAAAATGCTTTGATGAGATGTTAACACGGTGTCGTGACGGAGTAGTTCCCAACAAGCCGACACCAGCGGCGCCGGACACGGAGTCGTGTAGACCCCCAAGTACAGTACCTTTGGTGAAGAGTGAAAAAAAGCCGATGCGCGAAGTCGGGGATCGCGGCGTCTGTGCGAAACGTTGAATCCGTGCACTTCGAGCGGCATCGGTCACGACGTGGTGCAGCGACTTCCACGGAGTCACGGACGTCAGCGGGGCTGCTGCGGTGTCGGGCCTGCAAAGAGCGTCGCGTTCCAGCGAAGGTCACGGCGTCGGGTGCAGGCGGCGTTACCGGATTCAGCAGCGGCATCGGTCCGGAGTCATCCGAAGTCGATTTCCTTGGATTTCCACCAGCTTTCCTTTCAAGGAGTCCAGAGACTCCAGGTGCTGGCAGAGAGAAGTCTTTGCTGTCCCTGAGACTTCAAACAACAGGAGGCAAGCTCTAACTCAAACCCTTGGAGATTTCTTCACAAGATGGAAGGCACACAAAGTCCAGTCTTTGCCCTCTTACTCTGGCAGAAGCAGCACTGCAGGAAAGCTCCACAAAGCACAGTCACAGGCAGGGCAGCACTTCTTCCTCAGCTATCAGCTCTTCTCCAGGCAGAGGTTCCTCTTGGTTCCCGAAATGTTTCTAAAGTCTGTGGATTTGGGTGCCCTGGTTATACCCATTTTAGTCTTTGAAGTCACCTTTCTTCAAAGGGGACTCACACCTACTTGTGAAATCCTGCCTTGCCCAGGCAAGGCCTCAGACACACACCAGGGGGTTGGAGCCGGCATTGTCAGAGGCAGGCACAGTCCTTTCAGATGAGAGTGACCACTCCACCCCTCCCTCCTAGCAGAGATGGCTAATCAGGAAATGCAGGTTACAACCCAGCTCCCTTTGTGTCACTGTCTAGTGCGAGGTGAAAAACAACCCAACTGTCAAACTTACCCAGACAGGGAATCCAAAAACAAGGCAGAGTCACAGAATGGTTTAAGGAAGAAAATGCTCACTTTCCAAAAGTGGAATTTTCAAATGCACAATCTTAAAATCAACTTTACTAAAATATGTATTTTTAAATTGTGAGTTTAGGGACCCCAAACTCCACATGTCCATCTACTCTCTAGGGGAATCTACACTTTAATCATATTTAAAGGTAGGCCCCATGTTATCCTATGAGAGAGACAGGCCTTGCAACAGTGAAAAACGAAGTTGGCAGTATTTAACTGTCAGGACATATAAACCACATTACTATATGTCCTACCTTATCCATACACTGCACCCTGCCCTTGGGGCTACCTAGGGCCTACCTTGGGGGTGCCTTACATGTAAGAAAAGGGAAGGTTTAGGCCTGGCAATTGGGTACACTTGCCAAGTCGAATTTACAGTGTAAAACTGCACACACAGACACTGCAGTGGCAGGTCTGAGACATGATTACAGAGCTACTTATGTGGGTGGCACAACAAGTGCTGCAGGCCCACTAGTAGCATTTGATTTACAGGCCCTGGCACCTCTAGCGCGCTTTACTTGGGACTTACTAGTAAATCAAATATGCCAATCACGGATAAACCAATCACATACACATTTTACAGAGAGAGCATATGCACTTTAGCACTGGTTAGCAGTGGTAAAGTGCTCAGAGTTCAAAAGTCAACAGCAACAGGTCAGAAAAAATAGGAGGCAGGAGGCAAAAAGATTGAGGATGACCCTGCATAAGCAAAAAAGTCCAACACGACCCCCTACCAGCCTAAAGCCAGGGGAGAACAATCAATACCTTGATGTACTTCCCTGATTGGGGCGATAGAACAAGGACCCAGGCACACAACAGCAGGGGCATGTTCCAGTTCTACGCCTTCCTGACTCCAGTTGGATCCCTCTGTCCATACACTCAGGGTCCACTAAGCTAACCCATGGAGAATCCTTCTCCACATCTGCAGACACCATCTGTGCAGCACCTAACATTACTTTGCTCACAGATGTATCCCAATGGGAAGATAGCACCACCAGGGCCAACACAGTGGTGTTGAGCACTCCGCCCCTGGGGTGTGACTCTCGTCCCCCCCTCAGGGGCAACTCTGTCCACCAGGACAGCAAGCCACTGTGGCCCGGACAACTGTCAGGGATGAGAGCCCGACTTCAGGCCTCTCCAACCACTGTGACTGCTGAGAGTGGGGGGCGGTAGCCCCAGGTGCCGGGCACCCTTTGACCACTCTCTCTTCCACCAGGTCAGGGACGACAACCTGACCCTGGTCCTCCCCTCTGGGGCTCTGTACCCTCCCTCTGGGAGCAGTACCCCCAGAGTCAAAAATTGTCAGGGTGCTTGTAGAAGCAGTCCTGCACAATTCCTCCACCAGTGCAGGGATGTTAACCTGCAACTGGTCTTCCTGTCTGGGGCTCGGTACCCTCCCCGAAGGAGCAGCACCCCCGGAGTCCAAAATTGTCACTGTGCTTGTAGAAGCAGTCCAGCACAATTCTTCCACCAATGCAGGGATGTTAACCTGCAACTGGTCCTCCAACCTGGGGTCTGTACCTTCAGGTTGGACTAGGGCCAGGGGTGAGGCTTCCCTCCCCCTGCCCTCTCTTCTGAGGTCCTGCACCCCCCAACTAGGAGTGGCCCCCTGTGAGAAGGTAGCCTCTTTCTAGCCTTGTTACCCCCACTTTTGGCCTGTTTGTGAGTGTATGTCAGGGTGTTTGACACTGTTTTCACTGTCTCACTGGGATCCTGATAGCCAGGCCTCAGTGCTCATAGTGAAAACACTATGTTTTCAGTATGGTTGTTATGTGTCACTGGGATCCTGCTGGTCAGGACCCCAGTGCTCATAGGTTTGTGGCCTATATGTATGTGTCACTGGGACCCTGTCACACAAGGCCCCAGTGCTCATAGGTGTGCATGTATATGTTCCCTGTGTGGTGCCTAACTGTCTCACTGAGGCTCTGCTAACCAGAACCTCAGTGGTTATGCTCTCTCATTACTTTTAAATTGTCACTAACAGGCTAGTGACCAATTTTACCAATTCACATTGGCTTACTGGAACACCCTTATAATTCCCTACTATATGGTACTAAGGTACCCAGGGTATTGGGGTTCCAGGAGATCCCTATGGGCTGCAGCATTTCTTGTGCCACCCATAGGGAGCTCTGACAAATCTTACACAGGCCTGCCACTGCAGCCTGAGTGAAATAACGTCCACGTTATTTCACAGCCATTTTACTCTGCACTTAAGTAACTTATAAGTCACCTATATGTCTAACCTTTACCTGGTAAAGGTTAGGTGCAAAGTTACTTAGTGTGAGGGCACCCTGGCACTAGCCAAGGTGCCCCCACATTGTTCAGAGCCAATTCACTGAACTTTGTGAGTGCGGGGACACCATTACACGCGTGCACTACATATAGGTCACTACCTATATGTAGCTTCACCATGGTAACTCCGAATATGGCCATGTAACATGTCTATGATCATGGAATTGCCCCCTCTATGCCATCCTGGCATTGTTGGTACAATTCCATGATCCCAGTGGTCTGTAGCACAGACCCTGGTACTGCCAGACTGCCCTTCCTGGGGTTTCTCTGCAGCTGCTGCTGCTGCCAACCCCTCAGACAGGCAGCTGCCCTCCTGGGGTCCAGCCAGGCCTGGCCCAGGATGGCAGAACAAAGAACTTCCTCTGAGAGAGGGTGTGACACCCTCTCCCTTTGGAAAATGGTGTGAAGGCAGGGGAGGAGTAGCCTCCCCCAGCCTCTGGAAATGCTTTGTTGGGCACAGATGTGCCCAATTCTGCATAAGCCAGTCTACACCGGTTCAGGGACCCCTTAGCCCCTGCTCTGGCGCGAAACTGGACAAAGGAAAGGGGAGTGACCACTCCCCTGACCTGCACCTCCCCTGGGAGGTGTCCAGAGCTCCTCCAGTGTGCTCCAGACCTCTGCCATCTTGGAAACAGAGGTGCTGCTGGCACACTGGACTGCTCTGAGTGGCCAGTGCCACCAGGTGACGTCAGAGACTCCTTCTGATAGGCTCCTTCAGGTGTTAGTAGCCTTTCCTCTCTCCTAGGTAGCCAAACCCTCTTTTCTGGCTATTTAGGGTCTCTGCCTCTGGGGAAACTTTAGATAACGAATGCAAGAGCTCATCCGAGTTCCTCTGCATCTCTCTCTTCCCCTTCTGCCAAGGAATTGACTGCTGACCGCGCTGGAAGCCTGCAAACCTGCAACATAGTAGCAAAGACGACTACTGCAACTCTGTAACGCTGATCCTGCCGCCTTCTCAACTGTTTTCCTGCTTGTGCATGCTGTGGGGGTAGTCTGCCTCCTCTCTGCACCAGAAGCTCCGAAGAAATCTCCCGTGGGTCGACGGAATCTTCCCCCTGCAACCGCAGGCACCAAAAAGCTGCATTACCGGTCCCTTGGGTCTCCTCTCAGCACGACGAGCGAGGTCCCTCGAATCCAGCGACTCTGTCCAAGTGACCCCCACAGTCCAGTGACTCTTCAGTCCAAGTTTGGTGGAGGTAAGTCCTTGCCTCACCTCGCTGGGCTGCATTGCTGGGAACCGCGACTTTGCAGCTGCTCCGGCCCCTGTGCACTTCCGGCGGAAATCCTTCGTGCACAGCCAAGCCTGGGTCCACGGCACTCTAACCTGCATTGCACGACTTTCTAAGTTGGTCTCCGGCGACGTGGGACTCCTTTGTGCAACTTCGGCGAGCACCGTTTCACGCATCCTTGTAGCGCCTGTTTCTGGCACTTCTCCGGGTGCTACCTGCTTCAGTGAGGGCTCTTTGTCTTGCTCGACGTCCCCTCTCTCTGCAGGTCCAATTTGCGACCTCCTGGTCCCCCCTGGGACCCAGCAGCGTCCAAAAACGCCAAACGCACGATTTGCGTGTAGCAAGGCTTGTTGGCGTCCTTCCGGCGGGAAAATACTTCTGGTCGACTCTCCAAGGCGAGAGGGATCCGTTCACCAAAGGGGAAGTCTCTAGCCCTTTTCGTTCCTGCAGAAACCTCAGCTTCTTCTGTCCAGTCGAAGCTTCTTTGCACCCGCAGCTGGCATTTCCTGGGCATCTGCCCATCTCCGACTTGCTTGTGACTTTTGGACTTGGTCCCCTTGTTCCACAGGTACCCTAGATTGGAAATCCCCAGTTGTTGCATTGCTGGTTTGTGTCTTTCCTGCATTATTCCTCTAACACGACTCTTTTGTCCTTAGGGGAACTTTAGTGCACTTTGCACTCACTTTTCAGGGTCTTGGGGAGGGTTATTTTTCTAACTCTCACTATTTTCTAATAGTCCCAGCAACCCTCTACAAGGTCACATAGGTTTGGGGTCCATTCGTGGTTCGCATTCCACTTTTGGAGCATATGGTTTGTGTTGCCCCTATCCCTATGTTTCCCCATTGCATCCTATTGTAACTATACATTGTTTGCACTGTTTTCTAAGACTATACTACATATTTTTGCTATTGTGTATATATATCTTGTGTATATTTCCTATCCTCTCACTGAGGGTACACTCTAAGATACTTTGGCATATTGTCAGAAAAATAAAGTACCTTTATTTTTAGTATAACTGTGTATTGTGTTTTCTTATGATATTGTGCATATGACACTAGGTGGTACTGTAATAGCTTCACACGTCTCCTAGTTCAGCCTAAGCTGCTCTGCTAAGCTACCATTATCTATCAGCCTAAGCTGCTAGACACCCTATACACTAATAAGGGATAACTGGGCCTGGTGCAAGGTGCAAGTACCCCTTGGTACTCACTACAAGCCAGTCCAGCCTCCTACACCCCCCGAGAAGACAACATGGTAGGGGCACTGTTATCAGTAGCCCCTTCCTCCAGGTCAGGGGGGACACCCTGAACCTGGCCTTCCAATCCAGGGTCTGTACCCTTAGTTTGCACTGGGGCCAGGGGTGAGGCTCTTTCTCCCCTGCCCCTACTCTCAGGGTTCTGCACCCCCCTCAGGGAGAGTACCCCTTGAAATCACACCGAGGGGGTGATTGGACAAACCGCCCACCCCTTCAGGTCAGGGTTTACCCCCTGCACCTGATCCTCCAGTCCAGGGTCTGTACCCACAGACTGGACCACCGCCTGGCAACCCAGGACTTTCTGGGGGGCATACCTACCCCCCATCAGGTCAGAGTTTACCCCCTGAACCTGGTCATTCAACCCAGAGTCACCACCCTGCAGTTGAACCATTGCCTGGCACACCAGGACTTCTAGGGGGGCACACTTACACCCCTTAAGGGACACACCATTCCCAAGGGCCACACAAGAGTCTGGCTGGCGCAGGTCTCCTGACCTCTGCCCATCTGACAGAGTCTGGATTTCCCCCAACCCAGAAATGGTCTCACCAAGGTCATTCATGGGGGGGCTCTGCTCTCAGAGCTGACCCCTGACCCTCCAGGTTCTCCACTGGGGTCCGCAACCCACTCTCAACCCTCTGTCTGGACTTCTGTACCCCCTCACTAGGAGGGGTACTACCAGACACCTGAACTGGTGGGACGCTGTCTACAGCCGCCACCCCCCCAAGTTCTCTTGACACTGTGGGGTCTCCCTCAACAGATGGCCCTATGGTACAGGCTAGGCTCCCCTCCTGGTGTTCCCTCATGGAACCCTCCAGGACCTGGGACCGGATCTCGGGCACCTTGGGCCTCAACCCATCCTCATTCCCTCTCCTCTGAGACTGGACATGTGGTCCCTCACCCATCCCAATACACTGGGACCTACCTGGGACACGACAATCCTTCCCTACCTCACCTGGTTGGGAACTACCTAGACCACTCCTCTCAGGGCACCCCCAAATGCCTCTTCAGACTCTCTGGTACTCACCCAGAAGTCTGCCTCCATTGTAAGCTCCCTGGGGTCAGAGAACTCACACTCCACCTGGTGTTGGCGTAGCTCTGGAAAATAAGGACTAGACATATGCTCTCCAGCAATTACATCATTCAGCCCCTCACATGAATTAACCAAAGTACCCTTCACCCAACCATCCAGTGACTCTGCTTTGAAAAAGCAGCCCACATCACCCTCCTGAGACTGGTGAAACATTACCTGACTGTCCCTGACACTCAACCCACACTCTTCTGGGATGTCTTCACACTCCATAACCAGGACTTCTACCTGGGGGGAACCCCTCTCCCTGTCACTCTCACCTAGAGTCAGTAGAGTGTCCCTCCGACCAGTAGGAATATGACTCCCCATGCCAGTTCCCCAATCCACCTCAGGGACCTTGTGCATCACTGGAGCTACCTCATACCCCTGAACCTCCTGGTGTGTGTTGACTCCCTCCTTCAAGTAGGGCACCACATCTCTGGGCATGTGCACTTCTTCAGCAGCACTGGATATAAAATTGTTGCTGCCACCATTCCAGCTGGACTCAGCCCTCATGACTTCCAGCTCCTTCATTTTTAGCTCATAAGCCCAAATCCTCTTTTTGATCTCTAAGTCCCTCCTCCTTTCTTCCAACTCCTTCTCCCTTTGCATCCTGAACTCCTTGAAACTCAACCGGTGAGCCTTCTCTGCCTGTCTGTCCTGTAACTCTTCAGGAGTCAGACCCTTGGATGACACCCTGCTACCCCTCCTGGGGACCCCCCCCAGGCATAACAGGTACCTCCACTACACCACTGTGTATCCTCTGCACTTCCCCACCCTCATTATCCTCCTCTGTGTGCCCTCCAGCCTCCTTGACTGTCTCCCAGGCCCTCTGTACCTTTTGCAGCTCCCCCTCCCTGGTGGAGCGCTCAGTGGGACAGTCAAGATCTTTAAGGAACTGTTTCATTTGAGCAACTGAGTACTCCTTCAGTTTCTCTATTTCAAACACAGCTCCAGCTCTTGCATCTCCAGATTGAGACATGATGGTAACAAGTGCAAAGTTCCAAAGGCAGAAAATAAGTTCCCAATTAAGTAAAAAGAATCCGTCAAGGGATCAGCAAAATCATGGAAGTAGAACAAAAAGGAGTCCTTAAGAGAAAAAGCAAAAGATCACCAAACAAGTAGTATGTGGTCACATAGTGGTCTGAATTCAAACAGTAGTGTACACTTAATCACTGTATGTCAAGTACAAATACAAGTCCAATCCCAACCGCTGACACCAATGTTAGAAATGGGGTCTTTGGTTGACAGTCAGGTTACCCCCTGTTCAAGCAAGGACCCTCACTCTAGTCAGGGTAAAAGAGAATCACCCTCAGCTAACCCCTGCTTACCCCCTTGGTAGCTTGGCAGAGCAGTAGGCTTAACTTCAGAGCGCTAGGCATAAAGTATTTGTACCAACACACACATTAACTTAATGAAAACACTACAAAATGACACAACACTGGTTTAGAAAAATAGGAAATATTTATCTAAACAACACAAGACCAAAACGACAAAAATCCGACATACACAAGTCAAGTTATGAATTTTTAGAGATTAAACTCAAAAATGGCACTTAGAAACAAAAATGCTTAGATGAGATGTTAACACGGCGTTGTGACGGAGTCGTTCCCAACAAGCCGACACCAGCGGCGCCGGACACGGAGTCGTGTAGACCCCCAAGTACTGTACCTTTGGTGAAGAGTGAAAACAAGCCGATGCACGAAGTCGGGGATTGCGGCGTCTGTGCGAAACATTGAATCCGTGCACTTCGAGCAGCGTCGGTCACGATGTGGTGCAGCGACTTCCACGGGGTCGTGGACTTCAGCGGGGCTACTGCGGCGTCGGGCCTGCGAAGAGCGTCGCGTTCCAGCGAAGATCACGGCGTCGGGTGCTGGCAGCGTTACCGGATTCAGCAGCGGCGTCGGTCCGGAGTCATCCAAAGTCGATTTCCTTGGATTTCCACCAGCTTTCCTTTCAAGGGCCCAGGGACTAGATAGGGCACCACTTGTCGGGCAGGAGTCTCTCCAGAGACTCCAGGTGCTGGCAGAGAGAAGTCTTTGCTGTCCCTGAGACTTCAAACAACAGGAGGCAAGCTCTAACTCAAGCCCTTGGAGATTTCTTCACAAAATGGAAGGCACACAAAGTCCAATCTTTGCCCTCTTACTCTAGCAGAAGCAGCACTGCAGGAAAGCTCCACAAAGCACAGTCACAGGCAGGGCAGCACTTCTTCCTCAGCTATCAGCTCTTCTCCAGGCAGAGGTTCCTCTTGGTTCCCGAAGTGTTTCTAAAGTCTGTAGATTTGGGTGCCCTTCTTATACCCATTTTAGTCTTTGAAGTCACCTTTCTTCAAAGGGGACTCACACCTACCTGTGAAATCCTGCCTTGCCCAGGCAAGGCCTCAGACACACACCAGGGGGTTGGAGCCAGCATTGTCAGAGGCAGGCACAGTCCTTTCAGATGAGAGTGACCACTCCACCCCTCCCTCCTAGCAGAGATGGCTAATCAGGAAATGCAGGTTACACCCCTGCTCCCTTTGTGTCACTGTCTAGTGCGAGGTGAAAAACAACCCAACTGTCAAACTGACCCAGACAGGGAATCCACAAACAAGGCAGAGTCACACAATGGTTTAAGCAAGAAAATGCTCACTTTCTAAAAAGTGGCATTTTCAAACGCACAATCTTAAAATCAACTTTACTAAAAGATGTATTTTTAAATTGTGAGTTCAGAGACCCCAAACTCCACATGTCCATCTACTCTCTAGGGCAATCTACACTTTAATCATATTTAAAGGTAGGCCCCAGGTTATCCTCTGAGAGAGACAGGCCTTGCAACAGTGAAAAACGAAGTTGGCAGTATTTCACTCTCAGGACATATAAACCACATTACTATGGGGGTTATTCTAACTTTGGATGAGGTGTTAATCCGTCCCAAAAGTGACGGAAAAGTGACGGATTTACCACCAGCCGTATTACGAGTCCATTATATCCTATGGAACTCGTAATACGGCTGGTGGTATATCCGTCACTTTACCGTCACTTTTGGGACGGATTAACACTCCTCCAAAGTTAGAATAACCCCCTATATGTCCTACCTTATCCATACACTGCACCCAGCCCTTGGGGCTACCTAGGGCCTACCTTAGGGATGCCTTACATGTAAGAAAAGGGAAGGTTTAGGCCTGGCAAGTGGGTACACTTGCCAAGCCGAATTTACAATGTAAAACTGCACACACAGACACTGCAGTAGCAGGTCTGAGACATGATTACCGAGCTACTTATGTGGGTGGCACAACCACTGCTGCAGGCCCACTAGTAGCATTTGATTTACAGGCCCTGGCACCTCTAGCGCGCTTTACTTAGGACTTACTAGTAAATCAAATATGCCAATCACGGATAAACCAATCACATACACATTTTACAGAGAGAGCATATGCACTTTAGCACTGGTTAGCAGTGGTAAAGTGCTCAGAGTTCAAAAGCCAACAGCAACAGGTCAGAAAAAATAGGAGGCAGGAGGCAGGAGGCAAAAAGATTGAGGATGACCCTGCATAAGCAAAAAAGTCCAACAGTTGTGTAGCTGGAGAGTCAAAGAATCTTAGTGAAGCGAACTTTCCATCACAAACCCAGTAACTGACGCGTGTTACGGACAACGCATATTTTCACTTTTTTTTACATTTTGAGTGCTTGGTGGCCTCTGCAGCTGCTGGTCCTTGAGAAAAAATATCTAACATACATAGGAATTTTTGTCTGATTAATTAGTGAAAAATATGTGCAGATGAGAAGCCAAGAGACAACTTGAAAGAGTACATTTATGCTCTTCTTAACCGCTGTACACGAAGCTGTGGTTATTTTATTTTTTCAAAATGTGGAAGATTTGATGTGCATGGAGTTGTCACTAAAACATTATAGATAGTTGGTTACAAATTAGAGCCATGTGTTAAATATTACGGTGGTTCCACCACCTATTTTTCACTATAACCGCACAATCTTTGCCTTGAAGGTATCAAGAAAAACACAGAGCAACAATTTAAGCAAAATGTAAAATTACTTGGGCCCATACTGGTGTTTACATCGCAGAACCTCCTTATCATTTCACCACGCATAGAACAAACTTGTATTCAGAAAACACTGCAATCATTTCCTGTCTGGGAACCCCTGCTGCCTGTATGCTCAACATCGGAGAAATGGCGGCTTCCCACAGACGATAAGAATGAGACAGCAATAACATCTGGATACACCTCATATGGGGAGCTGCATTTTCCCCTACCAGAATGTATGAAAGAAAAGCCCATCCATGTAATTAGGCTCTACTGCTTACATCCTTCAGTAAAATCTAAGTTATCTTGGAAATTGCACGTTCATTTTTTTCTTCCTTCATATCTTTAGAAGCAATGTGTATCTATTTAGTAACGCATTAGCACCTTTATTATGGCCGTCTTTCATAACTCAACGAGGATGGAGGAGGCCATTTTCTTTGCTTGGCTTAAGGCCCAGTTCACTCTTGTTCACTCTTGCTACGTCGCTTTATCCAAGTTAGTGAGGAGGCATGAACGATGCACACTGAACCTAACAGTGTGCTCACCAAAAGCACAGCCCAAACAACAATCCTATTGCTTACATAAGTGCTGAGCTTTCCAAATGTTTGTGCTTCTTTACTTGTAAACTGATATAATGGGGGAAACATTGCTCATTATCCTTTTAAATTTTTTTTTATGTAGCGGCAAAGCGACACAGGTGAAAAGCTTCGTAAGTACCAGATTGGGGGACATCTGGAATTCGGGTGCACGACCATCCTATTTTCTATCTGTATTAAAAGGGCGGATCCTGCTACTTTCATTAAACACATTCACAGCCATTCACACTCAAGAAAAGTGGAACAACAAAGGGTTGAACAGTCAGCGGCCTTACATGGATTCGTTGTATCCTAATGCAAGCAAGGAACATAGGGCTCACCACTATTTTGTTGTGCAGTGACGTCATCCATAAGTGGGCTACAGTGGGACATTTGAACAGCTTACAAAGTTCGCTGCATCATTACCAAAACTACCATGACCAGCAATCCCCTTATCTTGCAACAAGCACAATCTGTGGTGGATCTTGGCACACACAGAGAGGGCACCATCAGAATGAAGGCTAAAGAATGTAAAAAAGAAAAAAAGCAAGCTAGCAAGCCTTTATCATCTATGCTCCCAGGACCTGGAACAACATTCCCATAGCCATTGGGCACTTTGCTGGCTTTTGGCTAGGTTCATGCTATAGAAATACCAATTAGATAGGTACACACATAAAAGCACATGCTCCAAATGCCATTGTGCCTGCTGCTTTAATGACAGCTATGCCCCTGCAGACAAGAGACGTATCATTATTGTAAATATTATGATAATTATACAGATTTCTAAATGTGTATTATTTTAGTATTTCATTACATAATTGGATAATCATTCTTAAACTTATAATAATGACGAGAAATGCTGAGTAGCATGATAAGGATGAAATTAACTACTTTTAATTCTTAATACTTTTTATAACGTTTAATTCCGTTTGCTCTTACATGGTTCGGAGTTTTTCCAGTGAAACGAGCACAACAATTCTGACTGTTTATTGGCTGACTGCCGCCATCTGTCTGTCCGTCTCAGTCCATCTCAGTCACCTGGAAGGCCGCGTTGATGTGTTCACACTGTGTAAGCTTTACTTAGGTACACTGAATTTGACAGTTGACAGTGTATTGATGGAGCTGTTATCATTCTACCTAAACGCTCTGCATTCTCCACAGTGAAAGTTTTTTTTTAGGTCAGTTACCCATCTGCTCTGCTCTTTGTGGTCTCTGTTTGTATATTATTTATGTTGTTCACGTATCAGGTCTGAACCTACTGCGACATTGTCTGTCTGCTATCTGTGGTCCATTTTTTATGTGTAAATCTGGCTGTTGTCTCTTCCGTCAGAAAGATGACATGAACAGTCTCTCCCCAGTAACACCCAGTAATACCCAGTATGTTAAAGTTGTTCCTTTATTACCTGTCTCCCTTACAATACTCGCATGTGAAACTAAGCTCTGTCCATGCCTTTCCCTTGAATTTAAATAAAGACCCTCCCTTGATTTCCAGCTATTCTTCTTCATCACCGTCCAGGTGGAACTTTGATCCGGATGATCAAGTCTAATATCACTGTCACCTAAGTCGAAATTTGGCACAAAAAACAAATCTAGGTTGTACCCTTGAACACAGAATGAAGACTCTGATACTGTTATTGAGGAATTGATGCATCAGCTTTCTGCAGGGCCAGGAGAAGATTGCTTACTTTTTCTATCAGTGCAGTTGAATCTCCTGGGGGCTTAAAATGTACATGCCTTATCTCAAATTCTGCATTCTCAAACTCTCCTTCCACAGCTGAAAACACTGCAGGAAGCCGCTTCTTAAATCCTACCGCATATTGTGTATATCCACTGAAGAAATCACAATATTCAAGTAATATATTTACTGGCAATGATTCAGAAATTGAGGAATTGCTTGCTGTTGATGAATACATTTGTGTCTTGCTAATTGTTGGACTTTTGCTTTTGCAGGGTCATCCCCAGACTTTTTTGCCTCCTGCCTCCTATATTTTTCTGACATGTTGCTGTTGGCTTTTCAACTCTGAGCACTTTACCACTGCTAACCAGTGCTAAAGTGCATATGCTCTCCTGTTTAAATTGTATGTAAGTGGTTTATCCATGATTGGCATATTTGATTTACTAGTAAGTCCCTAGTAAGGTGCACTAGAGGTGCCAGGGCCTGTAAATCAAATGCTACTAGTGGGCCTGCAGCACTGGTTGTGCCACCCACATAAGTAGCTCTGTAATCATGTCTCAGACCTGCCACTGCAGTGTCTGTATGTGTATTTTTACACTGTAAAGTCGACTTGGCAAGTGTACCCACTTGCCAGGCCTAAACCTTCCCTTTCCTTACATGTAAGGCACCCCTAAGGTATGCCCTAGGTAGCCCCAAGGGCAGGGTGCAGTGTATGGATAAGGTAGGACATATAGTAATGTGGTTTATATGTCCTGACAGTGAAATACTGCCAATTTCGTTTTCACTGTTGCAAGGTCTGTCTCTCTCTCATAGGATAATATGGGGGCTACCTTTAAATATGATTAAAGTGTAGATTCCCCTAGAGAAGAGATGGACAGGTGGAGTTTGGGATCCCTGAACTCACAATTTAAAAATGCATCTTTTAGTAAAGTTGATTTTGAGATTGTGAGTTTGGAAATGCCACTTTTAGAAAGTGAGCATTTTCTTGCTTAAACCATTCTGTGACTCTGCCTTGTTTGTGGATTCCCTGTCTGGGTCAGTTGACAGTTGGGTTGTTTTTCACCTCACACCAGACAGTGACACAAAGGGAGCTGGGGTGTGATCTGCATTCCTGATTAGCCATCTCTGCTAGGAGGGAGGGGTGGAGTGGTCACTCTCATCTGAAAGGACTGTGCCTGCCTCTGACAATGCTGTCTCCAGCCCCCTGGTGTGTGTCTGAGGCCTTGCCTGGGCAAGGCAGGATTTCACAAGAAGGTGTGAGTCCCCTTTGAAGAAAGGTGACTTCAAAGACTAAAATGGGTATAAGAAGGGCACCCAAACTTACAAACTTTAGAAACACTTCTGGAATCAAGGGGAACCTCTGCCTGGAGAAGAGCTGATCGCTGAGGAACAAGTGCTGCCCTGCCTGTGACTGTGCTTTGTGGAGCTTTCCTGCAGTGCTGCTTCTGCCAGAGTAAGAGGGCAAAGACTGGACTTTGTGTGCCTTCCATCTTGAAGAAGAAATCTCCAAGGGCTTGATGTAGAGCTTGCCTCCTGTTGTTGAAGTCTCAGGGATAGCAAAGACTTCTTCCTGCCAGCACCTGGAGTCTCTGGAGAGACCCCTACTCTGCTCTGTGGTGCCCTGCCAGTTCCTGGGACCCTGAAAGGAGAGGCTGGCAGCCTAAGGACAAAAATACACGCACCGAGCACCGTGCGGAGAAAAGATCGACGCGAATCCGATCGCGGCTGAGAAAACGACGCGACGCCGGTTCCGCAGCTGAGAAACGACGCCGCAGGAAACGCGACCGAAAAACCGACGCCCGGAGCAGGAGAAACGACGCGCAGCATCGCTGACGGAGGCTGAGAGATCGCACCCTGCGCCGCGGGACTTTCGGATCGTCGTGTGGCTGGCTTTTTCAACGCGCACCGCCGTGCCGAGTTGTTTTCGACGCACACAGCCGTGCAGGGTTACTTTCGACGCACACCGCCCGTGCGGGGTTATTTTTGACGCAAACCAGGTACATTTACACGCTAGCAGCGCTAGTGTGTTGTTACAACTACCTAAAGACTCTTTTTATTTTAAACCTTTAAAAAAATCATAACTTGACTTGTGTATGTTGGATTTTTGTCGTTTTGGTCTTGTTTTGTCTAGATAAATATTTCCTATTTTTCTAAACTGGTGTTGTGTCAGTTTGTAGTGTTTTCATTAAGTTACTGTGTGTGTTGGTACAAATACTTTACGCCCAGCACTCTGAGGTTAAGCCTACTGCTCTGCCAAGCTACCAAGGGGGTAAGCAGGGGTTAGCTGAGGGTGATTCTCTTTTATCCTAACTAGAGTGAGGGTCCTTGCTTGAACAGGGGGTAACCTGACTGTCAACCAAAGACCCCATTTCTAACATTGGTGACCAGCGGTCGGGATTGGACTTGTATTTGTACTTGACATACAGTAATTAAGTGTACACTACTGTTTTGATCTCAGACTACTACGTGACCACATACTACTTGTCTTGTGATTCTGCTTTTTGTTCTCTGATGTCCTCCTGGAAGTATTGATGATATTTTTGGACTTTGTTTTTTGGTTGTGAAGCCTTTGCAGAAATGGAAGTCAATTTCTGGCACCTATCTATGTATAAAAAGTGGCAGCTTAAAGCATTCTGCATGGAAAGGGGACTGGCTGTGAACAAGGAATCCAGAAGGGAGGATCTTGAGTCAGCCCTGTTTCAGGATGAATTGAAACGTTGTCAGGCAACACCACCAAATGAGTCTGAGGAGGATAACTACTCTGAGGAGGAGGACTACTCCAAAGAGGAGGGCAGTGGCCCTGAGGAGGGAACAGAAAGAGATGATAGGCTCCTAGCTCGAATCCGGAGTCTGGAAGAGCTTAAGAGGGCCGAGGAGAAGAGGGCCTTAGTCCTGGCAGAAAGGAGGAGGGACTTAGAGATTAAAAAAATGATTTATGCTTACGAGCTTAAATTGAAAGAGCTGGAAGTCATGAGGGCTGAGTCCAGCTGGAATGGTGGCAGCAACAATTGTATATCCAGTGATGCTGCAGAAGTGCACATGCCCAGAGAGGTGGTGCCCTACTTGAAGGAGGGAGTTAACACACGCCAGGAGGTTCAGGGGTATGAGGTAGCTCCAGTGATGCACAGGGTCCCTGAGGTGGATTGGGGAACTGGCATGGGGAGTCATATTCCTACTGGTGGGAGGGACACTCTACTGACTCTAGGTGAGAGTGACAGGGAGAGGGGTTCCCCCCAGGTAGAAGTCCTGGTTATGGAGTGTGAAAACATCCCAGAAGAGTGTGGGTTGAGTGTCAGGGACAGTCAGGTACTGTCTCACCAGTCTCAGGAGGGTGATGTGGGGTGCTTTTTCAAAGCAGAGTCACTGGATGGTTGGGTGAAGGGTACTTTGGTAAATTCATGTGAGGGGCTGAGTGATGTAATTGCTGGAGAGCATATGTCTAGTCCTTATTTTCCAGAGCTATGCCAACACCAGGTGGAGTGTGAGTTCTCTGACCCCAGGGAGCTTACAATGGAGGCAGACTGCTGGGTGAGTACCAGAGAGTCTGAAGAGGCATTTGGGGGTGCTCCTGAGAGGAGTGGTCTAGGTAGTTCCCAACCAGGTGAGGTAGGGAAGGATTGTAGTGTCCCAGGTAGGTCCCAGTGTAGTGGGATGGGTGAGGGACCCCATGTCCAGTCTCAGAGGAGAGGGAATGGGGATGGGTTGAGGCCCAAGGTGCCCGAGATCCGGTCCCAGGTCCTGGAGGGTTCCCTGCGGGAACACCAGGAGGGGAGCCTAGCCTGTACCATAGGGCCATCTGTTGAGGGAGACCCCACAGTGTCAGGAGAACTTGGGGGGGCGGCTGTAGCCAGCGTCCCACCAGTTCTGGTGTCTGGCAGTACCACTCCTAGTGAGGGGGTGCAGAAGTCCAGACAGAGGGTTGAGAGGGGGTTGCGGACCCCAGTGGAGAACCTGGAGGGTCAGGGGTCAGCTCTGAGAGCAGAGCCCCCCATGAATGACCTTGGTGAGACCATTTCTGGGTTGGGGGGAATCCAGACTCTGTCAGAGGGGCAGAGGTCAGGAGACCTGCGCCAGCCAGACTCTTGTGTGGCCCTTCGGGACAGTGTGTCCCTTGAGGGGGGTAAGTGTGCCCCCCTGGAAGTCCTGGTGTGCCAGGCAATGGTTCAACCGCAGGGTGGTGACTCTGGGTTGAATAATCAGGTTCAGGGGGTAAACTCTGACCTGATGGGGGGTAAGTGTGCTCCCCAGGAAGTCCTGGTGTGCCAGGCAGTGGTTCAACCGCAGGGTGGTGACCCTGGGTTGGATGACCAGGTTCAGAGGGTAAACTCTGACCTGGTAGGGGGTAGGTATGCCCCCCAGGAAGTCCTGGGTTGCCAGGCAGTGATCCAGTCTGTGGGTACAGGCCCTGGATTGGGAGGCCAGGTTAAGGGTGTCCCCCCTGACCTGGAGGAAGGGGCTACTGCTAGCAGTGCCCCTACCATGTTGTCTTCTGGGGGGGCCGCTCCTAGTTGGGTGGTTCAGGACCCCAGAAGAGAGGGCAGGGGGAGGGAAGCCTCACCCCTGGCCCTGGTCCAACCTGAAGGTACAGACCCCAGGTTGGAGGATCAGTTGCAGGTTAACATCCCTGCACTGATGGAAGAATTGTGCAGGACTGCTTCTACAAGCACCCTGACAGTTTTTGACTCTGGGGGTGCCGCTTCTGCAGGGAGGGTACAGAGCCCCAGAGGGGAGGACCAGGGTCAGGTTGTCATCCCTGACCTGGTGGAAGAGAGAGTGGTCAAAGGGTGCCAGGCACCTGGGGCTACCACCCCCCACTCTCCACAGTCACAGTGGTTAGAGAGGCCTGAGGTCGGGCTCTCATCCCTGACAGTTGTCTGGGGCCACTGTGGCTTGCTGTCCTGGTGGACAGAGTTGCCCCTGGGGGGGGAAGGACGAGAGTCACACCCCAGGGGTGGAGTGGGCAACACCATTGTGTTGGCCCTGGTGGTACTATCTGCCCATTGCAATACATCTGTGAGCAAAGTAAAGTTAGGTGTTGCACAGATGGTGTCTGTAGATGTGGAGAAGGGTTCCCCATGGGTTAGCTTAGTGGGCCCTGAGAGTATGGACAGAGGGATCCAACTGGAGTCAGGAAGGCGTAGAACTGGAGCATGCCCCTGCTGTTGTGGGCCTGGGTCCCTGTTCTATCGCCCCAATCAGGGAAGTACATCAAGGTATTGATTGTTCTCCCCTGGCTTTAGGCTGGTAGGGGGTCGTGTTGGACTTTTGCTTTTGCAGGGTCATCCCCAGACTTTTTTGCCTCCTGCCTCCTATATTTTTCTGACATGTTGCTGTTGGCTTTTCAACTCTGAGCACTTTACCACTGCTAACCAGTGCTAAAGTGCATATGCTCTCCTGTTTAAATTGTATGTAAGTGGTTTATCCATGATTGGCATATTTGATTTACTAGTAAGTCCCTAGTAAGGTGCACTAGAGGTGCCAGGGCCTGTAAATCAAATGCTACTAGTGGGCCTGCAGCACTGGTTGTGCCACCCACATAAGTAGCTCTGTAATCATGTCTCAGACCTGCCACTGCAGTGTCTGTATGTGTATTTTTACACTGTAAAGTCGACTTGGCAAGTGTACCCACTTGCCAGGCCTAAACCTTCCCTTTCCTTACATGTAAGGCACCCCTAAGGTATGCCCTAGGTAGCCCCAAGGGCAGGGTGCAGTGTATGGATAAGGTAGGACATATAGTAATGTGGTTTATATGTCCTGACAGTGAAATACTGCCAATTTTGTTTTCACTGTTGCAAGGTCTGTCTCTCTCTCATAGGATAATATGGGGGCTACCTTTAAATATGATTAAAGTGTAGATTCCCCTAGAGAAGAGATGGACAGGTGGAGTTTGGGATCCCTGAACTCACAATTTAAAAATGCATCTTTTAGTAAAGTTGATTTTGAGATTGTGAGTTTGGAAATGCCACTTTTAGAAAGTGAGCATTTTCTTGCTTAAACCATTCTGTGACTCTGCCTTGTTTGTGGATTCCCTGTCTGGGTCAGTTGACAGTTGGGTTGTTTTTCACCTCACACCAGACAGTGACACAAAGGGAGCTGGGGTGTGATCTGCATTCCTGATTAGCCATCTCTGCTAGGAGGGAGGGGTGGAGTGGTCACTCTCATCTGAAAGGACTGTGCCTGCCTCTGACAATGCTGTCTCCAGCCCCCTGGTGTGTGTCTGAGGCCTTGCCTGGGCAAGGCAGGATTTCACAAGAAGGTGTGAGTCCCCTTTGAAGAAAGGTGACTTCAAAGACTAAAATGGGTATAAGAAGGGCACCCAAACTTACAAACTTTAGAAACACTTCTGGAATCAAGGGGAACCTCTGCCTGGAGAAGAGCTGATCGCTGAGGAACAAGTGCTGCCCTGCCTGTGACTGTGCTTTGTGGAGCTTTCCTGCAGTGCTGCTTCTGCCAGAGTAAGAGGGCAAAGACTGGACTTTGTGTGCCTTCCATCTTGAAGAAGAAATCTCCAAGGGCTTGATGTAGAGCTTGCCTCCTGTTGTTGAAGTCTCAGGGATAGCAAAGACTTCTTCCTGCCAGCACCTGGAGTCTCTGGAGAGACCCCTACTCTGCTCTGTGGTGCCCTGCCAGTTCCTGGGACCCTGAAAGGAGAGGCTGGCAGCCTAAGGACAAAAATACACGCACCGAGCACCGTGCGGAGAAAAGATCGACGCGAATCCGATCGCGGCTGAGAAAACGACGCGACGCCGGTTCCGCAGCTGAGAAACGACGCCGCAGGAAACGCGACCGAAAAACCGACGCCCGGAGCAGGAGAAACGACGCGCAGCATCGCTGACGGAGGCTGAGAGATCGCACCCTGCGCCGCGGGACTTTCGGATCGTCGTGTGGCTGGCTTTTTCAACGCGCACCGCCGTGCCGAGTTGTTTTCGACGCACACAGCCGTGCAGGGTTACTTTCGACGCACACCGCCCGTGCGGGGTTATTTTTGACGCAAACCAGGTACATTTACACGCTAGCAGCGCTAGTGTGTTGTTACAACTACCTAAAGACTCTTTTTATTTTAAACCTTTAAAAAAATCATAACTTGACTTGTGTATGTTGGATTTTTGTCGTTTTGGTCTTGTTTTGTCTAGATAAATATTTCCTATTTTTCTAAACTGGTGTTGTGTCAGTTTGTAGTGTTTTCATTAAGTTACTGTGTGTGTTGGTACAAATACTTTACGCCCAGCACTCTGAGGTTAAGCCTACTGCTCTGCCAAGCTACCAAGGGGGTAAGCAGGGGTTAGCTGAGGGTGATTCTCTTTTATCCTAACTAGAGTGAGGGTCCTTGCTTGAACAGGGGGTAACCTGACTGTCAACCAAAGACCCCATTTCTAACACTAATGTAGACTCATGCTCAAACTGTACGTCCAATCTAGCCTGACGCATGGCCCATTACACCCAGTTCACATGCAAAACATGAGCACTTGGTATGCCTACCTAAGTGACAGCGTATAATGATCGTTTAGATATTACCACAGTTATTTTATTTGCTTGTGACATGTTTTTCTTTATTATTGTTTGCTGTATTGATGTGAAAACCTTATCTTTTGGAGGAAAACACTCTTCAGCTGCAGAATATAAATTTAAATTGTACTTAACTGGTTTAGTCTGAACTTGATTGTGCACTAGATATCCCTATCTATACTGGCTCAAATTATTTGCATCATAAGATCAATCTTATAGTCTCATGTTTGCAAATGTGGATTTTTAATTATGTATTTCTGCAAATCTTTAAGGATTTGAGTGTATTCTTCTGTTGAGTCCTTTCCAGTAAGTGTAGGGATATTTAAGTGGTATAGAGATTACTCTGTATGTGTAGCAGTATTAGTACAAATCTTTATTCGAACTATTTCGGCCATAAAATAAAACAATATACAAAACACAACATATAATCAATAAAACATCAATTCATAACAATACTTGGATATCCCAAAGCTTGCACATATACAAAAATGTCATTACTCGGAAACGTATTTAAGACTACCAACCAGTGGCTAAAAAAGACCTTTCTCAATGATCCTTCACAAAAACATGAAAGACACATACTAGCAATGTATCCCATCCAATGACTTTCTGATTCTAATGGCAGACTTTGAAAAGGAGCTCACACAGAAACATATCCGTGAGAAAAGTTGATCATAAAAATCAGAAACCCTTTTAATCCTTGCAATGACTTAAGAGTGCTTGGAGCCTTCAACATCTCATATTTTTCTAGGAGTCATGGTGCAAGGCCTTTGCCTTCACTGGCTAACTCATATCCTATGAAGATTACACTAGAGCATAGTTTGAATTTTCAGAAATTCAGCTTATAGCCTGTCTCCACAAGTATGGTGACTTTTCTGTCAGCATGTTGATTATGCTTGTCTAGTTTACTAGCTACTGACATCAGAGACTGCAATCAATTCAATGATTAAGACATTGATAATGCAGGCTAAGGCTAAAATGACCCCGGGCTTTTCCTGTGCCCCCAAGATAACACTGTAAAGCCATACTGTATTTTCATAAACTTAATTGAGGTTAAGTAATATGATTCAATAGCTTGCTCTGAGTGAAAAACCAATTTGCTTTGCAAATTGTGACTTTGCGTTTTTTTGCTCATGAGTTGTGTCATTAATCCAGTCTTATATGCATTGGTTTCACAATGTAGGTGTAAATTATGATAGTCCAAAACTAACCTCCAAGCCATATCTGAATCCAGTACTGGGAAAATCGGCATGTGCATTGTTGATGGGGAAGAGGTTACGATCCCTTGATATTGCAAATCATCTGCAATCTGTTTTAGGTCTTGTTTGGTGTTAGATTCTGGGTATTGGTAGAGTTAAGCACACACCTATCACTAGCAATACACCCCCAACACAGGGTTGTGCCCAGTCAGTGTCCCACACAGTAGCCCCAGGCTCAACCCCGGATAGCTTGGCAAAAACAGTCAGACTTAACTCAGGAGACAAATATTTAAAACATTTAAATGCACCAATACAGTAAATAAGCAAGACACAACACACAATAAGAACCACACACAAATTTATAAAAATAGTAAACATTTTTGTCTTTAAAATGACACTAAAATGACAAAAATCTAATATAAGGAACCAGAGGTATGATTTTTTTAAAGATTTAAAGTAAAACTAGTGCTAAGAAGCAAATAGCACTCAAAGGGATGGTTGTACTAGACCATGACACAGTCAAAAGATCCAGCCGTCCGCAATGTGACACTTTTACACTTACATCCAGAAGTTTTTCTTGATGTAGGAAATTAAACCACAACCCCAATCCAAGGATCCAGAATCTCTGAGTTGCTCTTTATAGATGTTGGGACTATAATCCCCACAATGCACCTGGACAAATACTTGCAAGTTCACTGGACGCACTCCAGGCTGGAGACTTTTGTTGATGTTGGTGCAGGAAAGCTCTTTTAGCCTGTTGCTTCAGGGAGTCCACTCCTGAGTCCTTTTTGAATTAAGGCAAAGTCCTGTGGGCTGTGGTTCCAGTGTGCAACAGGGGCCGTCCTTAGGTGTGCAGGCCTCTTGGCTGCAAGCCGGGGTTTCAGCAGGGCAGTCCTTCTACTTGTGACGTCAGGCAGCAGATCTCAATTCCAATGCAGATCAGTCACTTTTATTCACTCATCTTGGGACAGCCAGTGGATATCCTTGCCAATGAGCTGCAGGATGCCCCCCAGAAGTATGGCAACTTCTTCCAAAGTGTGGCATCTTCTTGTCCCATAAAACACTGCACTTTAACATTCCAAGATGGATGATTTTTCTCCAGAGCAGTATGATCTGGCTGAACCTAACCCCTGGTGTAGCTCATTTCCATTAACTCCCCCTCTGGATATCTGCAAATTACTTTCCGAAGCCCACCAACTATATGTGGGGTACAGGGGTAAGAGGGCAGGTCTGGCTGCATTCTTTTCCAACTGGTATCCTGATCTGGTTTCACCATCTGCCTACCTTCCCCATCAGATAACCTCTGCTCAGTGAAGGTCACTTATTACCTCACCAAAGCACCCTGGCTAATTTTATTAGGCCTGACAATCAGGAGAGACCATTAGCTGGCTGGAATTTGGCTTACAGTAAAGACAGTCTCATACCTTATTTTCTGTATAAGTTATGATAAATTCATCATTGCAAATTGTTAAATGTATCAATAACATTTATTTGAGTCATTTCATGGCATTTTCTATCTTTTTCCTAGCAATATTTAGGCTTATGAAAATTATTTCCATTATAGCCTATGGAGCCAACTTTCTACAGTGGGGAAAAATGAAAGGTGCCGTTTTTCCCACAACAGGGCATATAAAAATATTTTATAATGTCACAGCTTATACTTACATGGCACCCTACCCCGGGACATCTAGGGGAGATCTGGGGGGTGACTTTGTTGTAAAAATAAGGTAGGCTGTTACTTTGGAAGTACCTTTAATTCCAAAGTTGAATTTGCATACATTTTATATTTTAAAGACAGCCTGCAAGGCAGGGCTGCCTTTCGAAATTACAGCAGGCACACAGCACTGTACAATCCAGTGCAGGAAATATACTGGGCCTCTAAACTTCCTGTCATATCATATACTATGGACTTATAGGTAGTTTAAATCCCTATTGCCCTGTTATCCCCTAGGGACTTACAGGGTGTGTCATTCTCACTTGTAATTATAATATTGTGCCATTTGACCGTATACCTTCTATTCAGAGCACTGTCCCAGGGCCTGTTAAGCATTGCCCAGGGCACACTCATGGTCAGGTACCATCAGTATCATTCAGAAACACTGGGGTGAACATGCTAAAGGGTGACTTTCTCACATCTGGCCTCTGGCTTTGTCTATTATTTCTTTCGGACCTCTGGTCCACCCTGCAGGGTGAATTACATGTGCAATTGCATTTTTATCACAGCTTGATTTAGTTCAGATAGTGCTCGAGCCATCTTTAATACCTACTTCTTGCTGTACTAGTCCTCATGTGGCATGGGCACTACACAAGAATAATCTCTCATTATAACATTCCTGGAAGGTGCATCAATTATAATTTGTGGAGACCAGTCCTTTTCTGCAATTATTATAAGAAACTGTCAATGGAGTCCAGAAAATAATTGAGACTGTCTGCTCAAAGTCCCATTCAATAGGAATCTGCACTTTGCAAACTAAATCAAGTTAATTCAAATGCCCATCTGCTTTTTCTACTTGAAGAAAGACATTAGTCCCCCTCCACTTTCAGGAGGGATATCTGCTTCAGGCAAGTTATTTTTAGCTCCACTTCATTCTCTGGGATCGATACAGCCCACTCTCTGCTCTTCAATAGAAGTCCTATTTTGAGAGGTATCTGGTCTTCTATTCAGAGCTGCCGTCTTCTTATGCGAGTGCTACTTAAATGATTCTGATGCCTGGGTACCCACTGCTCTCTTGTTCATAGGTCTGTCCTGTAAGAAATTGGGGTATTAGTTGTGAAGGATGTAAGGCCTAATAAAGGAATAGTCCACAATTGTCTCCTTACTGGGAACCAAGTGCCTAATTATTGCTCTGGACTCTCTCAGGATAGCAAAGCAGAGCAGTTCAAGGCCTACTCATCGGAAGTGGCATGGGTTGGTAATCTCCATTTGCTCCACACAACAACACTTACTAGATCCTTGTCCAGTCATTGCTTTTTCGTTGAAAAAGGAAAATCACACTTATTACACATGCTACTAAATACTATGTATTAATTATCAAATATATAAAGCAGGCATTTGTACCTTTAGTGACATTCTTGAATTAATGTTAACCCCTAGTGGGTCATAAACCTCATAATCACATTGTTCCCTCACCTATAGTAGATGAAACATTACACTATATTGGGGTATCATTATTTATTTACATCGTCAATAGGTCACCACATTAAAACATAACACATGACTATTGGCTTTGTCAAGGGGGTCACCATGTTAAATTGTAACAGAGGTCCTTTGGTTTTGTCAGGGGCCCCCTACGTATATTAAATCAATAGTCACATATTATAAATCACCATTAAAACCAAAGGACCCAATAATCACATGTGGATGCCATCATTTAAAAATACGCATTGAAATGCCCACAAAAAATATTTTTTTGTAATATACTATAGATAAAGCATTTAAAATCTCAATATCATTTGTCGGTGTATTTCCTATAAATCCCTCAAGCTACATAAAATACAACCATAGGACCTACTACTGGGGGTACTTACAGTCCCAAGCTGTTGAGAAGAAGATCTAGCCCAGGAAGTACTTAAAAAAAGGTAAACAGTCTCACAGGTAATATATCCTAAGACCTGGGAGACATAGGGCTAATTGTCTTGAATGATTCTGGAGGGGAGGCAGTGCCAGATTACTAGATAGGCAAACTAGGCACCAGCCTATGGGTCCCACTCCTTTTAGGGGCCCAGCAATAACAGATCAAAATAATATTGATTTGATCTTGAAAGAAAATGCAATCAAGCTTTTAAAAATTATTTCCAAAACATAGAAAAAAATGACTCAAGTCAAAGAATTTTTTTTTTTACATTAAAGGCTCTATAGAGAAAATACTTTATTAAAGTAATGTACCCATTAACAACTTAAAGTACATAAACCATAGACATCAGATTCACAAAACAGATTGTCTCTTAAAAGCTCATCTTCTGTCATCTGTGTAATGTTTAGATTTGTGTGATAAAATTAGTTTATCAAAATTGTTGGTTGGTAAAATTAAAAACCTTTTAGTAGATAATTTGCAAGGGGGGCCCTGAAATTTTGACTACCTAGGGGCCTTCACAGAGTTTAATCCGGCACTGAGGGGAAGGGGTACTTCACCTCCTACTGCCCCTATAATACAGGACAGAAACATTAGTGGTGCCCCTACCCATCCTTTGGCACTGCAAAATCCAGGACATTTTCAAATGAGCCCCTCACGGAGCATTATAGGGTGCTCCATGCTGGACAGCCATGAACATTCTAGGGGAAGGACGCTCAGCCCACTTCGGCTGCTTTGTAGCTTTCTTTTCTTTTGTTTAATTTCTGTCCTGGGTGCCCTGTCCTCTGGGTACCCATGTGCAGGTCAGGATGGTGGAGAGCAGAGCTGGGAGCCCACTCCCAGCTATCTTGCTGAAACCCTACTCACACTCTCATTCACATCTCACGGCATTTCTGCTGCAGCTCCATCTGAGCTGCAGAAACTTTTCCTGTGCTCCAGCAGTGGGAGCACTTCAGTAATTATTGAAGATTTTCTACCACTAGTGTTAGAAATGGGGTCTTTGGTTGACAGTCAGGTTACCCCCTGTTCAAGCAAGGACCCTCACTCTACTCAGGATAAAAGAGAATCACCCTCAGCTAACCCCTGCTTACCCCCTTGGTAGCTTGGCAGAGAAGTAGGCTTAACTTCAGAGTGCTAGGTGTAAAGTATCTGTACCAACACACACAGGAACTTAATGAAAACAATACAAAATGACACAACACCAGTTTAGAAAAATAGGAAATATTTATCTAAACAAAACAAGACCAAAACGACAAAAATCCACAATACACAAGTCAAGTTATCAATTAAAAATCAAAAAGAGTCTAAGTAGTTTCAAACACACACTAACGCTGTTAGCGTGAAAAAGTACCTTGGGTGCGTAAAAAAAAAAACACACAGGTGAGTGTGCATCAGAAAGGGCTTGCCATGCGTCAATTCCACTCACGAGCGGGACCGTGCATCGTTTCTCTTTCGTCAGGTCGGGGTGCGTCGTTTCTTCTCTCCGCAGGAGAACGATGCATAGATCCGGTCAGCACTCTGGGGTCTGGCCAGGCTTTGCGTTGTTTTTACACGCCCAGCAGTACTTGAGTCGGAAATCCAGCTGCACGATGATCCGAAAACCACGCAGCGCGGGTTGCAATCTTCAAGCCTCCATCAGCGATGCTGGGCGTCGTTTCTCCTGCTCTGTACGTTGATTCTTCGGTCGTGTGTCCGGCTAGCATCGATTTGTCAGCTGCAGAGCCGGTGGCGCGTCGTTTCTTCAGCCACAGTTCGGAGTGGCGTCGATCTTTTCCCCGCATGGCGCTCTGTGGATGGAATTCCTTTTCTTTAGGCTGCCAGCTTCTCCTTTCAGGGCCCCAGGATTTGGATGGGCACCACAGGGCAGTATAGGAGTCTCTCGAGAGACTCCCGGTGCTGGCAGAGAGAAATCTTTGCTGTCCCTGAGACAGGAGGCAAGCTCTAAATCAAGCCCTTGGAGATTTCTTCTCAAGATGGAAGGCACACAAAGTCCAGTCTTTGCCCTCTTACTCTGACAGAAGCAGCAACTGCAGGATAGCTCCACAAAGCACAGTCACAGGCAGGGCAGCTCTTCTTCCTCAGCTCTTCGGCTCTTCTTCAGGCAGAGGTTCCTCTTGTTTCCAAAAGTGTTTCTCCAGTCTGTGGTTTTGGGTGCCCTTCTTATACCCAAGTTCTCCTTTGAAGTAGGCCTACTTTAAAGTAAAGTCTCTTTTGAATGGGAAATCCTGCTTTGCCCAGGCCAGGCCCCAGACACTCACCAGGGGGTTTGAGACTGCATTGTGTGAGGGCAGGCACAGCCCTTTCAGGTGTGAATGACCACCCCTCCCCTTCCTCCTAGCACAGATGGCTCATCAGCAAATGCAGACTACACCCCAGCTCCTTTTGTTTCACTGTCTAGTGTGAGGTGCAACCAGCCCAACTGTCTAACTGACCCAGACTGGGAATCCGCAGAGTCACAGAAATGGTATAAGCAAGAAAATGCTCACTTTCTAAAAGTGGCATTTACAAACACACAATCTTAAAATCAACTTTACCGAAAGATGTATTTTTAAATTGTGAGCTTAGAGACCTCAAACTCCACATATCCATCCGCTCCCAAATGGAATCTACACTTTAATCAGATTTAATGGTAGCCCCCATATTAACCTATGAGAGGGACAGGCCTTGCAACAGTGAAAAACGAATTTAGCAATATTTCACTGTCAGGACATGTAAAACACATCACTATATGCCCTACCTTAACCATACACTGCATCCTGCCCTTGGGGCTACTTACGGCCTACCCTAGCGGTGTCTGGCATTTAAGAAAAGGGAACGTTTAGGCCTGGCAAGTGGGTACACTTGCCAAGTCAAATTTACAGTTAAAAACTGAACACACAGACACTGTAGTGGCAAGTCTGAGACATGATTACAGAGCTACTTATGTGGGTGGCACAACCAGTGCTGCAGGCCCACTAGTAGCATTTGATTTAGAGGCCCTGGGCACCTCTAGTGCACTTTACTAGGGACTTACTAGTAAATCAAATATGCCAATCATGGCTAAACCAATCAACAATGCAATTTACACAGAGAGCTGGTAAGTAGTGGTAAAGTGCTCAGAGTTCAAAAGCCAACAGCAGCAGGTCAGAAGAAATAGGCGGCAGGAGGCAAAAAGATTGGGGATGACACTGCATAAGCAAAAAAGTCCAGCAACTAGCCATTGTGGTCCTGGAATGGAGTTCTGGGCCCTGTTCCACATTGTGTTGACCCAGCAGGGTGTCTACTCATGTTGAACCCCTTGGGATTAAATATGGCGCCCGCATGGTGCTTCAGAATGGCGTTAGCCGGCGCTAATTTTTTTGACGCAAAACTGCGTTAGCGCAGTTTTGCATCAAAAAGTATAAATATGGCCCTAAATGTGGTCAGCCATTAAACTTATATGGCTGTATTGACTTACTAGGCCTAAACTACACAGAGCTGTGTATAATATCCCTGCATATGTTATGCTGTCATCAAGTCAGCCCAAAATTCAGCACTGCAGTGTCTCACTTTAGCATTTGGACGCCACTTTTGCTCAGCTTCTGCTTTGCTACAAAAATGCAGGTGTAGGTAAAATTCTAACTATGCTGGGCTAATTTGCATAATTTTGTGTCGGGCTTTTTACTGGGAATTCCTCAAAGTAGGATACATCGTATAATAATGCACTATCCGTGGCAAAGTTTTACCATCCTCATTCACGAATAACGGAAAAGGCCAGAGTGAGAGCAGCTGTTGCCTACACTACTTTTTTTTTTTTTTTTCACCACGAAATAGGTCTTTGCATAAAAAATTTGCATAAAAATGCATTCTGTGCTCAAATATAGCAGTGACTGATTTACATTTCACGTACTTATGACAAATGTAATGTAATTTACCCAAATTTCATGCAATTAGGCAAAAGTAAATTACACAAATTTTGCACACCCCTACGAAAAATGCCTCTTTCATCATGCATATGGAAGCCTAGGAAGTCAAAGCTACTCTTCTTTCCTTCCCTTCAAGACAGACTTTGCAAGCTCATCTTCCATTGCAGCCCTTATGACAATACATACAATCAAGAAGTGGACCGTTTACCTTCTCTGCTCTTTTAATTTGAAAGGTGTTAGAAAGCAAGGCGTTTCTACACTGTAAACATTGCGATTGAGCACGTTTGTCAGTCTCACCATTCAGATTGATTTGCATGTAACGTGGCTTATTAACACATTAAGGCCCTTCCACGCAAGACAACGTTTCCTTACCTCCACCAAAAAAAAATCAGTGAGGATGTTTTACTCTGTACAGGATAGACCCTTGCCAGACTAATATTTTGGAAATAAGACAAAAAAAGTATTCATGTTATAATTTTTAGCTGTATCTGATTCAGTTCGTCCAGGATAACTTGAATACTTAATCACTCATTTTGGAATAAATAACGTATAATTTGACATTTAAATTGTGTTTTTCATTTGGATGCCTTTCATTCCCATTGAAAACAACATACATTTTCAACCTGGAGGGTTCTTGCAGTCATTTATTTGCCGCAATTTAAGATGCTAAAACACATTTTCTTTCAACTATTCCACGAAATAATTAAGAACGGAGTACATTAGAATACAGCGCTTTTTAAAAATGTTTAGTGATTAATAATTTAAAGCAAATATAATTATTATTAGCTACTGCAGTTGGTAACGAAAATCCCACATCCACTGAACTATGTGGACATTTTATTAATATGTATCCGCCGTGTTTGAAGGATCATTAAAGAATAAATGAGCAGAGGGCAAGCGGATTAATCCTCGAGCAAAGGAAGGTTACAAGAATAAGTCAAGCTTTAGACATAAGGACATAGATGATTAAAGGTATTCAGTTTACCTTATGGATAAGCCCAGGAAGCTGTGTAAAGTCTGTCATGTTCCAAATGAAAGGAAGCCTTAAAGTTCTTTTCATCAGTGAGTCATAGTGGGAGCCTGCGTTTCTCATGCTTTCTTCGCATTATTTTATAAATATGGTTGAATAGGTTTCGAAACGGGCCTGTATTACAAAGTGTATGGTACACACAATAAGCCCAAACTATTTAAATGTATTGGGTTTTTTTTCTAGACATGGCAAAATCAACCAAAATCAGAACATACAAGCAGCAAATTAAGAGACATAGGGCCATATGTACGAACACTTTTTCCCATAGACACAGAATGGGTAAAAACCTTTGCTACATCTGGCCCATAATGCTGTTGAAAGGAGTTCACCTTCGCAGCCACTTTCCCATACATACATTACTGGCAGATTATTCAGGAGCCATAACCGAAATATTTGAGTGTGTCAATAACTGATCTCTAATTTTAAGTAAGTAGAGTGTGTGAGGCATGGCCTAGTTTCTGTTCAAGAAGAATAATGTACACATTCATGTACCCAAGCATGTATACACACATAAGGTGTTGTAAGGCTTGGAGTACCAATAGAAATCACCAAATGTGTTTATGTGCGTAAGCTCATGCAGAGAATAACATCAATTTTAGGACATCAGTGGGCCGCTAGTATGGTAATCTGATATTTCTAGATTCATACACCCAAGTCTCTGATGTATCTATAAACCCATGACTGGTCTGAAATGGGGAACGGGAAAGTGATTAACTGGAAATAGTTAACATGAAAATAGTTTGAGAATGAACAAACAAATGATTCATACACAAACATACTCACATTTGATCAATTAAACAAAAGTTGACAGTATTAATTGCACAGCTTTGTCTATACAAACAATTAATGAAAAAAACACTTCATAGAATAATCAAACAATGACTAATGAATTTGAATAATGAGCTACTGGATCTAAGTATAATATAAATAGGAAATGTTGCAGGGCATTTTACTTCCTAAGTGTGCATTCAAGAACTGTCCTCGTTAATTAAGTGAGCATTGGGTACCATGAGTTGGGGTACACTCTCTGATGGCGCCTAAAAAAGAACGAAACCTATGTGTACCCTTTGGATTAAAAGGTGTGCGAAGAATGGTAACCTTGCTAAGAGGCCATTGTATCAACGAGGAAACCCTTGTTACCTCACATATTGGAATTATGGACTTTGTGAGTTTTATTGCTCCTGGTACATACAGGGTATGGTAAAACCTGCATAGGAAAGAGCCCAAAATGCCAGACATGCTCTTTTGATGCAATTAGCACTGGAATCCAACTGGTATGCTCTATTTTAGGAGAAAGGCTCATAATAGAATACCTCCCAAGTTCTAAATTCCCCCGTGTGAGGGGTCTCATCCCAAGAGCTACCTATGAGGCACTCTGCCCTCCAACATTTCCCCCACCCCATAACAAAAAAATGTAAAAACAAATGTTTGCCCAGGCAGTTGACAATATCCCAGGTGTTTTCACAACCTTAATGAACATTGACTGCTTACAGCCTCCAAAGACATCTTCCCAGCCACCACATGATTCCGGCTCCTAACCCGGTGACTATGTGAAGTGAGCCAAAATTGTGTGACACACGGTGGTTCTGTGTGAGTTGGTAGGTCTGTAAATAGTGTTGTTTATCGCACTGATAATAACGTATCCCAGTTTCTTGTAATTGTTCAGGTATGACAAATATCACACCTAACACCAGGCCACTCATAAAAACCCTAAAATTACAAATTGCCCTTTTTCAAATTTCTGTCTTGCATACCATAGTTGTATATCCTCAATGTGAGCAACTGACAGAAAAATTAATGCTGGACAGTGAGTATATCTAGAAATCTGTGCTTTTTCTAGGATTCCAAAAGCAGTCATATTGCGATTGGTGACTTCTATTTTTTTGTAAAACACTGCCATAGTATGGAAAACAGTAGGCCCTGCTCTACCATTACCTCTGTTTTTGTTATATTTCTGCCTCTGTCTGCAGTGCAGTCATATCGTTATCAATTAAGCAAGGTACACTTCGGATTCAAATACATATCACGTTTAATAATTATGTATTTTCTCCCCTTTCCATTACATGTACTAGATTTATTTTGTTTCTGGTTTGGCAATCATCTTATATATTCCAATGCCGTGTAATATCTCTATGGTTAGTTTCAAATATTGTGTTATAGACATATTTGCGTCCAAAATATCAGCTACAAAAGTTTTATTAAAGCAACTGCACATAGTTAAGTATATGTTTAGTATTCGTATCTCCACATAGATGTATCTTGGCAATGTATGTAAAACCCATAAATATGGATTTAAAAATAGTAAATCTATATGTATCTTCACAATAATTACACACTGTAAGGGACAGATATATCAAACTTTTCTCACAACACAACACAACAAGACATCTAGCTGCATTGCATGTAAGAGGGAGGGCGGGAATGCACCATATCTAGCCATGGTGCCTTTGTTACAGGCAGGATTTTGTTTGTGCAGGAAGGAACACCTTCCTGCACAAAACAATCCTGAAAGGCATTTTTTTGCTGTATGTGCGCTGCAGATGGCAGCACACATAGATATAGGACAAAACGGGATATTTCTCCTTGTTACGCTTCCCCTGGGGTGGCGTAGGATTTTGATGCATTCCAAGGTCTATCATTAATGGTAAACCTGGAATGATCTAAAATACATGGATGGATGCATGGGAACACCTAATCTTCACCCATGCAACGCCTCCCTGAGGTAGAGTAACACACGGAAGCGATTAGTGCTGCCTTGTATTACCCCAGATTTATCAAGCCATGCAGGGCCATGCAAGGTGGCCTTGCATGGCTTGATAAATCTCACTTAGGTTTTGCGTCGCCCTTGCACTCCCTTGCATGGTACAAGGGCAATGCAAAACCTCACTACATCTGGCCCTGAGTATCCAGCCCTTATAATGGTGGTGCACGAATATTGGATATATCATTGGTATGCTGGATCCTCATGCTTTAGTGTCTCTGTGTCTCTTTATGGGGGTCAGTTGTTGCTTTCCGGAGACACTGAGTGCAGGTTAATTGTCAGTTTAATTATTAGCTGATCTGTGGCAATTATAACGTCCATGTTCTGCGCTGATGCACAGAATCGGTTCTGTTATTCATTAATGCAAATTTGCTCTGCAAATGAGGGTGTCTGGCTGGGTACTTCCATATCTGCTTATCTATGTGTGTTGCTGACAGCACTATTCCATGATTGGAGAGTGTTGGACTTGTTTTCCTATGCAGGGTCATCCCTAATCTTTTTGCCTCCTGCCTCCTATTTTTTCTGACCTGTTGCTGTTGGTTTTTGAACTTTGAGCACTTTACCGCTGCTAACCAGTGCTAAAGTGCATATGCTGTCTGCGTAAATTGTATTGTTGATTGGTTTATCCATGATTGGCATATTTGATTTACTAGTAAGTCCCTAGTAAAGTGCACTAGAGGTGCCAGAGCCTGCAAATCAAATGCTACTAGTGGGCCTGCAGCACTGGTTGTGCAACCCACATGAGTAGCTCTGTAATCATGTCTCAGACCTGCCACTGCTATCTCTGTGTGTGTAGTTTTAACTGTAAATTCAACTTGGCAAGTGTACCCACTTGCCAGGCCTAAACCTTTCATTTTCTTACATGTAAGCCACCCCTAAGGTAGGCCCAAGGTAGCCCCAAGGGCAGGGTGCAGTGTATGGTTAAGGTAGAACATATAGTAATGTGTTTTATATGTCCCGACAGTGAAAAATTGCTAAATTCGTTTTTCACTGTTGCAAGTCCTGTCCCTCTCATAGGTTAACATGGGGGCTACCTTTAAACCTGATTAAAGTGTAGATTCTCTTTGGGAGCAGATGGACATGTGGAGTTTGGGGTCTCTGAAATACATCTCTTAGTAAAAGTACATCTTTTAGTAAAGTTGATTTTAAGATTGTGTGTTTGAAAATGCATGAAATCGACTTCGGACGACTCTGGAACGATGCCCTGCTGAATTCGGTGACACCACCTGCAACCGACTCCGTGATCTTCGCTGGAACACAATGACCTTCGCAGGCCCGACACCGGTGCAGCCCCCCGAAGTCTGCGATTCCGTGGAAGTCGGCACACATGCCGTGACCGACGCTTCTCGAAGTGCGCGGATTCAATGTTTCGCACAGATGCTGCGATCTCCGACTTCGCTCATTGGCTTGTTTCCAATCTTCACCAAGGTACTGTACCTGGGGGTCTACGTGACTCCGTTGGCCGGCACCACTGGTGTCAGATTGTTGGGAACGACTACGTCACAACGCCGTTCTAACACCTCATTGAAGCATTTTGTGTTTCTAAGCTCTATTTTTGGATTTAATCTTTAGAAATTCATAACTTGACTTGTGTATGGTGGATTTTTGTCGTTTTGGTCTTGTTTTGTTTAGATAAATATTCCCTATTTTTCTAAACCTGTGTTGTGTCATTTCGGAGTGTTTTCTTTAAGTTTCTGTGTGTGTTGGTACAAATACTTTACACCTAGCACTCTGAAGTTAAGCCTACTGCTCTGCCAAGCTACCAAGGGGGTAAGCAGGGGTTAGCTGAGGGTGATTCTCTTTTACCCTGACTAGAGTGTGGGTCCTTGCTTGAACAGGGAGTAACCTGACTGTCAACCAAAGATCCCATTTCAAACAGAGAGGAAATGTTTTGGTGTGCACTGCTACCCCATCTGTTTTCACCACTGTAGTGTTTTGATTTTCTAAGATCTCTTTTTTGGTCTTGGATTATTTACTCACAAAAAGGTGATCCATTTTCAAATTTGTGAAAGCATGTATCACTTATCTCAATTACTAATGTATGATGTCATTTATTTCAAATTAGGTCCTTAGAAATTTTGCGGGATCATCTTCACATAGTAAATGTACTCAGCCATCAGGTTGCCATTAAGATCACTAATTTAGAAGATAAAAGTTGTTCCTCTCATGTTATGATGCTCATGTGTCAGTGGTTTTAACTGAACATATTTGCAGATAAAAATATTTATCCCTAAACAGTCATTGTCTCCTGTAACATTCCTTAGGTGATCTTCGAGAGGTGTGCCTATGATGATTTCTTGCCTATTAATTCTGAAGTCATTGGGATTTTGGTCACATAACAGCTTCTTTTCATTGAGAATCATTTGCTGTGCTTTGTGGGCTAGCTTGAGTTTCAATGAGAAATTTCGGATATTATCAATCAATCAATCAATCAATCAATTATATTTATACAGCGCGCTACTCACCCATGAGGGTCTCAAGGCGCTGGGGGTCACTGCTGCTCGAAGAGCCAGGTCTTGAGCTGCCTCCGGAAGGCGAGGTGGTCCTGGGTGGTCCTGAAGTGGGTGGGGAGGGAGTTCCACGTCTTGGCTGCCAGGTAGGAGAAGGATTTCCCACCTGCAGTGGTACCGCGGATGCGAGGGACGGCGGCGAGTGCGAGGCTGGTGGACCGAAGTTGACGGGTGGGCGTGTAGAAGGTGAGGCGACGGTTGAGGTATTCGGGGCCCTTGTTGTGGAGGGCTTTGTGTGCGTGGGTGAGGAGCCTGAAGGTGATCCTTTTGTTGACGGGTAGCCAGTGCAGGTGTCTCAGGTGGGCGGAGATGTGGCTGTGGCGGGGTATGTCGAGGATGAGGCGTGCAGAGGCGTTTTGTATTCGCTGAAGATGTTTCTGAAGTTTTGCGGTGGTTCCTGCGTATAGGGTGTTTCCGTAATCTAGGCGGCTCGTGACGAGGGCATGGGTCAAAGTTTTTCTGGTGTCGGCGGGGATCCAGCGGAAGATCTTTTGGAGCATGTGGAGTGTGAGGAAGCAAGAAGACGAGACGGCGTTGAGTTGTTTGGTCATGGTGAGAAGGGGGTCCAGGATGAATCCGAGGTTGCGTGCGTGGTCTGAGGGGGTTGGTGCGGTGCCCAGGGCCGTGGGCCACCAGGAATCGTCCCAGGCGGACGGGATGTTCCGAGGATGAAGACTTCCGTTTTGTCTGAGTTCAGCTCCAGGCGGCTGAGTTTCATCCATTCTGCGACATCTTTCATTCCATCCTGCAGGTTGGTCTTGGCGGTGGCTGGGTCTTTGGTGAGGGAAAGTATCAGCTGGGTGTCGTCGGCGTAGGAGATGATGTTGTGTTTGCGTGCGATGTCGGCGAGGGGGCTCATGTAGACATTGAAGAGAGTCGGGCTGAGCGAGGAGCCCTGTGGGACGCCGCTGATGATCTTGGTGGGATCCGAGCGGAACGGCGGGAGGTAGAATCTTTGGGAGCGGTTAGAGAGAAAAGAGGCGATCTAGTCCAGGGCCTGTCTTTGGATACCGGTGGAGCGGAGGCGGGATATTAGGGTGCGGTTGCAGACGGTGTCGAAGGCAGCCGAGAGGTCGAGGAGGATGAGGGCGGCTGTTTCTCCGTTGTCCAGCAGAGTTCGGATGTCATCGGTGACTGCGATGAGGGCGGTTTCCGTGCTGTGGTTGGCCCGGAATCCGGATTGGGAGGGGTCGAGCAGGTTGTTGTCTTCGAGGAAGTTTGTCAGTTGTTTGTTGACGGCCTTCTCGATGACTTTGGCAGGGAAGGGGAGGAGCGAGATGGGGCGGAAGTTCTTCAGGTCGCTGGGGTCCACCGTGGGTTTCTTCAGGAGAGCGTTGACTTCCGTGTGTTTCCAGCTCTCGAGGAAGGGTGCAGATGCAAACGAGTTGTTGATGATGGTCTGGAGATGGGGGGCGATGATGTCGTCGGCTTTGTTGAAGATGTAATGTGGGCAAGGGTCCGAGGGGGTACCGGAGTGGATGGTGTTCATGGTAGTTTTGGTCTCTGTGGTGCTGATGGGTGTCCAGGCGTTGAGGGTGACGGCTGGGGCTGTGGGTTCCGTGGTGGTCGGCGGGGTCTGTGGGGTCTGTGGACCGAAGCTGTCGTGTAGGTCGGTGATCTTTCAATGGAAGAAGGTCACGAGTCCAAGTGTTAGACCTGGCATCCTTAGGGTGGTCTTACCCCATACTTCTTGCCTTTCAACTCCTGTTTTTAGCGTTATCTTTTTCATTGGCCTTAGGACACTGAGCACTTTACCACTGCTAATCAGTGCTAAAGTGCATGTGCTTCTCCCCTGAACATGGTAATATTGGTGTATCCACAATTGTCATATTTAGTTTACTTGAAATACCCTTGGGAAGTGGTATACCATACACCCAGGGCCTGTAAATTAAATGCTACTAGTGGACCTGCAGCACTGCTTGTGCCACCCACTTAGGTAGCCCTGCAAACATGTCTCACGCCTCCCACTGCAAAGCCTGTTTGCAGTTTCACTGCCACTTTGACTTGTCATTTAAACCCTCGAGCCAAGCCTTAAGCTCCCCTTAAAAGTCACCTCTAAGGTAGGCACTAGGTAGCCCACATGGCAGGGTTCCATGTACGTAAAAGGCAGGACATGTACTTTGAAATTTTACATGTCCTGGCAATAAAAAGCTCCCAAATTTGTTTTTCATTACTTTAAGGCCAGCTCCTCTCATAGTGCAGTACTGGGAATTCGGTAGTATGCTTTTAAGCTATAATTCCTGATCAGAAAGGAGTAGCTGTGTCATGTTTCATATCATTGGAATGATAATGATAAATCCTGTTTACTAGTAAGTCAGGTTTATTCTTACTATTTTGGATACAGCACTTTTAGAAAGTGGCATTTCTCTGCTCTCACTGCTCTGTGTGTCTGACAATCTGTCTCCAATACACATCTGGTCTGGGTTGGGTGACAGCTACATTTGTGGATTTCCTTCAGGCATCCACAACACAGTGCACTCAACTACATCTCCGTTCATCTGCATACCGATGGGTCTTCCTGGACTTGAAGGGTGGAGGAGAACACACCTACACTTCAAGAGGTAAGTGCCTGTCCCCACACAAAGGCCTGATTAACCCCCTACTGATAGTCTGGAGCCAGACCTGGGTTGAAACGGGGATCTGTGCACTTAGAAGGATCCTTTGCAGTCATCCCCCACATCAAACGCACATTTTAGTGTATGTACTGGGGCTCCCACTCAATGAAATCAGTACATGTATGGACCTGAAGGAAACTCTGCTGGAGCAAAGGCTGCTGTGCGGATAGGGTTGCCACTTTGCTGTGCCTGTTGGTTCACAGGCCCTGCTTTGCTGAGCTTCCCAGAGGTCTGATCTCTACCCTGCCAAAAGGAACCAAGGACTACCCCAGAATGACTCCAAGGGCTTGCTGACTTGCTGACTTGCCCCCTGTACTTCCCAAAGGTCTCAGGGACATCAAAGACCTTGTGAGCGGTTTAAACTGAACTTACTGTACCATTCAAGTTCCCACTCTCTGCTTCGGGAGAGCATTCCTGACTGATTGGCCGGAGTGCGGTGCATAACTGCCCTTTCTGCCCCTCTTCGGGAGAAGCAGACCGCTCCTTTTTTTGGTATTCCCCTGGTGAGTGCTGTGCTTCACTTTAACCTGCACCTGACAAGACCGTCCTGGTCTCTGTGAATCACTCTGATGCGCTGGGCCCACCTTTGCTGAGCCCCAAGGGCCCTGCTGCTGGGAGATGTCCCGCCCAGTTGCCCAGGCAACTGTGAGATGCTGTGCGTGCCTGCACCTTGCCTGCCGCGCCCCAGCCTGACTCCGCTCTCAGCAGCAATGCCGATCTAACCAGGTACTTCATTTGGCCCGGCCCACAGCCACGTGGTGCAATTCCTTGTTTTAACTTGAACCTGAGGGGTCCCGACGTTGTGACGTGGTGCTCCTCGCAGAAGGGGATACTTACACATACTCTTATCTGAGATACCACCCCAGTGGAGATGTAATTGACTTCCGTGCGTCAATCTTTAAAACAGCAAAGCTTAACTCGTTACCCAAATTACTGTAAAGATTCTAAGACGAGTCCCAGCGAAAGAACTGCATTTGATATCTTGAAAATTGAATAATTCTTATTTTACTAGATGGATTTTTTTTGAAAAAGTGAAAAACGTATTTTGCTAGTTGGATTTTGTTGTTGTGGTCTTTTTCATCTTAGATAAATATTCTCTGTTTTTCCAATCCTGTGTAGAGACTTTTTTGTGTTGCCTCTTTGGTTATGCCTGCCTGATCTGCACCAACCTGTATCAGACTTACCCTACTACGATTGTGGTCCCAACTTGGACAAGGTGCATACCCCTGCCAACTAGAGACCCAATTTCTAGCATCAAGTCACAAAGGAGTCACAACGTTTCAATTCCTTAAGCTATGACTGCCGAGCTTTATAATTGACTGCACCTCCAAAATAGCATAACTCATGTGTATCAGGAGAGTCATAGTAGGATTGGAATTTCAATGCCAAACTGAATATCATTCTCATAGATTTTCTGCCTATGCCTATTTTCATTTTCCATACAGAGTTTCTGCATTTTGGACATTCCACATGCTAAAGTTTTTGTCAATGGTTATTTTATGTGCATGACATTTAAATTCATTTTTCTCTTACATGGAAGACATTATTCAAGGTAACCCCTTTACTTCATTCAAGCACCATGTGAAAAGGAATGATTTCTGTGCATTCTACTACAATTTCATATCACACTTACACCTAGACCATCTTAATATTATTTTAGGGGTGACTATAGGTATGAGAAATGCATTGCAAATGAATCAAACAGTACAGCGGTAAAAATGATTATTTATTTGTCATAAGATTTTTTCTTATCACTCGTCTTATCCTGCTCTAAGAAATCCCACACCTAAGTTGAAATTATATGCATAGAAAGTCTTTATTGTTCGATGAAGGTCTGCAATTGTACTGAGCTTACATTGCTGCATGCCAGGCAAGACCTACTTATGTAAAATATTTGTAAATTGGTGCCATATTTTTCTGCACGTTACAGAGATGATGCTGTGGTAGATAGAAGTGTATATAATGTATTACAGTCATGATAGCCCTGGTGCATTGGCTACATTTATATGCTTGTGGGAGAGATGTATTTTGAAGAAAACAATCAGCTACCCCATCCATAAAGAATCCTGCAAAGCGTACACTATTGTGCAGCAGGTGGCAGTATGAGGTGCTGGTATGACTGAGAACTCCCACAGGCTGTGCTTCTCCTCAAACAGTAATGGATTTCAGTCATATGATAGGGCCCCTACAGAGATATGATGCAAGCCCCTAGGTGTGGAAGTTGATTAGCCTGGTACCAAATGGGTGCACAACAAGGAGAGGTGGTGGATGAAGCAGGAGACAGTGAAAGGCTCTATAGAATCCGAACCCATGGACAGAGAAGCCACTGTAGATGTGGTCATAGTAGTATGGGGAAAACTCCTTGCAAGTCTCTGCGTTGGGATCAAATGTATGTTGATACGAGGATCCTCCTACCAAAATTAATTTTCAAATTAGTAATACATTTTAGGATGATTGGTGGCTGAGGATCAAACATGCTAGCTCTGAACCTTGTGCTAACTTTAGTTTATACTCTCCTCAGGATTTGGTTCACAACTCCTTTATGACAAATGAACTAATAATGATGGCTGGCAAGGTATTCTTCACTATTTGTGGAGTTGTTACGTGCAGCAAAAAGACCATCTGTTGACTCCTGGCAGTGATGACTCAGGCCATTGAAATGTTTTTGGACAGGTCCTATTGACGGTGAACTGAACACATGTGGCCATGACTGCCAACAAATATGACAATAAAAATAGGCGTGTTCACAGAAGCATAGCAAAGATACCATGGACCATTGTGCAAGCAAAGAAAATAGTCCCTTTAAAAGCTGTTAAGGTAGTATAAAAAACAATTATGGTGTCCAGTTGGCCCCGTGGACCTTTAGTTCCAGTGTCAAGTCAAGTAACTCTTGTGATTATGTTTCTGCTAGAAAACGATATGACTTTTGTCTAGTGGCAGTTATGATGCCATAAAGTAGCACAGAAGGTTTATATGCCTACTGAAAGGATCAAAACTGTATTATATGTGAATAGCTGAGTAGATTAGTAAAGCCAGCCAATACCTGCGCTAAAATACAAATGAAATGTATGTGCGAGGGGGGCTATGGAGAGATGAAATGCACTTTTGCTGGGTGATTGTGAGAGAATCGGAGGAGGCAGTAATGAAAGTGGGAGAACCAATAATGAATGTTGGACTGAGCGCTAGAGGCGCTAAAGACTGTGACGATTGGTATGTGACAAGGTGATGTAATAGTGTGCCTTTTTTGTTTTTTTGAGTGTCTTGAGAGAACATGCTGATTGAGGGACGAAGCGAAGGTAAGGTGAACTCTACTGTTGCAGGTATCACACACACACACACCAGCAATTTTGTGACTGTCTTCATAGGCTAGTGTTTTAGAGCAACAGTTTAGCCAATAGCAGATGTGGCATCTCGTTGGATGACTGCTGCTCAAGCCCTAACTCAGGTTATAGAGAACAGCTCTGATGTAGGATCAGAGACTGAGACAGCAGATATTGAGACAGCAGCAGAGGGATAGGGCAATGGCACTGACTCTGGGAGTGATTTTTCAGTCGGGGAGTCCCATTCAATAACTCCTCTTCCAGTGATTATGACGGAGGTGATGAGGACAGTCCTGCTGTCCCTTCGCAAGCACAGTCGGTGCAGCGGGACAATAGTGGGTTAGCCCATCCCAGAGAGCAGGTGCATGTGGCAGCAAGCACAGGGAGAGTGCTTGCTTGGGTGCTCCCCAATTTAGTTCAGCCCCAAATTACACGGCCCAAATCGTATTGTCAAAACAACCTGGTTTTGTAAGGCAGGCACCTGCGTTTTTGGTCCTGGGCTCAGCAGCCATATAGGGAAACCTACCAAACCCAGACATTTCTGGAAACTAGACATCCGGGGAGTCCACAGAGGTGTGACTTGTGTGGATTCCCCAAAATGTTCTTGCCCAGAATACCCTGCAAAACTGAAATGTTGAAAACTCTATTTTTCTTGCATTTCTGTCACACAAACTACAGGAATATGCTGGGATCCACAAAATTCCTACCACCCAGGGTTTTCCCCACCTGTCCTGATAAAAACGCTAACCCACTTGAGTGCCTGTACCAAGTGCCTGCGTCAGGAATGGATCACCCCAGGGCCAACAGTTGCCCTCATGTGAGGACCAACATTGACCGTTGTGTGATCTATTCCTGACACGGGCACTAGGCCTACCCACACAAGTGAGGTACCAATTTTATTGGGAGACTTGGGGGAATGCTGGGTGGAAGGACATTTGTGGCTCCTCTCAGATTCCAGAACTTTCTATCACCGAAATGTGAGGAAGAAGTGTTTTTTTTTGCCAAATATTGAGGTTTCCAAAGGATTTTGGATAACCGAACCTGGTGAGAGCCCCACAAGTCACCCCATTCTGAATTCCCTTAGATGTCTATTTCCAAAAATGTATACGTTTGCTGGGTTTCCGTAGGTGCCGGCTGAGTTAGAGGCCAAAAGACAACCGCTAGGCACTTTGCAAAAAACAGGTCAGTTTTCTTTGGGAAAATGTGATGTGTCCACGTTGTTTTTTTAGGCATTTCCTGTCACGGGCACTAGGCCTACCCACACAAGTGAGGTACCATTTTTATCGTGAGACTAGTTGGAACACTGGGTAGAAGGAAATTTGTGGCTCCTCTCAGATTCCAGAACTTTGTGTCACCGAAATGTGAGGAAAAAGTGTATTTTCGGGCTCATTTTGAGGTTTGCAAAGGATTCTGGGTAACAGAACCTGGTGAGAGCCCCACAAGTCATCCCATCTTGGATTCCCCTAGGTGTCTAGTTTTAAAAAAAACACAGGTTTGGTAGGTTTTCCTAGGTGCCAGCTGAGCTAGAGTTCAAAATCCACAGCTGGGCACTTTCCACTTTCCTTTCAGTTTTCAATGTAAAAATGTGATGTGTCCATATTGCGTTTCCTGTCCCGAGCTTTAGACCTACCCATGCAAATGAGGTACCATTTTTACCGAGAGACTTGGAGGAACACAGAATAGCATAACAAGTGTTATTGCCCCTTGTCTTTCTCTACATGTTTTCCTTCCAAATGTAAGACAGTGTGTTAAAAAGATGTCTATTTGAGAAATGCAATGTAATTCAAATTCTAATATGGGCACCTCGGAATGCAGAGATGTGCAAATAACCACTGCTTCTCAACACCTTATCTCGTGCCCATTTTGGAAATACAGTACAAAGGTTTACCTGATACCTATTCTTCACTCTTTATATTTCAGCAAATAAATTGCTGTATACCTGGTATAGAATGAAAACCCATTGCAAGGTGCAGCTCATATATTGGCTCTGGGTACCTAGTGCTCTTGATGAACCTACAAGCCCTATATATCCCCACAACCAGAAGAGTCCAGCAGACATACCGATATATTGCTTTAAAAAATCTGGCATCGCAGGAAAAAGTTACAGAGTAAAACATGGGAAAAATTGCAGTTTTTTCACCTCAATTTCAATATTTTTTGTATTTCAGCTGTTATTTTCTGTAGGAAAACCTTGTAGGATATAATCAAATGACCCCTTGCTGAAATCAGAACTTTGTCTACTTTTCAGAAATGTTAAGCTTTCCGTGATCCAGCATTGGTTTCACACCCATTTCTGTCACTAACTGGAAGGAGGCTGAAAGCACAATTATTTTTAAAAATGGGGTATGTCCCAGTAAAATGTTAAAATTTTGTTGAAAAATGTGGTTTTCTGATTCAAGACTGCCTATTCCTGAAAGCTAGGAAGATGGTGATTTTAGCACCACAAACCCTTTGCTGATGGTGTTTTCAGGGAAATAAACTACAAGCCTTGTCCTGCAGCCATTTTTTCATATTTTTTTAAAAGAAATTAAATTTTTGCTGTATTTTGGCTAATTTCTTGGTCTCCTCCAGGGGAACTCACAAACACTGGGGTCCTTTAGAATCTCCAGGATGTTGGAAAAAAAGGATGCAAATTTGGCGTGGATAGCTTATGTGGACAAAAGGTTATCAAGGCCTAAGCACGCACTACCCCAAAGAGCCAAAAAGGACTCAGTACGGGCAGGGGAATGCCCAGCAGCTAAGGGGTTAAACGTATTCAAGCCTTTTGATCATAGACAAAACATTTACCTGGGCACTCCATGTCAGGCGTTTGAATGACATGTGATCAGAAGGAAATGTCATAGCAGCCTTGAATCTGAAGTTATAGACTGAAACCTGGGGAGCCTGTTGCAGTGTGCAAAGGTGCTTATGCTGAGGAAAGCGCTTTTTCTTTTTTTCTGTTTTGTTTAGTGCAAACCTGTCCTGAGGGCATTACAGTCCTTTCCATGAGCACCACAAAAAATTACACATGTTTTTAAGGGAAGGGGAGATTAATTGGTTTGCCCAAAATCACAAGGAATGTTGAGCTGTGGCTCAATTTGAGCCCACATTCTGAAGCTGGCAGATCAAAACAAAAACACCAGGTCCCTGTACTATGATATTAAGCAAAGCACAATGTAATAATAATAATAATAATAATATTAATAATTATTATTATAATAATAATAACAACTACATGTTCTTTAATGCCATGCTTCATATCGTGCTTCTGAACACAGGAAAGAATATGGGTTACTATTTCTCAGTTTAACGGTACTCAATTTACATCGCTTCAAAGATTGGGAGGCTGAATCTTTGTTGCCGGAATCAAACTAGTGACCTGCAAATTGCTGCATATTTCGCAGGCCTGCCTGTAAATCACTGATAATTCTACAAACTGACGAGCAGCGTTTCCCCAGATAGTGTTCAACTCACTGGGCCGTCTTGGCACAATACCCTATATCATGACGTGGTGCTTCCGGCCATTTAAATTGTAATAGTCTGCTGAAGCTCTGTCCCCGGGTGTGAGTGGAAGTCAGTTTAATTCTGTCACTTAGATATGCAAGAACGAGAGCGGTGGAGTGCAGTGACAGGAGAGTGAAAGGAGCGCTTAAAATAAGCCAAACTCATCAGTACTGCGAAAAGTCCACTTTTAAGGGGTTGAAGGTAATATTGACAATCCGGGAAATTCGAAGAGGAACGTTCAGACCCCATTCTTGCACACACTTCCTCGGAACATAAACATGCTAAATAACATTAAATGCTCCTCGTGGCTCAAAATACTCTGCAAAAGGCAATAACGAAATATTATTTAGAAAAAAAACAGAACTGCCACAAAAAGCCTTTTCTGTTCTGTGAGAATTTTCTCCAGTGTTGAAACTGCAATATGTTTTGGAAATGTTCTGGGGTCATTAGGGAATCAGCAAGATTCTGTTGTAAGGGAGCGGTGTTAACTGTGATGGTTGCCATAGGCTGAGAGGCCTTTCTCTATTCCCCAAAGCCGTGTTTTTTTCCGCAAAAAAACTTTGATTACAAGTCACCCAGCTGCGATTTAGATAACATGAATTCAAAAAGAATGAATAAAATCTGTTCAATCAAATACACCAAGGCTTCTTGCCAGTCTGAATTCCTGCAAGATGGTAATAGCATCCTACCTGTTAAAGCAAGGTCTACAGGGGCAATTTCCTTTCATACAAACTATCCCTGTGCAGGTTTTATTTAAGAGGAAAGATAAAACGCACTTTGAACAACAAAGGCCCAAATGCCGAGCTCTATTAAGTTGACAGTCCCCGATAGAAAATAACTGCACTTTACGACGATAGTAAAGAAATAAAGAAAACCATTTGACGTTCTGCGGCACACCAGTGAAACAACTGGAAACCAGTTCAAATTGCAAATGAAGGTTCGGAACAGAGACACAGATTTACATAGGACCAAGTTCTTGGCTGCGTATTTGAATTTGGAAATGAGCCGTGCGAGTGAGGCATTCTGACGAGTCGGCAGCGGCTATCCTATTAGGGTGGGGAAGGTGGGCCACCACTGTCATTCATGACCGAAAATGTTTGTGGTATCTTCCTGGTTAGTACTACACACGTGTAATGGTGGGCTCTCTGAACCTCTCCCCCTATTCCACTCACAAAGTTTGCATGAAGAAGGAGAAAGGTCTTGGATAACACTTGTGCCGCATGGCCGTGTCCATTTCATATGCATAGCCCTCAAATATCTCGCCCTCCCCCAACCACCCCACAGGTGAATGGTTGAAACCTAAGAAGTTACTCATCTAAGAGCTTACTTGAAGAGCGTACCAGCTGTCCTTCCTGGCTGCTATTATCAAGATGGGCTAGCAGGCCTGACATCACGTCTAAGTTCCCTTTTAAACCATCTACCCTTTTTCGTGAGCCGTGTATGCTGGATGTGGAAAATGTTACTTAGCAAGCAAGGCCGATTTTCAAGGTGCCTGGGTGTGGGTGTTCTATGTTAGTGGATGTTAGGGTTGACGGTGTTAGTGCATGCAGGAGGTTTATTCTTACAAATGCACGACCCCATTATTAATAAACACTGTTATAAACACTGATCAGTGTTGACCTGTCACCCCCGGGGCTGTTCCGGTTACATTGGTTACCTGTCTATCCGGTCATTAAGTTCACTGCACTATATTTCGTTCACAAGTGCCTTGCAAGGCACTTGTCGAAACTGCCTGATTTGATACATCACGTTGTCTTAGGTTAATACTTTTGATCCATAAATATAAAGCTATTAAAAAATATGGTACATCTGTAACATTTTCAACGCCAGCGGGTTTTTAGGTCTAAACAGATAGTTGTTTTTACCTTATTTTCTAGTGAATAGTTGCACCAAAGCATCAATCTCTTTTCATTGACAGCTGAAAACCTAATTATTAATTATGTGTGCTTTAGGTTGTCCTTGAGCTTTATTGAGCTTTATTTTATGTCAAAGAGATTCAAAAATTGTTATGCAAGCATATTATAAATTAATGAATATATAAGGAGCAGGATGAGAACATGCAAGGAAGAGGAACACTGAATTGCAGAAAGATATTACACATGCATTTGAAAACCCGCTAGAACAGCATGGTAAATTGCTTACCTTGATTATTTGACTTTTAAGAAACATTTTTCATAAGATTTTTCATCTGCATTTTGGAAGAAAATCAGAAACGAGAGAAACAAATTGAAGTTACAGTCAAGTGCAGCACATTTGTGCATCCCAAGCTCGTAGTGCACAATACAAATGCTGCTCAGGTACTCCAAGCTGCAGCACAATCCAAGTGCCCTCCTAAATCTCACCCAACTAAACATTTCATCAGGCTTGCCTCATGGCTTCCCTAATAGAAATTACATATCTCGTTGTCGAATGAGCAGGATTGCCTAGAACAGGGTTCCACCGGAATCTCGCTGTAGCGGCCCAAGTCACCCCAGATTCTGTCATACTTCTTGGGCCAACCTGCGCCTTGTAATGGACCATTCCAGACTCAAACTGTGGTCCAATCCCTTCCGTCTTTAATCTATGGAGGCAGGCTTGGGTGATGTCCATGTCATAGTGATGTCTCGCTTAGCCATGGTCAAATCAGGCCACAGTAATGTCCTCTTGTATCTATAGCTATCTGTGTATTTCCAAAACATGGAGCATCATCAGTTGAGGGTCTCTGGAGAGCCTCCTGCCCAACACTTTCTCTCAGCAAACAAGCAGTCTCCCACACAATGGTGAAAGCCTACCACAGGAGCAGATGTTGTGTAGAAAATCATCCCTTTGTGTGGGCAAGAGATGATCACTCTCATCTTCCATTACTTTTCTCTTGAAGGAGACACTTTAACTCTATAGCTTGGAACTGGGTGGAAATGAATATTCACGAGGCGAGGCCAGGGCCTCTCACCAATCATCAATTGTGGAAGGGCCCAAGTCTCTAGTTCAAGCCGCAAGTAGGTGTCCAAAAGTGTCTGGGGAGTTAACTATGAGGAATTTGTAGATGATAGATACCTTGTGGTCCTTGTGCTCCTCCAGCAACCCGCTGGCCTCCAGTGGGTTGTGGTTTGGAACACTGTCAGGGCTGAGAATATAGTGGAGGAGGCCATGCCTAATCTGCAAGTACCTTCAAAAGTGCCCTTTATGAAAACTATATGCCTGTTGCAGGTAAGAGAATGATTTAAGATTACTCCATATTATTAAGTCCCCCAAATCTGAAATTTGCATGAGGTCCCAGCCTCGAAAACCCTCTAAGTTTGTCATGTCTGGAAGTCTGGTGCCTTACCTCGGCGGAATCTCTTTTGTCCACACCAACCATGAGGGTCTCACACCAGGTCTCCAGCACTACGATTGATGCCAGTGGGAAGGGCAGTAGAGAAGCCTACCCACATAGTAGGTAGGGGATCTAGGTTCCTGCATTACCCACATTTCAGAGTAGTAGGCCTGGTCAGAGGCCATGCCAAACCACCACTTGTTGATGACACTCAACTAGAAGGCTCTTTAATACAAATCGTAAAAAGTGGACTTGAAGCCTTTGCTTAACACAATTTTTGGAGGGAGGCATTGATTGTCATGTCATGGAGGATATCTTGGCCTTGAGCAGATTTACATCTGGGCACAACTAGGGTCTAGTGGGACTAATCAAAAAGTCAGGTCTCCAGCCTTCTAAGGAATTACAGAAGTAAGTAGGAGGCTGTAGAGGTATCTGGAAAGTTTGTGAAAGCAGATGCAATTGTTGAGGTATGAGGGGCCAGTGTTATATAGTGCCTTGAAAGTGTGGGTGAGGAGTTTGAATTCTGCTTGTTTGTGAATGAGGAGTCAGTGGATCTCCTTGCAGGTGTGGTGCGGTGTGATGTGAGTGTGGCCTGGGAGGTTGAGAGTGATTCTGGCTGCCAAGTTCAGAATGGGTTCTGTTAAAAATTGGGTTCCTGGTTGACTGGGATGTGAGCCCCGGTCAGACAACAACCACAATTCCAGTCAGGGTAAGGCACAAGCAAACCCTAAATTAACTCAAGTTCAACCCCATGGTAGCTTGGCACAAAACTGTCAGGCTTAAATTAGAGGCAATGTGAAAAGTATTTGTGCAACACTTCAAAAAGTAAAATAGTGAAGACACCACACAAAAAGATCCCCCACCACGTTAGAAAAATATAGCAGCATTTAGTAAATAAAACAAGATACAAATGACAAAAATCCTATCAGTAGAACAAGGGTAATGCATTTTTAAAGAATAAACTGCCATCTAGTGCCTTAAAGCATAAAGCTCTCACTACGGCGATCTGGTTGCGCTGGACCGTGTCAAAGTCAAAGTTCATTCCAGCCACAATGTAGTGTAGATTGGATACAGTCCCAGATAGGTCCCACTGAAGTTTTACCTTCACAAGTTTTGTACTAGGGGTCCCATTCATGTGGAAGAAGTTTGCCAGGAGGAAGGAGAGTATCACTGGTGATGGTCAGCATGGTGTGAGGAGCAGGCTAGGTGTTGCAGACAGGTGGGCTGGAGCCTCAGGGTGGCAATCCACTCAGGTGGACAATGTATGCTGGGTGAAGAGACAAACTTGTTGCAGCTCATGCTGTTTTTCCATGTGAGTGGTACAGGTCTGGTGTGAATGGGCCGGTTTGCAGTCACAAAAAGCCCAAAATCTTAAATTAGGAGCTCAAGAGCCACACCAAGGGCCTAGGGCCTTAGGGAGCAGGAACTCACTGAAGACAGGTCAAGTAGCTGTGGGGATCCTGTTATGTCCCTGAAGCTCAGACGAGGAGGCCAGAGGACTAGACCTTTGAGTCACTGTAGGTCCTGGGTTGAAGATGAAGTTGCAGGTTTAGTTTTTCCTCTCCAGGGAAGCAGAAGGCAGCAGGTCAGCACAGCATGGTCAGCACAGCAAAGTAGCAGCTCCTCCAGAGTAGCTGTCCAGCAGAGTGGCAGACCTTTCAGCAGCACAGCAGCCCTTCTTCCTGTCAGAGTATCCAGAGGTCCAGAAGTGTACTGAAGTGGTGGTGTCTGATGTCCATGCTTTATACACTGGTGCCCTGTTTCTGGAAGGTGGGAGAAGCTTTTATGCAGTGTCTTTGAAGTTCAAGAAATTTCCTGCCTCCTCTGTGTTCACTCCAAGCTGGAAGTGACAATGCAGGGTTGTTAAGCCTACTGTGTGGAGACAAGACAGTCTATTCAATTGTAAGTGAGGCTGGGCTCAGCTCCTTCCTCCCACCTTGCCAGTGATTGCCTATTAAGTCACACCTAACCTCTCATTGTATGTGGCTCTCTAGGAGGTATTTACATTGTCCAGCTGCCAACTACACCCAGTCATGTGACCCAGGCAGCATGTAGGCACCAAATGGCTAAAGCAAGAAAATGCCAGATTTCTAAAAGTGGCTTATCAGGATTGTAACTTAAAATCCAACTGTACCATAAGTTAGGATTTAACATTAGGATTCCTGAGACACCAGACTTGACAGAGCTATGGCTATCCATGCCGAAATTGTATTTATAGAATGTTATATGGCAAGTCCAATGTTATTCTGTGGGAGAGATGGGCCTTGCAGTGTGAAAAATGAATTTAAGAGATTTTCACTACCAGGATGTAAAACTTAGAAGTACATGTCCAGCTTTTCAAATATAAATACACTGCACCCTGCCCTTATGGGTTGTACTGGGGGACTACCTTAGGAGTGATTTATATGTACTAAAAAGGGACATTTGGGCCTGGCCACAGGTTTATTTGGCCAGCTCGAAATGGCAGTTTAAACTGCGCACACAAGCACTGCAAAGGTAGGCGTGAAAGATTTATAAAAGGCTATTTAAGTGGGTAGCTCAATCAGTGCTGCAGGCCCACTACTAGTATTTTATTTCCAGACCCTGGCACATGTAGTGCACATTACTAGGGACTTATAAGTAAATGAAATATGGCAATTTGGGATAAGCCAATATTACCACATTTTAAGGAGTGAACACATGCACTTTAGCACTGGTTAGCAGAGTGGTAAAGTGCTCAAAGTCCTAAGGCCAACTAAAATAGGTCCAGACTAATGGAGAAGGAGATGCAAAACGTTTGGTGGAAGACCTCCCTAAGGCTTGAAGAAGTGTATTAATACAAGTGAAGAAAGTTCTGAGGATATAGCAAGGAAAGTGCTGAAGTTGTTTGTCATGGGACTGTCCATGTTAACTTAGACTACCAAATGCAGTGATAGGTGTGTGCTACCCTCAGCAATCCTGATTGTCTGTCTCGGCCATGCACAAAGGATCCGCCCACAGGGATCTAACATGATTGTTTGAAACGGTGACCAATCAGGTAGCTATCATTTTAGCAATCAGATTTCCTCACCTGTTTTGACCAATTAGAACACAGATTTTTCTGTCTCTTTTACTGATGATAGTCTATATAACCCTGTGATAAACACCCCAGTGAGCCCTATCAGCAGCATTGAAATTCACCACCCTACTTGGGCCTCTCTTTGTAGAACTGTAGTTACAATCATACATTGCTGTATGATGAGATCTCTGGAAATTATTCAGTATTTCCTTTTTCTCCAAGCTTCATTCAGGTGAAGGCTTACTAGTAATAGCCATAAAACGAAAGACAACAGTTTTTCTTCTGAATTCCAACATTCTTTTATTCTCGTTGCAGCGTAGTCACATAGATAAGCCACACAGAAATTAAGAGATTTTATAAGCACAGGTGATCTTAAACCTTCACATCCCAGTATGGGTCTTATTACACATTAGGAGTAACAATATATCTGTGCGGGATACGTGCTTCACCTGTTCCTGACTGGCCCAGTGCTCCTGCATTTGGTTTTCCCGTTGCGGGAACATAGATGTGATTTTACAAGGCATTAATTCCAGCTGGTAAACATGCATGAAGCTTTGGCTGTAACAACAGCCTCTGTTCCCGTTCTTACCAAACATCTTTTTCTTAGCTAGAGGAGAACATGTAATGCTCCCCCTGTCAGGGCATTTTTCCTCTAACCAACTCTACCTTGCAAACCATGCTTCCTGCGCCTCAATACAGCATCTGCCCCCAAGCTCAGAGCAGTGTGTAAATGTGTGAGTTAGCACCCACACAATAGGTAAAACCGGGTCTGCACAGTTATTCCCAATTATATGGGGATTAACTTCTTAAATGCAGGTATTTCAAAAAGAAATTCCAAAAGATATTGATAATTCCGGCCACCTGGAATTCCCTCATGGAATTCCCTATTACTTGTGAGCTGGCCCTTTAAGTCTTATTTCCAAGTGAGATTGCACTTTCAGTGAATGAGAGGGTATTGCTTTCATCTCCCATGACAGCTGCATAAGTAAAGTATAATTCTTTCCACAATTTTTGTGATTTCAGCTTTTCCACACATCTTTATAATTTTAACACAAAAATCCATACCTTACACCTGACAGCCTCAATGCTGTAATATAGGGTTGCCCTGAAGAGCAATGGACCTCATGTGAATCTCTTGGATAGCTGAAGGTTTCAGCATTCTACTTTTACTTCAGTCGACTCCCCACCTCATTACATGTTCGAACTGGCAGACATTATGCTGTGTTGATAAAACATAAGCAGATTTTGTTGCTCTGGATAAAAATTGCTTTGATACTTTAACAGATCATGAATTAAATAGACAAACTTTGACCTAACTTGATCAAGATTTGTCAAAATGTGGGTGTGGTAAGTATGCTCATCGCTATGGAAACTTCTCCAGAAAAGGTCATACTCACTCAATACTCATTCTTGAAAATAGATATGGTTAATATTACACATTTTTATTAGCGCTCCTTTTTATTTCCAGCTTAACCATTCCTGCTTCCTCTGTTAGTGTCCAAATAAATGTATCTCAATTGTCTAGCATGTATATCAAAGAAGACAGATCTACTGAAATTCCTATATATTTAAGGAGGTCATGTAGGAATATGCCAAAGATCTCCTTTGTCCCAAAAATGTTAACTGTGGACAAACCCACCGACATACTGCTGAAAAAACTACGGATTTCTTAGTGTCCCTGTCGTACTCAAGTCAACCATAACCTTACACCTTAAACATGTGCAAATAACAGAAAATGCAGAGGCGTAAAGTTCAGGTATAATTGAAATAGCTTCCTTCTGGTACCATTTTAGATAAAAATTAAACATTTGACAAGCTTTCCCACGCCCAAATTTGAATGCACAATTGAATCTACCAAAAGCAGGTGTAAATATTGAAATAGAAAGACGATAAGTAGATGTTGCAAATGTCTGTTAAAATCCATACGGAAAAACGTTCTGATTGGCAGTGCCATACAAACACCAGTTTTGGAATATCATAATTACATTTCGAAAATCTCAAGTAATCTGCACATTGTTTTCATAGCACTAAATGCAAACGGTGCATTCACAATTTCGAAAATTCGGAAAATAATTATGTTTTTCCTCGTTAGTTTGACTAATTTGTACAATAGATTTGGGAGTAAGGTCGTCAATAACTTGAACCCTCCACTCTGCCATGATCTATCGAAATGGGGATCATCAATTAAAATTAAATTTTGATTTAGCTAGCAGAGTAGCCGAGCAAGTTCAATTCTCACCACTGTAAACTCCAGAGCTCAAGGCCATCTACATCTTCCATTGTACGAGGTCATTTAATTGACAACCATTAAACTGGTAAGGAATAATATTTAGCTGGTGGCTGACCACTCCTAATTTAAACGTATGCAGGGTATGATTGCGATTGTGGCCAATTAGCCGTTAACAAGAATCAAATTAAACTCGCTTGGCATTACCACTCCTCTTTTGTACTTTTTGAGATGAGACCCCAGAAACTTAATTACACTTTCTTTTACTGCATCTATTTTATTCCCCTATTAGAAGTTCCTGTCTACTCCCGGCCATTCAGCACCTCTGTTGGAGGATTACTAATTGAGTTTTATTAGCCTGTAAAAAGACTACAGAGGTTTGTATACGTTATGCTATCTACTGCAGTGATACCCAAACTTTTGACTTCTGAGGACGCCCACTTTATCAATACTGGAACCCAAGGACCCCCACTGAATTCTCTCACGTGAAACCATTTTTTCATTGACACTAATGGGCCAATTCTCTTTTATGAACTCTTACATGCCTTCGTGAATCTGCCCTGAAAGGTCCAGCGCCTTATTAGTAAAAGGGCAGTGAGGGCACAGTCCTTTCCCTTTTTACCAATTTTATATGAATCTCTGAGTAATTACATTTTGTTCCAAATGTAAATGTTTTGTGTCCAATCCACAAATGCATCCTAGAATAGATGAGTGCTACAGGAATATTACTTTACATTTTTCCAAAAATGCCTGTGTGATTAGGCCCCTATGATTGGACGATATTAGTTTCTATGGCTAGAATATTATCTATCATGATCTATTAATTTCCTAGCCAAAGTAGTCAAACGGACTTGTAGATAGAACTAACTTTCCCTTGCTCTTCTCTCCAATCCTTCATTTTCACCCAGAAACATCTCCCAGCGTTAACAATACCCTATTGAATGTAAAGGTGTCTTTCATGCAGTGCAGAACACATTTTTTTTTTTAAAAGCAAGAAACTGCAGCTGGATATTATTCATGATGACAGGTGATATATGAAAATATGGAAAAGCTGAAAGTGCTCGAAGGCGCAGAAATGTGGGCGCCTTTCTTTTCAGTGTCTACATATTCAGTTCTTTGGAAACCTTTTCGACGGGTTGATTATGGTATTCATCGCCTAAATGTTCTTCATTTGCTCTTGATTTATTGTAAGAATCTCCAGCCCTGTTCACTCTGACATTTCTCCGTTGTCACAGTCGAACATACAGATTATTAAAATTGATTTACAGATTCAGCTTAAAATACCGTAGCATCTGTGGTCCGTTGAAACGAGACATGTTTGTTTCCCTGATGTTGTGAAGGAGGAAACGTGTACAAATATGTAAACCACTGTCTTTGAGTGTGTTATTTATTCCCTGCTTTTGCAAGACGTATTTGTCACGATGCTGGTTTAATTATATCAGCCGCACATATTTGTGCATTTTCAGAACTGCTGATGGTTATTCGTCTGCCTTAGCCTGTTTGTGCACAATTGTCTTTGAGCCGCATCGATTGGCGCCATGAAACTGACACTGCGTCATAAACTTAGAGATATTTTCTGTGTTTAGTTAAGATTTGCCTGCAGTCACCATTTTGTTACATTGCTGCAAAGCTCCCAGAAGGGACCGATTAGATGTGTCGAAGCTTTTATTTGAAGTGCTGTGCCTTCTCCTCCTTGAATAATATGCAATTACTGTATCTCTTGCAGTGTCAAAAAGGCGGTAAAACGTCATTTCATAAGCCACTGCTCAGTGGCATTACAAAAGCTCCGGCAGCCCCGCAGCGCGGTGGGTGGGGCCCGAACTACGGGCCTCCTCTTAGCACAGTACCCTGGCCTGAGAGCTCCTGAGTGCCTCCTGTGAGGGGCCCTCCATGTACTTTGCAGGCGGCCCCCTCAAGTTTCGTTACTCCACTGCATGACTGTATGCTGGTGAAACTTGGAAATATATCAGACGAAGGAAGCGAAAATGAACTGTTGGGTCATTGAGAGATGTGTATGTGAGGGGTATATTTGCTGTTTCAAAATGGTGGTTAAACGTCCTTTCATAAGCAACTGATCAATAGGATAACAAATGCCCCTGTAGCCCCAGCACATCACCTTGGCCTGAGAGCTCCTGAATGAGACCCCGTAGGGTGGGGGGCATGTACTTTGCAGTGGGGGCCCCTCAAGTTTTGTTATGCCACTGCTTGACCTTTTGCTGGTGAAACTTGGAAATATATTAGATGAAGGAAGCATGAATTTCTGTGGGTTTACATGAGTAAAATCTGAACCTGAACTATAATGTCCATGTAACCTTTGTTTTTTTAGGGAAAATATATATATGTATATATATTCACTGAAAAAACCAAAGGTTACAGGGACATTACAGATAGGTTCTGAATTTCCTTGTACAAAACAATAGAAATTCATTAGTTATAGTTATAGTTCTTTCAAGTGAGTAAATTTGACGCCCTAATATAACTATAACTTGTGCCCTCGCCATGCACAATTGTCTCATCAATAAGTTTATTGCAAATGCTGCACTGAGAGTATGAACGATGGCATAGAGTATATAATATGTGGAGTAGTTAGCTGTGCATGGCGAAGGTGCCAGTCCCTGCAGCCAACCCCCCTAACCATCCAACGCGATGTTGTGCACGGCCCTTTGCACATGCACGGTTGAAGTTAGCAGCAGCCTCTGTAGTTGTGGAAATAGGTGCGAGAGCCTGTATCTGGGGTTAAGAGTGGCTGTCAAATTGTTCGTCTCGGTGTGAGAGTGCATACATCAGTGTTTTAGTGGGTGTGTCAGTATGTGCGCAGGTCTGTGAGTGGGTGCAGTAGGATGAGAGTGGGTGTGTGACGGTATGAGTGGGTGTGTGAGTGAGTATGTAACTGTCTGAGTATTTCTGAGTGGGTCCATGAGGATCTGAATGGGGCTGTGAGTGAGTGCATGAGGGTCTAGGTGGGCCTGTGAGTGGCTATGTGAGTGTCTGAATGGGCCTATCAGTTAGTGTGTGAGTGTCTGAGTGGGTCTGTGAGTGGGTGCATAAGTGGCAGAGTGGGTGTGTGAGTGGGAGCATTGAAAGAGAGAAAGAGAGATAGAAAGAAAGTGAGAGGAAGAGAGATAGAGATTTTAATCTTTTGATGTCCGATATACTAAGAATGAGTTGTCTCCAATTTAAAAATGTAAAACATGTATCTGTTTTTACACAAAAATATATTTTGTAATTTTTTTCTAGCCCTTTATGGCTTTTATATTATTTATTTAGAACTAAAAAAAAGAATCAAATTCCTTTTAAGAGCTACAGTTGGGAAGTGCTAACCTTGGAAAAATATATAGAGACGGGGAGAGTTCCAAGGGGTTTAAGAATTTTCACATTGCTGAATCACCCGGATATAAATTCAGAGATGTTTGAAGAATGGGGCGCTAATAGCATGGAATGCTAAAAAAATATGATGTGTATTATCATTAAATATGCCAAAAAAGACATTGAAGAAATCTTAAAAGGGATAAATGAAATAGAAATGAAAATTACATCATTGAAAAAGGAAGAAGAAAGTGAAAAATTAAGGAAAACAATGATGGTGAATTTGGATAAATATGAGAAATTGGTTGAAGAACGCAAACTGAGGAAATTCAAAAGAGCTGAAAATGATTATGAGACGGGCCGGATACTAACAGTTTCAAAAAGTTTTAGGCCCTCATTTCGACCTCTGCTTTTTTTTTTTAAAGACCGCTGAGGTCCCGCCAGACAGAAGACCACCAGTGTTGGCGGTCTTCCACCAACCAGATCATGAATGGTGGCGACCCTCTGCCATTATTTGGATGGAGAGCCGCCAGCAGCCATACTGGCTGTCGGCAGTGTAGTGGAGGCGGATCCTCCAAAACCGCCACGTCATTAGAATACCGCCCACCGAATTACGTACCAGTATTTGGCGTGGCGGTGTTCTGGTGACGGGGTACTGGCGGCGGAGTGGCCCCCATGGATCCCGTTCCCTCCCAGAGGACCACCAAAGCAGGTAAGGTGATCGTCCGACAGGTAAGGGGGTGGGAGGTGTTGTGTGGTGTGTGCGTGAATGGGTTGTGAGCGTTTAGAGGGGGTGTGTGTATGTTTGCGGAGGGGGTGAGGTTTGTAGTGGGGATGTATTGTGTATGTGTGTGTGCATGTGTGCTTGTATGTGCGCGTGTATGTGTGTGAGTGGTATGTGCGTGTGTGAATGGGAGGTGGGGGTATGTTTAGGGTGGCCTATGGAGGTCGGGGTGGGTAGGGAGGGGTCCTTACCAACTTTGGTGGGTGGTAGGGGGGTTGTGGGTGTTGGGGGTGGACTCGGGGGGTGACCCCAATCAGTGCCAGGGAATGAATTCCCTGGCACTGATAGTGCCTACCGCATGGATTTCGTGGCGGTTCAAAATTCACGAAATCCATGGCGGTATGCGGGGTCATGATCCCGCAGGTGGCCTAGTGATGGCCGTCGGGCTGTAGACCGTTGTCTCCAGCCTGGTGGTCGTTACCGCCGTGGCAGACGGTGTGGGACATTGGTGGTTTGGCATGTTTGCGGTCCTACCTCCATCATTGCACCATCTGCCAGGGTTGTAATGAGGGCCTTAATGTGTTAAAACAACAGGTCCATATTGGCCTTAGTGATAAAATTAAATCTCCCAACACATCAGTCAGTGAATCAGATGCAGAAACCAGTGAAGGTGAAGGTGAAATGAAATTGGTTTACATGGATCAGAGAAAACCAAAGGGCAGAGGCAGAAGCCAAGGACAAGGACGTGGAGGCAAATACACATCTGATCAGGGAAATTTTTGAAAAACAAGAAGGGAATCTGGAAAAAGCAAAGATCTATCCCCTAAGGAACAAACAAAAGAACAAAGCAAATTAGTGGAGAGTAAACAAAATTAAAATCTAATCCTCAATCCTACCAAATACCAATTGACGGGACAGGAAATAAACCTTTTAAATAAAGGCCTAACCTTTTGTCCTGAAAAACACCTTCATTATGTGGAGACTAGAATCGACTTATATAAGTTTGTATGGAAATTAAAGTTGTCAAAATTCCTTTCCAAACACGGGTTGAAAGCAAAACAACAAGAGGAAAATACATCGCTGGTCTGACTATTGAACAAAAATCAGATATTAAAACAGCATATGATCGGAAGTACAAATGAGAGGATCATGAGATGTCTGAAACCCCAATATTGGAATAATTAGAGATAAACATACATTGACATAAACACCCCAATTTCAAGGCAAGGTCTACATTTTGTCCAGCTTTATCACCTGGTAACAGGATTGCTATATTTCATGACCTGGTTATGGAAGAACTTGAGCAATTGGAATATATGAAACAGACTAATATAGATGAAAATATCACTTTAGAAGAACGAGAGGCTTTGAAGCAACTTATGAAAAATCATAATTTGGAAATTAAACCATGTGATAAAGGTGGTACCTTAGTGATTATGGAAAAAGAAACCTACATGGAGGAAGCATATTGTCAGCTTGATGAGCTAACTCATTATTCAAAACTAAAAACTAATCCAATTAATGATCTAATAATTGAGTTAAATGCATATTTGGATAAATGGTATGACGAAGGGCTTTTGAATAATGATGAGAGAACTTTCTTGAGAAATGATAATCCTGTTATACCGACAATCTACTTTCTTCCCAAAATACATAAATGTCTTAGGTAATCTCCTGGCCGCCCAATAATATCAAGCTGTGGATCTTTATATGAAAACATGTCCAAGTAAGTGGATTACTTTTTGGCTCCTCTAGTTCTAAATCTAAGTTCATAAATAAAGGACACTGGAGATTTTTTGAGAATACTAGCAGAAATAGGATGGGAAGAAGGATACAAATTAGCAACTATGGATGTAGTATCCTTATATACATTCATCAGCCATGAGCTGGGTTTAACAGCGGTAACAAATTTTTTGCAACAGAGAGACAAGAGCTGAAACATTCACAGATGTTATTAAAGATGATGGAATGTTGTTTGAATACCAATATTTTTCTCTTTAATCAGCAAATGTATGCGCAAATATGTGGGACGGCGAAGGGGGTTTCTTTTTCACCGAGCTACGCCAACCTAACTATGGGTTAGTGGGAAAAACACATAGCTTGGGGTGAAGAAAATGAGAAATATGCAGAGAAGGCAGTAATCTGGTTAAGATACATAGATGATTTGTTCATTATTTGGAATGGAACTGAAAAAGAATTGATGGAATATGTTGACAAGTTGAACAGTAATAAGGTAGGATTACAATTCACATATAATATAAGCATGGATAAGGTTCAATTTTGGGATGTGCTAGTATATATTGAAAAGAATCAAATAGAAACTACACTATATCGGAAAACAACCTCAACAAACAGCATTTTACATGCAGAAAGTTTCCATCCTAAATTGTTGAAGAAACGCATTCCCTACGGGGAGCTCATCAGAATGAAGCAAAATTGCTCCACGGAACAAGAAATTGAAATCAAAATTGCTGAAACAAAACAAAGGTTTATTCAGAGGAAATATAAATATAGAGCTATTCAATCAGGTGAACAAAAAGCAAGTTATCTAACCAGAACTGAAATATTGAACAGACCAGCAACAAACAAAAAGAAAAAGAAGTAAGACTCGAATATAAGAATGGTGATGACATTTAGTAAAGAAAATCATTTAAATTTAAACATCCTTAGCAAATATTGGGATATCATAAAGAAAGATTCAGATGTGGGTAAACTGCTTGGAGTAAGACCAACGATTGCATTTAAAAAGGTTCCGTCATTACAAGATCTTCTGGTAAGGAGTCACTTTCAAATTAATAAACCGCTGAATTGGCCCAATGTAATGGTTTTACATGTTGTGGAAAATGCAAAGTATGCCATATAGGAATCAACACAAAAGAATGTAAAGAGTCTAGAGGGAATAAAATGGTGATTAATAGGAGAATCACATGCAACACTACTTATGTAGTACATATAACAGAGTGTTTTTGTGGACTGCTGTATGTTGGCAGCATAATATGTCCCTTGAAGAAACGAATATTGGAGCATATCAGGGCTGTACAAAATAAAGATTCGAAATATGCCATGTCAAAACAATTATCCACACATGAAGGAAAAAAAGACTGGATGAATATGAGCTTCTTTGGTATTGCCAGTATTGACAAAAATGAAAGAGGAGGAGTCCGTGAATTGAAATTAAGACACTTAGAATCGCGGTTGATTATAAAATTGTGGACTAAGACCCCAAGGGCTCTAAATGGGGATGAAGAACTTTACAGTTATTTATATACACTATAAGAAGAGCTTGAAAGAATTGAAAAGAACATAGGAAATATATTTTAAAAAGTTCAATACATATGGTAGTAAATAGTGATTAAAGAAATGAGAAAAACATTCATTTAAATGATATCTATTAATGCACTTATAAGTAAGATGGATATAACATGTTATAATTGAGCTAAAGAAGAAACAAACAATATTTTGTAATTAGTGAACTTCGATATATGAGAGGAGTATGTTTATTAATGAACTAAGAAATATTATGACTTGAGATAAGGAATAAGGATAAGGTGTTTATATGGCCTGAATAAGATTCCCTACCCCTACTTTAAAAGAAGAATTGTCTGTTTTGATTCCATGTAGAGTATTTTTGAAAAAGATTTGAAGTGGTTTTAATATTGGTTTACTATGTTTCCCCTAATGCATTGTTAGAGATGTGCTTGTAATAGTATGAAAGTGAGACATAGAAAATGCACTCACAAACTGTGAGCAAGACCTGTTGGTTGAAACGCGTTGGTGGTGGATTTGGTGCTGTATTGTAACAATAAAAGGATTAACTCTCCTGGAGTGCTACGGATTTACAATTGTTAGCAATTGTTTTGTTTGGAATATATATATTTATATATATATATATATATATATATATATATATATATCTATATCTATCTATATATATATATATATATACATATATATATATATATATATATGTATATATATATATATATATATATATATTGTTTTTTCATTAAAGAAACAAAGGTTAGAGGGACCTTTGTTAGGTTAAAAAGTCTGTTACAATATTGTTTTAAACTAACAAAACCACTGAAATTCGCCATTTATCATTTCCCAAGTAATGTTAACTCATACCCTAAAGTAAATATAAATTATACTGCGCTCATGACCCTGCCATGCTGTGTTGTCATCTATGATGTTATATCATATTGTATGGAGTGATGTAATATGTGAGGTATTAAGCAGTGCATGGTCTACAGCTAAGCCCAACCACCCTCTGTGATGCACGGCTGGCCATGTTATGTAAAAATATATTGGGTGTAATTTTAAGGAAGGCAAACCTACTGGCTTTGTCAAAGGGTCAGAGCACCAAAATATTAAAAGCAGCTGGCTTTTTGGCTTTCTCATTGAGTCTGCACATCCACATATATAAAGCATACCTACTGTCAAAAAGACACCACATCAATATCTAAAATCAAATAGTCCGCCTGGGACTGCTTTGAAAAATATTGTAAGCTCTCCTAGGGTCATAGATCCAGGAGTCAATGTGTTTTTTTGTTAATGTTGCTATGGACTGCTGTTCTCTGTGCACCCCCACCCCCTAGAGCATTTGAAAATTCTTGCTTCTGCCCCTGCTTCATTAAGGGGCACCACCAGGATCCACATATTTAATCAAAAAGCCTAAACAAAGTATTTTGGGTTTCTCCTTTCTTGGAGCAGTGAATAATAAATTAGCAGCTCCTGCTGTTCATTTATTATTGTTTTAGATTTGTTATAGGTGTCTGGGTCCCACCGGGGACACCGAAACTTTCTAATAATGTTAGGGCATTAGGGGGAGCCCCTTCAGCCCCTGCAGCCCCTGCTGGCTTCCTAGCCATCACCCATATTGGTTGCTGGCCAGACCCAGTGATTATTTTACAGTGGGTGTCCTGATGCCCACCGAGGGCGCACACAAAATTCTCTCTTAGGCCCCTGTCATCTCCCTTAGCCAGCACCAATCCTTGGTTGTGGCAAAAGCTGGTTCTATTGTTGTGCTCCCAATCGAGTGGGAGCAGCTTTCTTTGCTCCTTCTGCTGGGTGGGCGTAAAGCTGTGTTCCCTGCCCAGGAGAGGGCGAAGAAGGAATTAAATTGATATTATCTGCCCACAATCTCCTTGGCAGGGAACAAGTCAATGTTCTGAAAAAGGAGTAGTGAGACAAGTGTTCTGTTCAGGTCCCATGGAATGTGGTCCCTTAGTTAATTCTATTGCTTTGGGAGGAGGGCCAGACACCCCTTCCCCATAAAATCACTGGCCTTGAGGATGGGGTTCCCGGGGCATCTATAAGGCTTGGGGTGGGTGCATGCCCCTCTCCCTAAAAATATTAGCTCAGCCCCTGGGGTTGAGGTACTCAGGACCTCTCTGAGGCTCACAGAGGGGGGCCACATGCACCCTACTAAAAAGATTTGTTTGGCCTCAGGGGATGGGGTCCCATGCATATTACAAAGGTTCAGGTATAGGGGCTGCATGGCCCTGTCACCATAATAAATGTATTGCTCCCAGGTAATGTGGTTCCTGGAGGCCTCCTAAAGGTTCATGAAGTATGGCTTCATAGCCCAAGCCAAAACATTGTGACCCCTGGGACCTGACACACCCCTGAGGTGTATTTTTCTTTTTTTTTATGGTGCTGTGGATCCCCTATTATACTGTTAAAAAATTGTTTTGGTCTCCAAAGGGTCTCTGCATCTCTAGGCCTGGGGGTCAGGGAATTGCTGTCCTGCCCGCACATATATTTTTTTCCTTTTTACAAAGATAGAGGTCAGAGTCAAAGAGTCCTAAAGTGGCTACCTCTACATCTTTGCTGATGTGGTGACAGCCAAGCAGATTTATCTTTAGATTGGTCAGATCCACGGACCATCTGCGATGTAAAATATTTATAAATTCTGAACCTTAATTTTTCAAAAACTACTGAACAGATTTACACCAATTTGCAAAAATCACACTTTCTGAAATAAGATGTACCTTTGTAGGAAGGTTGGTGTTTTCCCATTCAGCCATTTTTGCTGTATTGCTTTTCAATATTCCTATTGAAAACTGCATGCGGAAAATGCATTTTTGGACCTACTCTTTTTCTAGGCCCCCGTTTGGCCAACCACCCTGAAGCTTTGCACAAATCCATTACAAATTAAAACTAATTTTCTCATAAATAAAAACTACTCCTACAAGCGTCATGATTGCTCCAAAAATGTCTCCTACTAATTGTGTCCCATCATTACAACTTGTGTCTATGAGGTGGTGTCATTGTCAAAGCATCTATGCTTTTTACATCATACATTTGAGAAACAGCAATGCTAGATAACAAATACTCTGCCAATCAGCAGGTAACTGAAAACAAGCATCTTGCTCACAAGAAAAATACATTCTTGGAATTGCTGCCTTTTCCCCTGTTAAGATTTGAACCGGTCCTCCCAAAACTTCAAATGTGTGTTCACAATTGATAATCCAAATATGTCAATTTTTAACTTGTTCCTTCATTTGTAAACACATAATTTCCATTTTTGTCATCTATCTAATTTTAATTTTGTGTACACCATTTCTTTACATATTTATCTTGTTCTTTCTTCCAAACATTCTGTCAAATATCATCTTTATTTTTTACTACAGAAAACATGGGCTCTTCTTTCCTCCAATATTCAAATAGAGTCTTTTAAAATGGTCTAATTGAACAAGTTAGATTTGTTTTGTGTGCCTTAACAGTATCTAAAACTGTACATGATATTCAGAAATATCATGCAATTTCCATATCTTTTGCCTGTGAATGGGGATTCTTTCTTTTCTGAAGGGGGACATTTGACAGAATCATGTTATAATTGGAGAAATAATATTCAAAACTTCCCTGTCTATAAAATAAGCTAAGCAAAATAATATATGCAATTCCATATTATAGTGGGAAATGTGAAATGTCACTTCTGCAGCTGAGGAAGGTGAGTTTGAGAATTTGTAGCAATCCTTAGTACCAAAAGCTTGGGTGTATTCTTGAACTGATCCAGAATGAACGTTAGTAGAATATTCTACAATTGAAACTTTCATTTTTATCACATCTATTGTGGGTGCAGGAGTTGTAGTTGCAGGTGTGGATATAGGAATTTCTATTTCTGATGTTAACACAGAAAAAAATGTTCTGAGATACCACAAGGGTCAGTGTAGATCAGCCCGTCACTCTAAGTGTTTGAACATCTTTTTTGACTTTTTTATCAGTGATTTGGTATGCTAAGAACCGACCCACCTGGTTCCTGTACTTGTATAGAAGGGTCTTGTATTGGACATGACTAGCTGCATCTTTCTCTTTGAGAATTTGCTCTAAGAGGGACTGAATATGAGTCATTGTTATAGTTGGAGCACCTGCTCCTTTGAGGTACCAATACCCCCATTGCTTTGACCCTGGTGTGCAAAGTTTCTAGCCGAATAATTTCCTGCCCCATCTCCCTCAGCACCCTTGATGTAGTAAAGTTAGCCCTGCATATAAACTGCTCTGTGATGCCCCAAATATACGTTTTCATAGTGCCCCAAACCACAGGTGGGTGAGCTCTACCTATGTTTATCCCAAGAAATTCTGTAACAGAGCTCATAAAAAACTTATGGTATTCAATGTTAATTAGGAGGTGTTGAGGAAAGGTGAACTGATGCTTCTCCCTTCTCGCTCCTACACGTTTTATTGATAGTAATATAGGATTATGATCTGAAGTGACTCTAGGACATACCTCCATATCCATATCTTGAACCAATATCCTCCTATCAAAAATCATATCTATTCTAGAGTACTGTTTGTGGAGAGATGCGCAGAAAGTAAACCCTGGGGTATTTAGGAAAATTGCCTGCTAGATGTCCGTAAACCTATGAAGAAACACAAGTCACCATACTCCCACTCTAGTTTTAACCATGCGAGGCTTGGCAGAGTGATTTGTTACATCAATACTGTAATCCATAATACAATTAAAATCCCCCATTATAAGTAGTTCCCCGGACCACCCCAGCAATTCAATGGCAAGCCAACCCAAAATCTCAGGATCCTCTATGTTCGGTCCATATCTCACACAAGAAACACATTTCTGACCATATATCATGAATTGCACTACTGCCTATCTTCCCAGAGAATCCACCAATGATTTTAGAACCCTGACTGCTAAGTTCTTAGCTAACATAATAGCAACCCCTCTAACAGAAACAGATTGAGAAGTGCAGATAATATTTTTATACCACAGTTGTGCTAATAAAGAGCGGTCTTTATATGTCAGATGGGTCTTTGTAATTGCCAACCAATGTGAGTACATCTTGATCTCCTCCCGGACTAGTCAATGCTTTTAGAGGACTTGAAGCCTCACACATTCCAGTGCATGCACTTAAACATATTCATTAAACAGTACCCATTAACCTCCTCTTAACTGCCACCAACGCAGAGACCTTTTTGACTGTACACATATGCACCACCACTCTTCATGAACCAAAGGTACCTAAATTCTGTATGTAATACAAAACTGCACAGACCTTTTCCCCCACCAATCCTACAAGATACAAAGTGTATTTGTAGCAATCTTACTGCTCATCTTCCCCCTCCCATTGCCCCTCCCACTCCCCCCATTCTGTGCCAAGCACGGGGACTCCACCCCACCCTTGGCTGACATTTTTCACTTTTATCAGGATTTATATGGCCATTCTCAGGCACCAGAGCTGGCTGAGCTGAAAACTTATATTCAAAACTAGGGTCAAGGAATCCTCTAGGTCGGCGTTACAGAGGGACTTCACGATCGGGGAAATGGAAGAGGCCTTGGGGGCTCAGCCTGTAGGTACGGCTACAAGGGTAGACTCTTTTTCCCCTGGAGTTCTATAATATTTTCAAGGATACTATCTTTCCTCTTCTTTTTACAGTTATGCAGTATATTGTTCAAACTGGCATCGTCCCAGATACCTGGAACAGGACAAACATTGTTATATTTCCAAAAAAGGGTAAACTGCCTGACGAGAGAGGGTCATAAGGTCCTATGTCACTCATCATTGCAGATGCTTAAATATTTGCCAGAGTGTTAGCCACACTACTCTCCTCCCTGTCGGTGGAACTGGTATCAGATCAGCAGCACAGCTTTATTTCTGGGAGGGACACCACCAGCCATATCAGTACAGCCATTGCGGCTTTTGATATCTCGGGAAAACTCTGTATGAAGCTGGGTATGATTCTATTAGACGCTGAGAAAGCATTAGATCGAGTTGTTTGGTATTTTTTATGGGTTGTGATAAGTGCTTTTGGGATTGGCAACTGTTTTTGCGGATGGGTGCAATCTCTTTATGAGGATCCATGTTCAAAGCTGGTCTGTTCAGGGATCTTTTCCAGGTTTTGAAGATAAGGTGTGGCACCCGGCAGGGATGCCCACTCTCACCACCTTTGTTTGCATTATACCTGGAAGCTATCTTGGTGTCCCTTCTTAATAACAAGGGGATACTGCTTATGGTCTCAGTGGAGTCTGAGCTTAAGGTTACAGCATATGCAGATGACGTTGCCATTTATGCAACTAATCCATTGGATGCCATGAAGTCATAGGAGAAGCAGAACAATTTGTGGCACTCTTTGGCTATAAATGTAATGCAGATTTAAGATCATTAAGGATATTATCACATTTAGCGAGAGATTTGTGTAAAATATTCTCTTGGGCTTATTAGCCATTATACGCCACTTTGGAGCAACCCAGCTTTCCCAGAAGCATTCAATAATAAGATCAATAGGAAGTGGGCCAGTTTGGAGGTGGAAACTGTAAGACACTTATGAGATTTGAATGAGTTTTGCACAATTAATGAGCTACAGGCTGCTTATGATATTCCCAAACAATGTTTTTTAAATATTTACAGGTATGAAGTTACTTCTTGCCTGGGTGTGAGACCCCTATTAATCTTGCTCACTCTACCATTTTGATGTTCCTTCAAGGTACTCGTAGTAAGTCACTAATTAGCAAAATGTGCTTAGGGTTCTGCCAGCCTCAGGTAGATTATGGATCATTGTTAGCCTCGGAGTGCTGTAAGATGCTCTGTTGTGAGGTTTTACCCTCAGAAATACATGGTGCCATGAAAACAGTAGAGGACTCTTTTGTTAAGCTGAAATTGCAAGAATTTAACCATTTGTTTATTATATCACACACTCGAGAAAGTTATGAGATGGGGCAGGACATTAGTACGGATAAAACCAGCTGCCCTAAGTGTAGTCTGATGGTTGCTGATATGGTATATGTTTGTGACATGCCCAGCTCTGCAGGGTTCTGGGCCGGGGTGAGTCAGTTAACAGAGCAATGTTGTGGATATGACATTCAGCTAATGCACAAGGAAATAATGATGGGTATAGAAGTGGAAATGATGTCAGGTTAACACAGTTGTTGTCTACTCCTATAGTCGTAGCTAGACTTTGCATTGCTAGATGGTGGTTATCCCCAACCCCACCCCTTGTTATGGAATGGTGGGCAAGTGTACAAAAGATATATGAGCTGGATTTCTCGCTTGCTAGAGTTAAAGGTGCACGGTCACTTAAAAAGCTTCATAGAGCATGGCTGGTGCCTAAATGGGATCTAGAAGATAACCTGTGAATGCTTATCTTGATCTCCCTGTCTATCCCTTACTCTGCCTTCCTGGAGAACTTTTTCATTGTGCCTACTGTGCTCTACATTCATCACTCTTCTGCCTGCCAACAAAATTATTTTCCTGCCATTGTTTTATGTATTTGCTATGACAGATTCAGATTTATAAATTTATATATATATATATATATATATATATATATATATATATATATATATATATATATATATATAATGGTATCTCTGTCTCTGGTGTAAACTATTTCTAAAAAAGTTATGATTACTAATTCTACACTTATCAATGTAACACCTATATTAATCCTACATCTAGCCTTGGTAAGGAAACACATGTTTGTCTACAGACAGACCTAGGGTAGAATATAGCAGCATGCAGATTCTGTATTCTGCTTTCACTTCTACTTGTACTAACAAGCAAAACTTTTGAAAGTTGTCTTGCAATTATTTTCGTTCCGTATTTTACAATGTTCTTCATGAGTCATCCCTAGCGCTACTCCATGATCTTTAAAATGAGTTATCCTTACTCTTCTACTGCGACCTTGGCCCTAAGGAGTTCTTCCTGATTTTTTGCATTCACTGGGAAATGTTATGGTTAATCTAATTTATTTAATTATTTCATTTCATCTTGAAATAGTTCATCATTTGTTGTCTCAACTGATTCAGTTTTTGAATTCACTAATTAGTGCTTGTCAAGTTCTTCAATTGCAATTTTATTTCAGAAATCTTAATTATTCAATGCTGCTTCTCAGTGTGGCATATCATGGAGGTTCAAATGCTTCGGCTCCTACTTTAATACACTTTTGCCTTGATGCATTTGACACATTGTTAGAAATCGGGTCTCTAGTATGCAGAGGTATGCATCCTGTCCACAATCCTAGTCACAGTAAGTCAGATACACTCCCTAAATTAACCTGTGCTCACCCCCTGGTAGCTTGCCACAGAGCAGTCAGAGTTAACGTAAGAGTTAACACTTACACAGTAACACAGTGAAAACACCACAAAAAGACTCCATAATTTAGAAAAATAGATTGTATTTTTATGAGTAAAACAAGACCAAAACAACAAAAATCCAATAAGAAGAAGTCGAGTTATGAATTAAAAAAAATATCTACAATTGTAGTGCTCAGAAACCTGTAGAGCCAACAGGGTCTATCTGGTCGTGCTATACCAGAGTAAGCACAAAAGTAATTAATGTGAAGACCTCATCCTCAGTGGCAGCAGCTATGTGGTAGCAACGAGGAGAGATGCAGCTGTTCCAATTGGTGCAATGACGGCAATGTATCAATGTTGAGAGTTGCAGCACAAGAGAACCCACTTACTAGGGCCCAGGAATGGAATGACGCCATGTGGCAGAGCAGGACTCACAGGTGGCAGAGTCAAGGTGCCGTAGGAAAGATGCAGGTGATCTTTGGTGTCCCTTAGACTACAGAACTGGAGGCAAGCCAGCACACATTTAGAGTCACTTAGTTCTGGGTATGCAGAGACTCAGGTCCAGTCCTTTTTACTCCCAGGCAAGAAAACAGCAGGCAGCATGTCAGGCACCGCAAAGCAGGAGTTCAGCATGGTCCAGCAGAGTTCCAGTAGGGTGGAAGTCCCTTCAGCAGTGCAGCAGTCCTGCTTCCTGGCAGAGTATCCGCATATCTAGAAGTGTACTGATTTGATAGGGTCAGAAGTCCAGTTCCTATACGCAGTGGTGCCTTTGATATTCCTGTGACTTCAAGGAGTGGCTCTGAAACTGCACATGCGGGCTCTGCAATGACAGGCCTGAGGCATGTTTGAAGGACAAGTTAAGTGTGTGGCACAATCATTGATACAGGGCCAATATTGGCATTTTAATTTATAGGCCCTGGGCACATGTAGTGCACTTCACTAGGGACTTATAAGTAAAGTAAATGTGACCATTGTGGGTCCACCAACAATAATTCGGGGCAAATTTACAAGCCACATACGCCGCTGGTGTGACACTTTTTATGTGCAGACCAGTATCTACAAGCCCACACAAAGCTATTTTTCATAGTCTCATAGATATAGTGTAAGGCAATGCAGCATAAGCTGCTATGTTGCCTCACTGTGCATCAAGAGGGCATGCCTTGTGGACTATGGTGACCTTTCCCATGCAACACCTATTGGTTTTGATGCATCCCCAGATTTACAAGGCTCTGTACAACTGAGAATGTGTGAAAACCGTGCGCCTCACCAGGGGAGGTGTAACAAGGAGAAATATCTTTATTTCTCCTTGTTTGTTCCTCTTTCTAAGTGTGCTGCAGCATTTATGGATTGTTTCCTGCACAAAACAATCCTGCTAACAGTGCACCATGATGCAAGGGTGCCTGCATTGGCATTAGGTACCAAATTGTGCTCCGGCTGAAAGAACAGGAGTGCGCCGTATCTCATTCCTGCCCTTTCAAATTTGTGTGGGACAGTGCAGCAAACATACTGGCAGTGCTGTCCTATGCCAATTTTTTAGTAAATATGCCCCAATGTTTTTATAGGAGTCAGCACATGCGTTTCCGCACTGATTAGCAGTGGTAAAGTGCCCAGAGTCCTCTGCCAACACTGCAAAAGTGAGGCAAGGTAGGGAAAACGTTTGGGGGAAGACCAACCTAGGACTGTCAGGTCTGACACGTTTCCCCCAGCTGAAAGTGGGGAGAGCTACCCATCCCCTTGGAAACTCTCATAACTAAGGTGGAAGAACCTAGAGAGACTATCAGCACTGTTGTGGTCTGACCCAGGTCTGTGTTCCACCATACAGTTCATTCCCTGTAGGGAGATGAACCACCTCAACAATTTTGGATTCTCACCTCTCATTTGCATTAGCCACCTGAGGAGCCTGTTGTCGGTCTGAGTCCAGAAGTGAATCCCAAACAGGTATGGTCTACACATCTTCAGTGCTCAGATCACAGCAAAGGCTTTCCGCTCAATAGCACTCCACCTCTGTTCCCGGGGTAGTAACCTCCTGGAGATGAAGGCTACAGGTTGGTCCAGGCCCTTCTCATTAAGCTGTGACAGTACTGCCCCTAGGCCATGCTCTAAGGCATTAGTTTGAACTATGAATTCCTTGCAATTGTCAGGGGCCTTGAGCACAGGGGCTGTATACATGGCTTTTTTTCAGGCAGTCAATCCTTTCTGACATGCCTCCGTCAAGATTACATTTCTGGGTTGCTTTGTTGATGTTATTTCAGTCAGTGGGGCCACAAAGGTGCCATACACTTTGACAAACCTCCTGTAGTAATGTTGAGGCTTTAGAAGGCTTTCACCTCTGTCTTAGTCTTTGGGGACTCCCAGGCCATTAATCTTTCTTTCTTGGCCTGGAGGGGTTGCACATTTCCCCTGCCCTCCAGGTATCCCAGGTATGCCATAGTTCCTTGCTGTATCTGGCACTTCTTAGCCTTTACAGTCAGGCCAGCATCTCACAGGGCCTGAAGCACTTCGTGGAGGTGCAAGAGGTGGTCCTTCCAGCTGCTGTTGAAGACAGCCATGTCATCCAGTTACGTAGCGCTGAAGGCCACCATCCCAGCCAAGACTTGGGTTTACCAACCTCTGGAAGGTGGCAGGAGCAATTTTGAGCCCAAAGTGAATTACCTTGAACTGTTAGTGGACATCTGGGGCGGAGAAGGCTGACCTCTTCTTTGCTATTTCAGTTAGGGTGATCTGCACGGTATCCTGATGTAATTTAAAACATACTCAGGAACTGAGAAGCCCCTAACTTGTCAATCAGCTCATCTGCCCATGAGATTGGATGAGCATCAATTTTGGTGACTAAATAGAGCCCCCCTATAGTTTACACAGAACCTGAGTTCTGATATTGTGTCCTTTGAGCAGCCTTTGATACCACCACCACATGGCTGGACCAGGGGCTACTGGACGGTTTCATCATCCCCAGTTCCAGCATTTCAGAAACCTCTTCCTTAATACTGGCCCTCACTATGACAGCCGGTAAGTTTTATTCTTGACAGGCGGGCTGTCTCCTTCGTCTATGGTGTGAGTACACAAGTGTGTAACCCTAGGAATGAGGGAAAACAGAGAAGAGAACTGTTGTAGCAATTGGTGACAGTCCATGTGCTGTTCAAGAGTTAGGTTAGGAAAGAGGTTTACATCTTCCACTGACCCATCCTTCTCTTTGGAGACTAAGAGGTCAAGTCCACTCTCCTCTTCCTGCCTTCCACCTGTCACCAACAGCATGGCGACCTCTTATAATGGGGCTTCAGACTGTTGAGGGGGATAAACCTTAAGGGGTGTGTGTGGGATTTGCAGTCTACCAAGTAGGTGGCCTCCATCCTTCCCGTAACAATCTCTAGAGGTCCAGTTCAACAGTCTTGGAGGGCCCTGGGTTCCACAAGCTCCTTCACCCACACTTTCTGCCCAGGTTGTAAGTCTACAGTTGCATCTGTCTGGTTGTATCACTGCTTCATTACTTCCTGGCTGGCCTCTAAGTTTTGTCTGATGCTTGCTTCAACAACTTGGCCATCTGACTTCAGAAGGCCAGCATGTGGTTCACTGAATGCTGGGGAGGCTTCCTAGGAGACTGCTCCCCCTCTTCCTTTACCAAGCTAAGAGGTCCTCTTATAGAGTGCCCATTTATACGCTCAAAGGGGCTAAGCCCAACACCCTTCTGTACCTCTGTGTATGAAAAGAGTATACATGGCAAAAAGATGTCCCACTTACGCCTCAGAGTCTCAGGAAAGCTCCTGATCATGCCTTTCAATGTCTTGTTGAATCTCTCAACAAGCCCATTTGTTTGTGGATGATAGGGTTGGAGCACGTTGGAAGTAACTCCACATTCTTTCCACATGGACTATATACAAGCAGACATGAAGGATGTGATTCACAAAGGTAAATTTAGACCAAAAGGTGTAGACCTAAAATCTAACTTTACTCAGAGTAAAGTTATATTTTTGGTCTAAGTTTAGATTTTTGATCTGAACTTAGACCAAACGTCTAAACTTAAACCAAAAGTCTGATTTAATGTGTAGTAAAGTTAGACTTCTGGTCTAGGTTTAGACTTTTAGTTTAAACTTAGACTTTTGGTTTAAGTGTACCTTTGTGAATCGAGTCCGAAATTGGTGCCCCTGTAAAATACTACTTCTTTCAGGAAACCAACTTGGGTAAAAATCCCTATGAGGGCCCTAGCCACTGTGGGAGCTGTAATAGTCCTCAGAAGTCCACACCTAGTTGTGTGATCCACCAGAACCAGGATGTACCTGTAACCGTAAGTGGTCTGGGGATCTATGGGCCCTACAATGTCAAGCACAGTCTCTCAAAGGGGGTGCCAAAAACAGACAAGGGAGACAGGGGAGCTTTTGTACTGTCTTCCTACTGGCCTGGCAGGTCACACAGGTTCTACAGAATGTATTTAAAGACCTCCTCATCTGGGTTAGTAAAACTGTGGGACAAACCAGGCAAAGTTCTTCTCCTGGCCCAGTTGTCCTGCCAGGAGAACTTCATGAGCCAGCCTGGGTAGGGAGGACTGGTACCCTAGAGGGACCACCAGGGCACTTATTGTCCCATGCACCAGCTCCTTAGGCTCACTCTACAGGAGGTTGCAGTAAATGCAGTAATTACCAGAGACATTGCCTGCTTTCTAGGCTTTGGCCTGTTCCTTCATGCCCTTCAAGGCTAGTCACTTACTCTGAGCCTTACATAAATCCTCCCTGGTGGGTCCTCCTCCTACCTGCCTTCTGGTAAGATCCATAGGTCACCAAGGGAGACAGTGCCATCTTCCCTGGGGTGCGGGTGGCATCCACGGGTGGCCCACCCACTCCAATTGGGAGACACTCAGGAGCAGGCTCTCCAGCCCCTTTACCTTTCCTTGACTTGGCAGCTGTCTGGGCCATTGTTCCAGGCTCCAGACCTTTTTGACTTCCTTTATAGATAGCTATGAACCTGGTGGTACAAAAGCCCACTCAGTTATCCCCAACATTTCCAAGTGTGACCTGAGCTCCACCTTCTTCCAGGCAGTGTGCTCTATGCAATTCCCTACCAAACAATCTACAGGCATGGTAGGGCTTACAGCTACTTGCAGAAGAGCTGAGATCTCTCACCACTCAAAGAGAACAAGAACCACAGGGTACTGACCCTCACGACTGTCTGCTACCACAAACTGGTAGAACAGATTGGGTTAAATCTGCTCTGCGTGCACCAGATGACTCCTTACCATAGTCTGGTACCTCCGTCCTTCTGAGCCTCAACAACTTGCCCATTAACCATAACCGGATGCCTATACTTGGTATCACTGGAAGGCACGTGGGTCTTTGGGACTGCCTCCACATCACCCTGCTAGATGCTCAAACTAATTGGGACAAACTCCTTCCCAAATACTACACTTGTCACCCTTGGGGGCCCTACCTCCAGTGGGAGGTTGTGCTCTTTTCAGGCACTTGGAATCCCCCTTGACCTGCCCATACTCTCAATACTCATAGCACTTGGGGGTTTGTACTGACTTTTGTCAAGGATGCTCTTTATCTTGTGGTGAGATTGTATATTGGACTATTCCCCCTGAGAACTTTTTTGGGGGCCTTGAGAGCTCTCCTTCTTGTTATCTCCCCCTTCCTTTTTCTGGTGAGAACTTTGATCACCCTTTTGGGAGCCCTACATAGATGCCTTTATGGACACTCTAGTGCTGACCCAGAGGTCTCCCTCTTCAGCAAACACAGCATGTGCTCCCTCGTAATCAGCTTGTTAACCCATCAAAGTCATCTACCTTGCTGCTCCTCACCTAGCCCTTCAGTGCCTTGCTAGAATATTTAAGAGAATCCACTTAGGTTTGTGTGGGGAGTTTGTGGCTCTTCCTTAATCCCTGGAAGTAATTCTTTGGTATTAACCCAAACTAGCTGATGAGTATAACCTTCATGGGATTGTACTGTGTCTGGACCTCTGCTTCTTGTGTCAGGTGCGTGTCCATCTCTGCAGTGGGCATATAACTCTACATGCTACTCCACAACACTCTTTAGGAACCTTGTGCACTCTGAGAGCCATCTCATAAGCTGCAAACCACTTGTCTATGTCATCCCCCACCTCAGAACTTGACACCAAGCCCTTTGGGATGCAGATCATTTTATCATCGGCAGACACCATAGGTATGCTGCCATCTTCACTGCTGGACTCCATATGCCTGGCCTTAATGTCCAGCTCCTTTAGTCTCAGTTCTTGAGGCAACATGAGTTTCCCCTCTTCCATATCAAATACATTTTTTCTCCTCCTCTTCCAAGGCAAGCCTTTTTTCCTCTGGAGCCCTCTTTTTCTCCAGCTGGAGCTTAGCCAACTCCAATTTTAATTTCCTTGCCTCCCACCTGCCTTCCAGCTCGTCTGGGGACAGGCCTTTAGATGAGATGCTGCGCCCTGTCCTTGAGGGAAGCTCCACTCCATTGGCTCCCCGGCCCACAGGCAGTCCTAGATCCTCCAGTGAATCCAATTCCACACCCTCATCTATTACCATGTCCTCCTCCTCTGTGGTCACATATGCATCCCATGCATCCCAGTCATCCAAACGGGGTCCGCTGCACACTTTCCAACTCCATCTTCTTGGTGAAGCTCCTCATAGAAATCCCAAAGCCCTTGCAGAATGTTTTGCACTGGAACCCATTGTACTTCTCTAGCTGGGCCAACTCACACTCCAAAGCTGTAGGTGCAGGTGCAGATGTATGAGACTCAGTCAAAATTAAAAACATAATTAAAGAGAGTAGGGTAATAGATGCCAAGCAGGATCAGAGACAATTGATTCAAATTGGTATTAGATGTGGGTAGTAGTGTATACCAAATTGCTGTAAGGCACTGCACAAACACAAGTCCTATCCCACCCTTAGAAATTGGGTTTCTAATTGGCAGAGGTATGCACCTTGTACTAGCAGGGACAGCAATCCTATTCAGGGTATGTCAGATACACTCCCTAAATTAACCTTTGTTCACCCCCTGTTACCTTGACACAGAGCAGTCAGACTTAACTTAAGAGGCAAAGCATAAAGTATTTGTGCAACACTTAAACAAAACACAGTGAAAACACCACAAAAAGACTCCACACCATTTTAGAAAAATTGATTATATTTTTATGAGTAAAACAAAACAAGACCAAAATTACAAAATTCAAACAAGTAGAATTTGAGATATGTTTTTAAAAAATAATATCTCCAATTGTAGTGCTTAGAAATGTACAGCTGCAACCAGGGCTACCTGTTCTTACTATGCAGGCCAGCTACAGGAAGCAAAGGCAATGAATGGGTGCTAATCCGCGCAGTCAGGAGATGTTTTGTAAATTAGCCGCATATTCTTTGAGGATCTCCTCGAGATGCAGCTTCAAACCATTTTCAATGAAGGTGACACATCATCGAGGGCAATGCAAAGGCGATGCAGTGGGGCTGATGGTTATGCATGGATTCAGAGCTGCGCAGTAAGCAATGTGAAGTTCTCAGTGGTAGCAGTGATTCATCAGCGTCGAGAAGGGATACGGCGGTTCTGATCGGTGCAGTTGTGTTGATGCATCGACATCGACAGTTGAAGTACAAGAGACCCCATTTCCAATGGCCCAGGACTGGATTGGCACCACTTGGCACAGCAGGACTCAAATGTGGCAGAGTCAAGGTGGCTTGAATGGTCTCTCTGTCTCTCCAATACTTTTATTTTTTTTGAGGTTTCTTCAAACCAGGTGGAAAAAATCCGGCCATCAAATGGTCCTGTCTCTCCCTGTGCTATTTGTGTCATAAGGACAATTCTCCTCTCTTCTCTCAATGATTGAATGTTTTACAGTAGCATTCAGACAACAATCTGTGAATTCTGGGATTTCAAATTGAACCCTTTGTGGCTACAAGTCCACCAGCAACTTGAACAACAGCAATCGGAACAACATCTATTGGTACCGTGGCAACTAGTATTACTAATGTCTGTGTTGATGAAACTTGTGACATTGGGCAATAAACAGTCACAATGGAAGCAGTAACACACAGAGGCCCTCAGTATGACAGTGGTGGTAAAAACTGGCTACTGCCATGGCGACAGCTGGCAAAACACAGTCGCGGTGGCTACCAGCCGACCGCCATATTATGACCGTAGCCGGAATTCCACCAGAAGGATTGCGGAATTCCGGCGATGGCCATGGCGGCAGATGGCGGTAAGGTGGCGCTGCTGCCAACAGCAGCTCCACGCCAGTAGACCGCCGCAGACCGTATCATGACCCATGATACGGCCTGGCAGTGCCCATCCCATCTCCTGACGGAGGACCCCCTGAAATCAGTAAGTTGGGTACGCTGACAGGGGAGGGGGTGGAGGGTGGTGTGTGTGTGTGTGTGGGGGGGTGTATGTTTGTGAGTGCATGAATGTGGGTGTGCGTTGCATGTGGTATGTGTGTGCATGTGTGGATGTGAGTGTGCATGTATGTTGTGTTGTATGAATGCGTGGGTGGTTGTATTAATGTAAGTGTGTGTGGATGTGTGTGTGAATTAATGTATGCATGCGTGGGTGAATGTGGGTATGAGTGTGTGTATGCTTGTGTATGATGGTGTGTGCAAGTGCGTGTATGTCGGAGGCCGGGAGGGGGAGTATGGGGGAGGGCTCTGGGGAGGTGGGCGTGGAAGACCCCTATAAGTGACAGGGAAGGAATTCCCTGTCACTGATAGTGCCTACTGCCATGGTTTTCATGGCAGTACGGAAGCCACGAAAACCATGGCGGTAGGCAGGGTCATAATCCCGCAGGTGGGACAGTGACAGCCGCCTGGCTGGTAGACTATAGTCTCCAGGCTGGCAGCTGTTATGGAGTGGTACATGTCATATTTTGGGGAAAGATACCGCCAGCCTGTTGGTAGTACTTTTCTCCAAAATACTGCCGTCCGCCAGGGTCATAATGAGGGCCATAGTTTTTACAGTGACGGTTACTCATTTTTCGTGTTGCTCTCATCTCCTCTTGGTGAGAACCTTACTATCATTTGTCTGTAACAATAAGAGTCTAGTCACTAGCTAATAGTTGGCTTTCGAAATGGCAATATCTGCAGCAAAGAGAAGAAAAACATCTTGCACACACAACTATTCAATGCAAAAATCAGGCCTTTCAGTGTTAATGCATTTTTTTCAGTTAAAATGGCATTGTCAGGCTAATTTTTTACGTCAATATTTTGTCTTAATTTCACAGGCCTAGAACATTTAAGTATTGTTGCATAGCACAAAAGTTACATTTAGCATAAGTTTATTTTAACATAAGCTTTGCACATTATTTTAATAAAGCATTTTGTCAGCGAATAAAATTTACTGCAGCATCGTGGTTAACTTATAAGGGGAATGTCATTTGGAATGTCATTATTTTCACATCTATGGGCAAAAGATGTAAGGATTGCACCCAAAGTTAAATCTTGGGAAGTTATACTACCAGAAAATAGCATAAGCATGTGACTCTCTATTCCATGGTTGGCAGCAATTTTGAGATACAAAATAGTTGTGTGTGGTTTATACATGTGCAAAAGGTGATGACCAGTGACCATTAGGAATTGCCTGTGGGTAAATCACAGAAAGGTAATTTTAAGTGAGGAACCAGGAGTGATGGGAGAGGAGACTTTTGAGTGCAAGCTCACACTGATTAAAGTGAAACAATATTCTGAATTTCTAACTGGGTGAAGCAGAGAGTAAAGGTTTAATGCACTCTGTCCTATTATTTCACATGGACATCCCTTATTTATAGACAACGATTAACTGTAGCTCAATAATCTGCCATTTTTTAATTTTCCTTTGCTTTTCCAAGTAATTATCTTAACCTATGCTGAATGTCATGAATATTATGATTCAAAACAGAGAAGAGAGAGTGAGGTCAAAGTTCTAACCACAAGAAGAATATTCCAATGAGAACTAAGGGCCTGATTTAGATCTAGGCAGACGGGTCACTCCGTCACAAGCATGAGGGATATCCTGTCAACGGATTACGATTCCATTATATCCCATGTAATAAGGCGGCCAAAATAACTGTCACATTTCTGACAGAGTAATCCATCGGCGAAGATCTGAATCAGGCCCTAACTTTGGTAAAATCAATAATATATTTGCATGATCCGAATTGAATGATCAGATGAGCACAATATGTCTTACAGCTTTTATCATAAAGGTTTATTGCTGGTTTGATATGGATATACAACCTAAACTGACTCTATGTGTTGTGATGAACAGGGCACGATATTTGCTTGGAATATTTGTTGTATATTTAATGTCCGATTTATAAATTGACATATGTAATTTCATGTGGTTTGGGCGACAAATCAAGTCTTTGCTTTCTTACTGGTACTATCATTTGAGGAAAAGGAATATATCTTGGTATACATGTCATGGCTATACTTCCTTTTCCATTTTACCTACCCTTCATCAATATATATTGTTGAGGCTGGACTGGCACTTCATAGTCATTAGATGCCTAGATGCTTATGCATGGATTTATTTACTATTCTAGAAAAGCTATTTGATAAGAAAGATGAGGTCTTCCTCTCATCATTTGAAAATTCAGAAATGTATATGTACGTATTTGTTATACTATCATGTTTAAAAACATAAGCATCCATATTGTTAAGTGCTGTGGCACTAATGTGTGACTTTCATCACAACATCTTCAAAATGTACGCATTCTATCATATATTTAAATGTTGAAACATGCCTTTAGTGATGCATGCTTGTAGCACGTGTAAAATGAGCCGCTATCAGAAGGATAAACAACTGTGTACTCAGATTACTTAGGCTATACATTATGTGATGTTGTATGTGTGTAACAGTCTGAGTATTCATTGATGTGCTGGTCTGGTATCCAATGAATTGCAAGGCAGAGCATTCACTTGTGGTGGAAATGTATATTGCTGAAGGGTGTACTTTGTGGGAAGAGCTGAGTGTGCTGCACGAGGGCCAATGTTGTGCTCCATTCACCTTGATTTGGACATACTGCTGAAGCTAGTCACGCTGGTGTCATAGAGAAGTGCAGAAATTTTCTAGGCAGCTCATGTTTTATACATGGAATTTCTGGAAATGAATGAGATAATGTAATATTGCCTCAAAAAGTGGAAAATGGAAACAACCAAAGTTGTTCAGGAATCTAGAAAAAGAGGATATTGTGTAGTTCCAATGTGTGAACCAGCAAATAATTCCACAGTTTTGCAATTTGGTCCAAGAACAAGGTACCTACCAGAGGCAATTTGCAATATCTTGAATTCGAATTCCGAGGCACGCCTCACAGCATCGGCTACTTTAGTATCTTTACCACTTCCGTAGTATGATCAATGCTCTGATTCCCTCATGGCCTTAGCTGAGATTTTCCTGCTGACTGATTGCTTTTAGTTCTGGTGGCAGTGTCCCATGAAACAATATGCTGAAATAGTTTTGCTCTTTTGTTCATAACCCAGTGAAGTCTAGGGTTTAGATGTTATGGTGTGATGAAATCCTTTGGGTTAGTACAGATGAGAGAGGTACAAGTGATCTTGTGAGTCATTCTCAGTAGAAGATGGATCCTGTAATTTATAAGAGCATAAATATGCATTGTTCCCAAAACCATAGTAGGTCAGATTGCTATGCTTCTCAGGGCAATCTAGCTCCCATTGTGCTACCTTGAAGTGTGGGCAGAATAATGTTCTTTCCTCATTCCATGTTGTACAGGGGACACCCCTCATCTATGGAAAGGACTATGGGCCTCAATGAGGAGGTGGGTGTGTAGTGAAATATGTTAGCCGCCTATTTTGACTTGCCTACTAATATAGGGCGGTGGGTCTCCTGTACATATGTTTAAAGCAGCAGCCTAGTTCAAGTCTATTTGTCATACTACAGCCTCTCATATGTTGAGTGCATCCACTGGAAGGGCAAAAGGGTGTGTGAGGCTCTCATACTCTCATGTATTCATTCCCTCTTAAAGGACAGCAGCTTGTTATAACACAGATGATCTAGTTCAGAAATCGCACTTCCATCAGAGAAGAGCACAGAGAAAAGGAATTATAAATCTAAATGGATTTCCCCAAATCCTCCCCTCTTTCATTATTAATTTTGTTTTTGCATATTTCCATTTGGAGTTTGAGGTCAATTACAGATAAATATACCATAAAGGACCACATGTAAAGGAATATCAAAGATAAGGGAACAAAAAGAATAAAAGGAGGTCACATTAATACTCGATACGTCACATCGACCTATATTGAACAATATCAAAATAATATAAAAAAGAACAAAATGCAAGCTAGTCAACAATACCAGCAAATGCTGTCATATTTTTTCCAAATGTGGACACAACATTTCACCGCCTCCCTTATCTCCCACCTGGTAAGGATAGACGAAAGCCACCACTGCATTGCCCTTGGAAAGAAATAAGTGTATCACCTTCATCACACCCAGTATTTGCCCCTTCTTGCCGACCTCTACGTATGTCTGCGAGGTGTTAATAGCATTCAGGCTTACAACTTTAATGGGAAGGCAGGGGGGGCTAGAAGCGTTTGAGGCCAAGATATTAAGGTTCTAGGAGTCATAAATAGGGGCCCCAGACATCATCAAATAGGTGCAATCAATCTTTTATTTTGTAAATGAGGCTTCCATATGTGGCTAATCATTACAGCTCCGCAAGTCACTTCTGATGTGTAGGCACCAGTGTTGAGCCAGTGTCACAGTATACATATCTCGATAAGCATATGAGCTGTCAACATCCATCACCGCCAGTGGGAGGACATGCCACTAATTTAAATAAAGTCCTGTAGGGGGCCAATTTGACAGAGTCTCGAAAGGGTACAAAGCTAATGGAATGAAGTGTCCTCCATATCGAACACTGGTAGGAGACTAAGGTAGAGTAGGACCATGGTATATGATAGATATGATAAAGGTCGCAGTCATCATTTGTGGAATGCCAACAGGTGTTAGTTGATATTAGTTGGGCTCTATGTAACTTGTAATTAGACCAATACCAATGGTGTAAGATTGAAATAAGAATATTTCAGTCGAACTGTCATGGTGTTCCATGATCTCCTTCCAGCTATCGTCTGCATAGCCTATCCCCAAACTCTCCTGTAAATAAGTTGTAGAGGTTGTTCACATACTATGAGAGTATGTGTTGTTGATGAGAATTTGGTGCCCCTAAAATGCCCTCACTTCTTGAGATAGTCTAGAATGCGTGAGACAGGGAGTGTTTACCACATAGACAGTGTTACATTTGCCAAAACCTCCACTAATGTGACTGGGAAAATGTGAAATCTGATTGAGGCATCTGAAAGGAATGAAAAGAGTCCCAAATAAAATCTCCAAACACCTTTATCACAATGTCCTCGCAGGCGGATCATATGGCCTGTGTACGTCCAATTATAATGCCCTCTTTGGACCAAAGGGTGCCCCCTTGTGAACAGAACTATTTATGACCAGAAGCCAGTGTGAGTATTTCCAAGTTGTGCACATCCTCTGAGGAGTGGGAGGGCAATAGATAGGTGTTTGGGCATTACCTTTGTATAAAAGTCATAAACCCACACTAGCCTGTATCACCTCATGTTCCCAGGACATCCACTGTAGTTGATTATCAGCAGGAACTAAAAAGTAAACTAAATTTGAAAAGTGGTGGCCGAGGAAATATATACTCATATCAGGGAGTCCTAGGTCTCTGGTTCTAGTATCCGTATGCAGTCTCGCTGGTTTAAGTTGGGTCTTCCTGCCCACCCATACAAACACCTTCATACACTTAACCTGTTTGCTGCCATGGATGTAATGGTTACGTCCATGGCTGCGCCTTTGTGGCGCCATTGACGTAACCATTATGTCCATATACCGGCCCTTGGGGGAAGCGCTAGCGCTCCACCTGAGGGCCGCCCCTCTCCCCCCATGTCAGGGCTGGAAGGGGAATCGCTACCACCCCCATCCCCCAGTGACGTCTGATGACGTCAGCACTTGAAAGGGTGCTGACCTCATCATAGGTCGAAGAGTAATGCTCAGCATTTCTCTTCCGCTCAGGAGGAGGGGGCCGGCAGAGACATGAAAGGAAAGGAAAGGCCTTCTCTTTCATTTCATGTCTCTGCAAGCATTTCTGCTGCCCAACCGCGATGCGATCTGGCAGCAGAAATGCCCACTAGACAACAGGGAATTATTTTCTTTTTTGCAATGGACATAAGGGGAGCTCCCCAGGGAGGCAAATAATTTTCAGTCCATTTCTGTCCCCCCTGGGGGCAGATCGGCCTAATCTAATTAGGCTGATCTGCCCCAGGGGGGGGGGGGGGGGGGGGATGCAGAAAACCCCATAGACACCAGGGATTTTTTTTTTCATTTTATGTTTAGGAAGCAATTGTCACTCCCTGGGGGGCCAAATTGTTTCTAGGCCATTACTGCCCCCCAGCGGCAGATCAGCCTAACATAATTAGGCCGATCTGCTCCCAGGGGGGCAGAAACCACTAGACACCAAGGATTGTTTTTTTCTTTTTTTTCTTTTGTGTTTAGGGAGCGACCCCTTCAGCAAGGGTCGCTCCCTGGGGGGCCAATTTGTTTCTAGGCCATTTCTGCCCCCCCTGGGGGCATAAACCACTAGACACCAGGGATTTTTTTTTTTTAAATGAACATAAGCAGAGCGGTCCCTTGGGCAAGTGCCGCTCTGGGCAAATAATTTTTAGCCCATTTCTGCCCCACCTGGGGGCAGATCGACCTAATATAATTAGGCCGATCTGCCCCCAGGGGGGCCAGAAAACTCCCTAGACACCAGGGATTTTTATTTGTTGTTTCTTTTTTCTTTTATGTTTAGGGAGCGACCCCTTCAGCAAGGGTCACTCCCTGGGGGCCAAATTGTTTCTAGGCCATTTCTGCCCCCCAGCAGCAGATCAGCCTAATATAATTAGGCCGATCTGCTCCCAGGGGGGCAGAAACCACTAGACACCAAGGATTGTTTCGTTTTTTTTATGTTTAGGGAGCGACCCCTTCAGCAAGGGTCGCTCCCTGGGGAGCCAAATTGTTTCTAGGCCATTTCTGCCCCAAGACGGGGCAGAAACCACTAGACACCAGGGATTTGTTCTTTATCTTATACTTACGTATAAGGCCCCTTGGGTAAGTGCCGCTCCCCAGGGTGGCAAATAATGTTTAGACCATTTCTGCCTCCCCTAGACACAAGGGATAATTTATTTTCTTATTTTTTTCTTTTATGTGTAGGGAGCGACCCCTTCGGCAAGGGTGGCTCCCTGGGGGGCCACATTGTTTTTAGGCCATTTCTGCCCTTACTGGGGAAGAAACCACTAGACACCAGGGATTGGTGTGTGTGTATGTGTGGTTTGTTTGGGGGGCTGCCCCTTGAGCAAGGGTTGCTCCCCATGGGGACACATCAGCCTATTTTTGGAAGGCCCATCTGCCCCCAAGGTGGGTAGAAAGCCCTAGAGAGACCAGGGAAGATTGTTTTTTCAAAATGAAAGGTTGGGGGTATGGCCATACCCCCACCCCAAATAAATGGGGCCAAAGTTGTTCTGCCCACCAGTGAGCAGATGGGGAAATTACCCCCGATCCACAACCCGGGGGCAGAAAGTCTACTAGATAGCATGGAATAAAAAATAAAAAAAATTGTGTGGTGGTGGCTACCACTGAGGGGGTAACAGCCTTTCAGCTCTCCCCCGTACAACAAAACATTTTATCCCATGGCAAGCAAAAAGATATTTGATTATTTTGGGTTTTGGTTTTACATTTGGGCCATGAGAGCTTGGTAACTCTCAAAATCGTCCAACTTAGAATGGTGAGGGCTACACTTTTTTGACTCTAGGATGTTTCCATGTAGAAAAATCCATAAGACCCAGACACATCTGAAACATAAACATCTGGTTGATTCCAGGGTGTTGTACTCCACATGCACCCGCACCATTTTCTTACCCACAATGACCTGCAAACCTCCAGCTTTGCTGAAAATCACACATTTTTTCCCACATTTTTTGTGATGGAACCCTCCAGAATCTGCAAGAATCCACAAAATTCCTACCACCCAACATTGTCCCATCTATACCAATACAAATTCTGCTGCACTTGTCAGCCTAAAATTTTTTTTTTTTTTCAAACTGCCTTTTTTTGGGCCAAATGTTGAGGTTTGCAAAGGATTCTGGGTAACAGAATCTGGTCAGAGCCACACAAGTCACCCCACAAGTCACCCCAGGTGTCTAGTTTTCTTTTTTTTGTTTATTATCATTTTTTTCAAGAGGAAAATAAACAAATACAATATATGAATAGACCTTCTTCTTCAATTGTAGAGAGACATTTCCCCCGTTTATCACCCAAAAAGAAGCATTGACTTAATACATCAATCATTAGCCATGAGCCTGTTCTGAAATTGTAACAAAACCTGGTGGGAGCCCCACAAGTCACCCCATTTTGGATTCCCCTAGGTGCTAGTTTTCAAAAATACACAGGTTTGGTAGGTTTCCCAAGGTGCCGGCTGAGCTAGAGGACAAAATCCACAGGTAGGCACTTTGCAAAAAACACCTCTGGTTTCTTTGAGAAAATGTGATGTGTCCACTTTGTGTTTTGGGGCATTTCCTGTCGCGGGCACTAGGCCTACCCACACAAGGGAGGTATCATTGTTATCGAGAGACTTGAGGGAATGCTGGGTGGAAAAATGTGTGCCTCCCCTCAGATTCCTGGACTTTCTGTCACCTAAATGTGAGGAGAAAGTGTTTTTTTAGCTAGATTTTGTGGTTTGCAAAGGAAAGGATTCTAAGTAATAAAACCTGGTGAGAGCCCCACAAGTCACCCCATTTTGAATTCCTCTAGGTGTCTCGTTTTAAAAAATGCACAGGTTTGGTAGGTTTCCCAAGGTGCCGGCTGAGCTAGAGGCCAAAATCCACAGGTAGGCACTTTGCAAAAAACACCTCTGATTTCTTTGGGAAAATGTGATGTGTCCACATTGTGTTTTGGGGCATTTCCTGTTGCGGGCGCTAGGCCTACCCACACAAGTGGGGTATCATTTTTATTGGGAGTCATGGGGAAATGCTGGGTGGAAGGAAATTTGTGGCTTCTCTCAGATTCCAGAACTTTCGGTCACCGAAATGAGAGGAATAAGTATTTTTTTGTCCAAATGTCGAGGTTTGCAAAGGATTCTGGGTAACAGAACCTAGTCAGAGCCCACAAGTCACCCCATCATGGATTCCCGTAGGTGTCTAGTTTTAAAAAATGCGCAGGTTTGGTAGGTTTCCCTAGGTGCCGGCTGAGCTAGCGGTCAAAATCCACAGGTAGGCACTTTGCAAAAAACACCTCTGTTTTCCTTAAAGAAAATGTGATGTGTCCACTTTGTGTTTTGGGGCATTTCCTGTCGCGGGCACTAGGCCTACCCACACAAGTGAGGTATCATTGTTATCAAGAGACTTGGGGGAACGCTGGGTGGAAAAAATTGTGGCTCTCCTCAGATTCCAGAACTTTCTGTCACCGAAATGTGAGGGGAAAGTTTTTTTTAGCCAGATTTTGAGCTTTGCAAAAGATTCTAGGTAATAAAACTTGGTGAGAGCCCCACAAGTCACCCCATTTTAGATTCCCCTAGGTGTCTAGTTTTCAAAATGCACAGGTTTGGTAGGTTTCTCTAGGTGCCGGCTGAGCTACCGGTCAAAATCCACAGGTAGGCACTTTGCAAAAAACACCTCTGTTTTCCTTAAAGAAAATGTGATGTGTCCACTTTGTGTTTTGGGGCATTTCCTGTCGCGGGCACTAGCCCTACTCACACAAGTGAGATATCATTGTTATCGAGAGACTTGAGGGAACACTGGGTGGAAAGATTTGTGCCTCCCCTCAGATTCCAGAACTTTTTGTCATCGAAATGTGAGGGGAAAGTGTTTTTTTAGCCAAAGTTTGAGGTTTGCAAAGGATTCTGGGTAATAAAACCTGGTGAGAGCCCCATAAGTCACCCCATTTTGGATTACCCTAGGTGTCTAGTTTTAAAAAATTCACAGGTTTGGTAGGTTTGCCAAGGTGCCGGCTCAGCTAGAGGCCAAAATCCACAGGTAGGCACTTTGCAAAAAACACCTCTGTTTCCTTTAAAGAAAATGTGATGTGTCCACTTTGTGTTTTGGGGCATTTCCTCTTGCGGGCACTAGGCCTACCCACACAAATGAGGTATCATTTTTATTGGGAGACTTGGGGAAATGCTGGGTGGAAGGAAATGTGTGGCTTCTCTCATATTCCAGGACTTTCTGTCACCAAAATGAGAGGAAAAAGTGTTTTTTTGGCCAAATTTGAAGGTTTGCAAAGGATTCTGGGTAACAGTACCTGGTCAAAGCGCCACAAGTCACCCCATCATGGATTCCCCTAGGTGTCTAGTTTTAAAAAATGCGCAGGTTTGGTTGGTTTCCCTAAGTGCTGGCTGAGCAAGAGGCCAAAATCTACAGCTAGGCACTTTGCAAAAAACTCATCAGATTTCAATGTAAAAATGTGATGTGTCCATGTTGCGTTTCCTGTCGCGAGCATCAGGCCTAGCCACGGAAGTGAGGTACCATTTTTATCGGGAGACTTGGGAGAACACAGAATAGCAAAACAAGTGTTATTGCCCCTTGTCTTTCTCTTCATTTTTTCCTCCCAAACGTAAGACAGTGTGTAAAAAAGAAGTGTAATTGAGAAATGCCCTGTAATTAACATGGAATTCAGAGATGCGCAAATAACCACTGCTTCTCAACACCTTATCTTGTGCCCATTTTGGAAATACAAAGGTTTTCTTGATACCCATTGCAAGGTGCAGCTTATTTATTGGCTCTGGGAACCTAGGATTCTTGATGAACCTACAAGCCCTTTATATCCCCGCAACCAGAAGAGTCCAGCAGACGTAACAGTATATTGCTTTCAAAAATCTGACATTGCAGGAAAATGTTACAGAGTAAAACGTACATAAAAATGGCTGTTTTTTTAACCTCAAATTCAATATTTTTCTATTTCAGTTGTTATTTTCTGTAGGAAACCCTTGTAGGATCTACACAAATTAACCATTGCTGAATTCAGAACTGTCTCTACATTTCAGAAATGTTTAGGTTTGTTGGATCTAGCATTGGTTTCACACCCATTTCTGTCACTGACTGGAAGGAGACTGAAAGCACAAAAAATCGTAAAAATGGGGTATGTCCCAGTAAAATGCCAAAATTGTCTTGAAAAATTGGGTTTTCTGATTCAAGTCCGCTTGTTTCTGAAAGCTGGGAAGCTGGTGATTTTAGCACCACAAACCCTTTGTTGATGCCATTTTCAGGGCAAAAAAACACAAGCCTCATTTGCAGCCCTTTTTTCCCATTTTTTTTAAAAATATGAAATTTTCATTGTATTTTGGCTAATTTCTTGGTCTCCTTCAGGGGAACCCACAAAGTCTGAGTATCTCTAGAATCCCTAGGATGTTGGAAAAAAAGGACGCAAATTTGTTGTGGGCAGCTTATGTGGACAAAAAGTTATGAGGGCCTAAGCGCGAACTGCCCCAAATAGCTAAAAAAAAAGGCTTGGCACCTGAGGGGGAAAAGGCCTGGCAGCGAAGGGGTTAATGCTTCTTACTGGTGGTGGGAACCACATGCATAAGAACCAGAAGCAGCAAGATGCCAATGACATAATTAAATCTAGGGGCCATCATCATCTTAAACATCTGGATTCTGTCTCAGAAAGTTACTTGCAAGGTGGACCAACACATGAAGAAGTCTAGCTCCATCCTATTCAATAGAGGTTGCATATTAGCAGTTATCTTGTTGTCTACACTGTTGTTGACTAGAATGCCGAAGTACTTTAAACCTAAGCCCTTCTATGTGAAGCCATTAATATCAAGTGTAGACTGTCGATCCTGGACTGTGAACAGTAGAGTCTTACTCTTGGTCCAATTTATTTTGTACCTGGATAAAACAGCAGAGTCATCAATCAGGGAAATAAGATGTGGGATAGAAGATTCAGTTTACTGAGGGTCATCAGGATATCGTCGGCATAGAGCAGGATTTTTACCTGCATAGGTGCATCAATACCCTGGGCATGTGCGCACTGGCGTTTAACACCCACCAGGGGCTCCAGGGCTATGAGGAATAGCAAGGGTGACAACAAACATCCTTGTCTCATCCATTGGTAAATTGAAGAAGTTCACAAAATATGTCCTCCTCAGTCAATCTGTGCCATGGGGCAGATATAGAGTCTTTGTATCATTGCTTGAAAATAGCACCTATCCTCAACCTACTTATCGTGCTGAATTAGTACCTCTGTTCAACATGGTCAAACGATTTTTCTATCTCTAATGAAAGCAGTTTATCATCAAGGTCATTCTCTATGTGCCATGTAACATTCAACAGAAGACGCATATGTTTATGGGAGGAGCGTTATGGTACAAATCCAATTGTGAGTCATTGATCAGATTCAGGATAACTCTCTTAAGTCACTTGAAGCTTTGCAAATGTCTTCATGTCCACATTGATGAGTGATATTGGGCAGTAGTTCCACAGTTAGTAGAGTCTTTGTCTGGTGTTAGAAAAAAAGCTGATAAGTGCTTTGCTAAATTCCAGCCACACTGAATTAGAGCCCTCTAATTCCTCATAAACATTTTGGAGTAGGGGTACCATCAATTCTTTATTAAGCTTGTAGAATTCAATCAGGGAGCCATTGTCCTCCTGGGCCTTATTATTCGGCATAGCCATTATGGGCTCTGAGATCTCTTTTTCAATGAACTCCCCCTCAAGGAGCTGTCTACCGCCTCGGGCAGAGTTGGCAAGTGGAGATACTTGAGAGAGTTCTGTTCAAAGACAAGATTATTGGGTGCCTCTGAGCAGTATAAATTAATATGGAAATAAGTAAATGTTTCTACTATCTCCCCTGGGTGTGTTTTCAATCTCTCATATCATCTTCTGTCATGGAGATGGCATTACTGGCCTCTCGTTGGCATAGGTGAGCTTCCAGAGGTCTGCCCACCTTTTCCCTATATTTGTAAAGGAACCATTTCAGATGGAGCAGAGTGAGTCAGCCTGTTTTATTAAATACAAATTCAGATTGTACTTAGTTCCCTCCAGACAACGCAGAAGTCTCAATGTAGGATGCTGCATATCATTCTCTGAGAAATTGATTAGCTCAGCTTACAGTCAGGTTTGTGTGTCCCTGGCTTCTTGTTTTCATATCGCTGAGTCTCGCATAAGAGTACACCTCTAAGTAGCCTTTCCCACCGCCCACCAAACCTGAGGAGAAGGTTAATTTTCTATGCGGCATTGGATATATTTGTTTGTAGGTTTTTGTTTGTTCTCCTGTTTTCAATTATGGGAGAGATTTAATCTCCAACAGTCAGAGATAGAGGAGAGATGTCCTAGATCCATCTCATGAATTATCATGGCATTGTCAGAAATCCCCATGTTGCAGTCTCATGGGAGGGCCAGCAAGGAATGGGTGATACGGCTGAAATCTATCCTTGAGCTGGTCACATGCACACAGAAAAGTAAGGTATATTCCCTGTCTCAGGCACCATGGGTCATGTAAACCATTATCCTGTATCACATCATGCAAGATTGCCCTATCTCTGGCTTTGGTTCTGTCTAGGATTCTTGAGCGATCTAAGTAAGGGTTTAACACTCAATACTAAACTCCTATTATTACCCTAGTAATACAGAACTCTTTCAGGAGTCTGGATAAAAAGTGTGCCCTATCTTGACTGGGGACATTAACGGATTCCAGTTTCAGGATCTGGTCTAGGATTTTGAACTTCATAAAGACATAGAGACCTAACAGGTCTCTCCATGTCTTTATGATAGTAATAGGAACAGATTTCTGAAATAGAATAGCAACTCAGCACCTTCTCAGGGATGAGGAAGTCCCAGAGAGACCGGTTGTGGTGGGAGATACAGAGTAAATTAATGTGTTTCCTGTAGTTGTGCTTTGTCGGGAGTTTACAAAGCCGTGGATGTAGGTATCTTCTTCTCCTTCATGTAATGGGTAAGACTGTTGACATTGCTGGAAATAATACTGAAGCATTTGGTTAAGAACAGTGGAATTGTGAGTCGGGATGAAGTATTTCAAGTGATGGCAAGTTATAGAAAGTGATAATCTACACTAAGTTTGGAGCACAGTTGTTGTTGTAGAGCCAGGCTGGTGGGCATGTGCAGTGTACTTGGGAGGTATAGGTTCTAAAGAGCGGTTCTAGTCTAAAGGTGTATAGCTTATAAGTAACATGGCAATGTTGTGTATTTATATTGTGAAAAAGAAGTGTAAACTGCTTAACAGTGGTGAGGGTGTCTCCCAGCCCTTAGCCCTCCCAGCACACTCCACAGTCAGCATATACATTCAACAATCCAGGCTCTCCCTATATATTGTAGTTCACAAGTAAACCTCCCCACCTGGGTAATCCTATATCAGATGAGGCATAAAAAAACAGTGAAAGCAGACATGGATGGGAAGTAACCCCGAGGATCCATCATATAGAGGCGCATAGTTCCCATGAAGTATCATTGAATAGTCATTCATTCATAGAGGCATATAGCAATAACTATCAAGTGGATCTTACCAGAGAGATCACGTGAAATTAGTCCAGAGACCATACCGGGATAAATCAGACTGCTCAAGGTTTATTGAGCAAGTGCAATTTATCGTGGACCCTAGGAACAGGGTCTGCTCCATCCCATGATGCCCTCTCCTCCCATCATTTGAGCACGATGTTTAGCCTGTGATGTGCAGGAGATGCACCACTTAGGTCTTTTTGTTGAGTGGTAGGTGAGTTCCTTAAGTCTGTGGTTGGATTAGCAGTTTCCGGCAGTGAGATGTCCATGTCTGTTCAAGTCAATAGGGACAGGTATTTTTCAAGACCATTCAGTTCTTTAAACTATCTGTGTTTTCCATTGATGGTGAGTTGCATGATGGCCAATTGTTGAAGGATACAGCAGAAGTTATGTTTCCTTAAATTTGGCTGGAGTGCCTGGCATTTATTCAGCAGACTGCAGTATTGTGGGAAATGTCAGTCCACTCATAGATTTTAGCGCCTTTATTAATAAATGGTCAGTTGTGATGCCTACCTGTAGTGATTACTTGATGGGACTGTTCATGGCAAAGAAAACACATTGGTCGGGGGTACATTGTGTGTCTCCTCTGACCAAAATCCTTTGACCCTTTAGAACTCCAGCTGGGGTGTAAACATCAGGCTAAACTCAGATAGGAAGCAGTCCATATCTTTTGCCTCCATCTTCTTGAGTATTCAAGAGAATGGACATTATTTCTGTGACTGCGATCCTCAACCTCCTTCGATGTTCTGTGAAGGGCCACACTTCACCACCAACATCCTGATTGAATTCAAGGATGATTAGGTGGTCTTCCATAGTCTTCTTATTGGGGCTCTATCAAGCCGTGAGTTGAAGCAATTAAGATCAGTCCAGAGAGATTTTAGGTCACCAGCCATAGACTTGTTGCTCTTTGTGCATCAAGTCCATGGACTGTTTAACGTACCTTATTGTCTCCAGAGTGATGTCCATCATGGTTGGTGCAGTATGCTTTGACTTGCTGGATACCAAATCCAGCAGCTCCTTGCATGGGCACTGAAGAACAGCTAGCTTGCCCTTTTCCAGTACCGGAGAGTATTCTCCCAAAGAGATGTCTTCAGAAAGGAGGCATGACAGTCAGCAACGGGGCACCTGAGGGTGTAGAGACTGTACTTATGAGGGGCTGATGGGGTTTGTGTCGTCAAAAACAGCTGTTGCTGGTACTCCAGGGGCTCTGTTGGCAGTGTGTCTCCATGTCACAGGGCCCTTCTCACCCTGTTTGGACACCTCCGCCTCTCTGGCGTCGTAGTCCATTCTCGGGTACTGGCAATCTGCTCAGCAGTCACAGGCAGATACAGTGTAAGAAAAGCCCCGCTCAGGCAGCTAGTGTCAGCATTAATCAAGATGTCCCACTCTGTCGAGGTGCCACCAGAAGTTCAGTGATTGAGGTACTCATGCTACAACACCATACCCACCATGCATCTTGTAGCTGGAAGCCCAGGATCAGCAATATTCTTTGGCATGGTGCCATGTGGCCAGATGGCCTGGAAACTTTAAAAGGAGTCAGCCATCTTGGTTGCAGCCACACTCACCCCTCCACCTCTTTCATCATCAAAGAAGGGGTCTAGCAGTCCCTTACTAGTAATACATTATTCAAATGTCATTAAGTCGGAATGGAAGCAAGCGTCCTTCAATATTCCACAACTGTCACACACTGTGCCATATACCTTCATCATTTCCAAATAAGTATACCACCAAACAAAAAGCAAGATTTCCTTATGCCATTTTTCTGGCTCCCCTAATAGGGGAACGCCCCCTTTGCATACATTATGCCTGGCGCAGGCATAATGTATTGCAAAGTGTTACAGAGTGGCGCAGTGCATGCACTCTGTAAATACGGCGTGGGGATTTTGGCATCTTGTGCCACATTAACGTAAAAAATAATTACGTTAATGTGGCGCAAGGTGGCACTAGGGCATTATAAATATGCCCCTGAATATTTGTGCCTAGCCCTATAGTAAATTAGAATAAAGTGGGCAGGCTTTACTTAGAGGCAATGTGTAAGGTATTTATGTAGTACTCAAAGAAGTAATAAATTGAAAAAGCAACATAAGAAAAATCCCAAAGTAATTCATAAAAAAGTCACTTTTAGTACTTAAAATGACATAAAATGACAAAATGAAATCAGTAGAAAAAGAGTTATACATTTTAGGGTTGAAAATAGCTTGCTCATCTACGTGCGCTAAACTGGTATAAAGTCAAAAGTTAAGGACAAACATGATAAAGCGTGGGTTGGATACAAGGACAGAGATTGTCCAGGGGAAAAGTTTTACCTTTAAATGTACGCCCTTATTTACAAGAAACTGGCTCATCCTAATTGATGCACCATCTTAGTGTGCTACCCTGTGCCCCATTAACAACGCCGCGGGAGTGCATCAACATTTTGACACTAGTCCAGGAATGCTAGGAGAGCCCATTAAAAACAGCACAGTGTCATTTCAACACCTGCCCTGAGCAGACAGTAAAGAAAAATGATGTTGTGACGGAGCAGAATGGTGCAGTGGAATCTTGTAGATTTCACTGCACCATTTCTGTGACCCTTTTTTGGGGGAAGTCCTACCTTGAATACATTATTCCAGCCCCAGGTATAATGTGGCACAAAGCTTTACAAAATGGCACAAAGGTACCATTTAGTCAGTTTGTAAACGCAGCACTGTGTGGGAGACTGTTTGTGTTGCTGTAGCAAAAAAATAATTATGCTACAGCGGCTGAAGGGGATTGTAGCTGGGAGCCCAGGCCTCTTAATCTCTTGATTAGAAGTCAGAATTCCTCTGCGGGGCCAGTTAGCAGTCTGTGACCGAAGAGGACTCCACAAGGCTGAGCATCTTCTCTGCTACATCCTGCTGGATTAGATTTGCTGCCGCAGTGAAGAATGTAGCAGGAGTAACCCAAATGTTTGGTCCAGAGGTGAGGCTTCTTCATCAGAATGGCTTGGCAGTTGGCCTCGGTCCCCTACCAGTTCTCAGATCAGACAGCTGCCAAAAGTTTCCAAGACCAGGGACATATCAGGAGGAGTACACTTTCACACCAACAAAGAGCCTTGGACCTTAGAAACAGACCTTGGGGTTCAAGTCTCGATCCAGCAGAGGCCAACAGCAGGGTCAAGGGCAGGTTCAGTTGGAACTAGTCAGGTGGGAACGCAGGAAAAGGCCTTTTGGAGCTTGCTGTGTCACTGTAGCCCAAACAGGAGGTCAAACTTATGATTCTTAGTGCCATATTTATACTTTATTAGCGCCACATTTGCACCACTGTTTGACACAAAAGCAGCGCAATCTTACAAAATACAATTGTATTTTGTAAGTTTGCGTCGCTTTTGCGTCAAAAAATGATGCAAATGTGATGCTAAAAAAGTATAAATATGGGCTTTAGAGTCCACTTCTTTGTCCTAAGTACAAGAGGTAGAGCAGCTTCAGTCTTTAATGCTCTTCTTAGGTCACAAACAGCATTTCCATCCCTCGTCTGTTCTTCCACAGGCCCAGAGATGATCTGAGGTAGATCCTGGGGATGTCACATTTATGCTCAGTTGCAGCCTGTGGGTGGGGAAAACTCCTGACCACTTCATAACCAAAGGAACAACTGTTCCCAAGGGTGGTCTTAACCACTTTTACAGCACTTACTTTGTGTTTTACTGAACCCTATCCAAGTGCCCTCCTCTACATAAATCAAAAATGACAGAACCTTTCTTCCCCCAATCCAGGCTCCCTGTGCCCACCCAGAGGTGTTGCTATGGTAAACCCTCTCTTGTAGTCACTCCAAACCAGTTCTGGGAAGCCTTTCCCACCACTGAGTTTGGAGCGAAGCAGACTAGGAAGGCAAAGAGAGACAAGCCCACATGTGTGCTACATCTGCCAGCGACAGGAGAGGCAGACGTTGAAGCTCAGGAAGTGTCTGGCACAACTGCCCCCTCTGGATCAAGAAAGAAAGACACCTCTCCACAGCCAGAGCTCCACAGCTTTTGTTCACTGTCTGGGAACAATACACATACCAGAGGAGAACAACTGACAGTCAGGTGGCACTTGACACTGGCAGAAAGGTGCAATTGGCTTATGCAGGCACATGTCAACTTTATAAAAGTTTATTTTTCAAAATAGTAATAAAAAATCTGACTTGACCATTAAGGTGGGTTTCAAATTACTATTAGAATAAGTAATTGAATCATTTTCCTAGCTGCTCCCAAACCGAAGTTAAACATTATGGGGGTGATTCTAAGCTTCGGGAACCGCCAGAAGACCGTATTGCGGTCAAAAGACCGCAGCGGTCATTCTGGGTTTCCCACTGGGCTGGCGGGCGACCGCCGAAAGTCCGCCCGCCAGCCCAGCGGGAAACACCCTTCCCACGAGGACTCTGGCTCAGAATGGAGCCGGCGGAGTGGGAAGGTGCGACGGGTGCAGTTGCACCCGTCGCGAATTTCAGTGTCTGCAAGGCAGACACTGAAATTCTTTGTGGGGCCCTCTTACGGGGGCCCCTGCAGTGCCCATGCCATTGGCATGGGCACTGCAGGGGCCCCCAGGGGCCCCACGGCACCCCATACCGCCATCCTGTTCCTGGAGGGCGAACCGCCAGGAACAGGATGGCGGTATGCGGTGTCAGAATCCCCATGGCGGCGCAGCAAGCTGCACCGCCATGGCGGATTCCCATGGGCAGCGGAAAGTCGGCGGTACACCGCCGGCTTTCCGCTTCTGCCCGCGGCTGTACCGCCGCGGTCAGAATGCCCGGCAGTGCACCACCAGCCTGTTGGCGGTGCTACCGCCAACCTCCGCCCTGGCGGTATTTACCGCCAGGGTCAGAATGACCCCCTATATGTTATTATAATGTAACCCATTGTTTTTCTATGGAAGGGCAAGCCTTGCCGCAATGAAAAACTGCTTTGGAGGTTTTTACCACAAGGACTTGTAGAACATTAAATATACATGTCTATTTTTTGAATACCATGCGCCCAGCCCTTAAAGCAGGGGTGCATTATAGGCATTAAAATAGAAGCAATAAAACTGACAAAAAGTTTCTTTGCTAGGTCAAAATAGCAGTTTAAAAATACCTACACAGACTCCCGGGGTAAGCCCGGAGACAGCTGTAGAGCTGTAGACAACGGCACAGTGAGTGCTACAGCCCACTTGTAGCATTTAACCCAGGTAGTTGTACTACCATGTCCTAGGCGACTTATAAGTAAATTGTGCAACTAGGTGTATGTCAATTTACCTACATTTAGAGGGAAGAGAACAAGTACTTTACTTCCGATTAGCAGGAGATGTGTGCACAGAGTCCTAGGGCCAAGAAAACGAGTTCAGCATAGGATGACAAAAAGTCTAGGGGATAACCATGCAAATGATGGTCCTCACCAACACTCTCCTAATGCTGCTATCATGCTCTCACAGATACTCTTAGCAAGCTATCCCAAAACTGTGGATAATGCTGTCTGAATGCTCTCCCAGCACTATGAAAATACTGCCAGTGTGGTCTGTTGAAATGCCCTGCACTTGCTCTTTTATACCTATAACGATGATGTAAGTGTGCTCCAAGAATTGGGAAAATGTAGTAGGCATGCACTCTCAGCTATGCTCTGGGCATACCATGACTGTGAAAATTTAGCTGGAACGCTGCCATAGAACTTAAGGGGGATTAATACTGACAATTCTGTGCCAATGCCCTCCCAGAACAGTGGGAATACCCCTCATATGCTCCATGGTCTCTGAGAACTGCGTATATGCTTTGTCCGTAAGGCTGTGATGGCTGGAGAAAACTGTGGGTGGGAGGGGGTTAGTTAGGGAATGTAAAAAAGAAATCTCTTCTCTAAGTAATAGGATTGAAGAACCTAACTGTCCACCACCATGCTCCACTACTTCCACGCTGGCCTCCTTAACAGGACTTACCATTGTTCCATATCAAGGTTTGTGAGGATATCAATTTCCCAAATCTGTAGGCAAGTACTGTATTTTTTCTGTGCAACTCTTATTTTCCAGCCACAACTCGCATCCTTTCAGTGGGTAAAAAGAATTAGTGAAAATGGCATACAGCTCTTCTTGATCTTGTTCGCATGCATGAAAAACTTCTTGTAGTGTAGAGACTCAGAACCCCACTTTGTGGGGGCTCCTCTGCTGCGCGCCCATCCACACTCTCTCATCCATCACTTTCGAGGATCAATTTGTAATCATAAACACATTTAAGCCTGGTAGTCGGGGATGCCTTCTTATTTTGAAGACGTCTGTCATCTAGTAAATAAACATGAGTCTATTATTTCTTAATGCGTGTATTAACTGCTCTAAGGAGAGGCCACATCTCGAGTGTTTTCAAAGTGGGCAGCACTTAGGAAATGAGTCACATTTCTCCATGACTTATTCAAGTAATCCTGAACATAAGAAATCCATAAATATGCATTCAAGGCTGCTCCAACATATGTAATGTAATATTTTCCTCAAAAGAAAGCGCCATTGTGGATCTGAGCTGAAGCAATGCACCTTTTATCCTGTGCAAATTACAGACCTGTTTAAATCACAGATCTAGCATAATATATTCGTGAGCTTTCAATTCCTAGCCTCTTTTCAATTTTGAGAAGAATTAGCAATTAAGCATGTGTGGTAAAATAGTAGTATGTTTTATTAATGGTTCCTATTACATGTTAAATGGAGTGGTATATCAAGTGGGATACTGCTGTACCCAAAACCATGGCTGGTGTTTCACATTTTGCAACGGAAACTCTTGTATGATTTTCCCTGTTGCACGGTTAGTTTCTAGGGGTCTGATTTACAGTTTTGCGAACAAGTCACTTTGTCACAAATGTGATGGAAATCCTGCACATCATGTTACAAGTGTGTTATACCCAGTAAAACTTATAATACGATAGATGGGTTACCCCACCACGGATAACCTTTAAATCGGGTCCTTTTTCACATACAATCTACAGTATGAGAGCTATTGACATGAGGTTACAGTTGTTTTGTAGTAATATGAACACACTATACATTATAAGGGTGTTCCAAAGCATTCTTATAAGCCTTTGTTTGTATTGGCATTATATGTACACACACACATATATATTCCAAATGGTCTTGGATTTGCTAGTGAAAAGTAGTTTTGCAGAAAATGAAAATGAGAATTTATCACTAGCTTGAAGCATCACGTTATTAAAGATGAATGCCTTCCTGCAAGCTTTATGATGATATGTAGATCTTTCTCTCTAAATATAGGTGCAGCCATCTTACGCCTGTCAGTATGTCTGTAAAGTTGCTATACTGATGGAGTTGAACTGACAAATGTTCTGTCTGTAGAATTCTAAGTTAATGCATGCAGCTGAGAGAGCAATTTGTCAAAATGGATGTGCTAACCAGACACTTATAATGAACCAGGCATTTCATAAACGGACTTTACAATTGCACATATAATTCACAAACCATAATTATATTTGTGGCATACTTTAATCATTCTTAAATTGATTGGAATAAGGAAGCGGATCCAAAATACAGCAGCTAATTGTCTTCCAAGTTTATAAAATCAATGAAAACATTGTACATCTTATATTAACAATGAGCTTATGGCCCTTGTTAGACCTGGCATTCTTGGTGTGGTATTTTCTCAGACTTTTTGCCTTCACTCCTCTAATTTGTGAGGAGTTCTTTATTGGTGGTTTTAGGACTCTGTGCACTTTCCCCCTGCTAACCAGTGCCAAGGTGCTTTGGCTATCTACCTTATGCAAGATAACATTTGTATACACCCAAGTAGCATAATACATTTTTTGAAAGTTCCTAGTATATGGTTCTATGGGTACCTAGGACCTGACAATTAACTACTACAAATACACTGTATCCCCCATGTTGCCACCCACAAAGGTAGCACTGGAAAACATGTCTCAGGATTGCCACTGCAGCCTACAGTGCGGTTTTAAATTTCCATTTCGACTTGGCAAAAACAAAAGTTTTGCAGGCCCAAAACTTCCTTTTTAAAACTTATAAGTCATACCTAAGGCAGGCCCTGGAGGCGAAAAGCACAGAATACATGATATTTAAAAGGTGGCACATGTGTATTTATGTTTTATATTTCCTGATATTCAAAAAGCCTAATGTCGTTTTTAAAAATAGCAAGGCTATCTCTCCCATAGACTAACTACCTTATTGCACTTAATAAGTTATACATTCTCTTAGGGAATAGTCAGTGAAATATTTCTTCCATTAAATTGAATTGTAATTTAAAATCATCTTTAATTTGGATTTTAAGTTACTATTTGAAAATGCCACTTTGCTTTAAGAAAGTTAGTATTTTTCTGCCTAAGCTAAATGTGCTGTGCCTTTCTGCCAGTGTCCAGGGTCACATGGCTGTGAATGGCTCTCGTGTGGTGTCTTCCCTGCCAATGATAAGTGCAGGTCTCACCTACGCCTGCCTTATTTTGCACCCCTATGCATAACAGAGGCAAAACAAGGTTAGATAAAGGAGGCATTACTCACCCACAAGCTGGCACTGACTATAAGAATGGCACCCTCAGAACCTCCCATCAGAAAATCTCTGAACCTGTGAAAGACTTAGATGAAGTACTGTTTTTCTGTTTGAAGAATGAAGGTTGTAAAACTGGACCTATTTGCCTTGAACCCGGGATCCTCAGAAGTGACTTCAGTGGTCAGTTGGTTGACCTGCTGTTTGTTCGTTCGCTGTTGACAAGCCTCTGTTAAAAGTATTTTTATGGTATCAACATATTTGTGTCAGAACACTTGAAATTTATATTCACACTATCAACAGAAAAAATAGGAGTATAATTATGTCCGGTCTCTAGGACAGGAGTGAACATTTTAAAAGAGGTCATGGACTCCTGACTGGCATCAGAGTGTAGTCCTCCTGCTTCAAAACTGAACTCCAAGTGAAACTTTAGACATTTGGGGCTCCTTGTGACCTTCATGTGAGCAACAATTGCAACATCTCTTGCCAACAAGCAGTTCTGATTGTGACCTGCTCTTTGTGCCAAACAGTGACCACCCATGTCTCCTGCCAACCGGAAGCTTCAGTGACGTCCTGATCCTTATGTTGATCACAAGCTCAATACAGCCTCTGCTAACATAAGGCTTGAGACTGGGCTCCTCAAAGGGACTTGCAGTCAGAGATGGTAATCTGGTCACCCGACAGACCTGATCTCTGTATCTGACCTGTGATCTATCCCGGTTGGTCTGACGTGGTGACTTTGACCCAGTGTGGCCAGATACCTGCGTGTGGCTCTTTATGCTTTTTAACTCTATTCTTACCTGAAACATAACAAATGTGTCATTTCTATGTCCATTTATTTGTTAAATGTACTCTTTATTTATAAATCCAAATTGATGTGGAATTATACGTGTTCTATTTTCACTTTATTAAAGATTGACCACTGCATAAATACTTTACTCGTTTTCTCTAAATGAAGCCTAACTATTTTTCTGCCAAGCTGCCAGATGGTTACGCACAGGTCTATGTAGTGACTTTTACGGTTCACTCTGACAGGGATCGCGCTTATTGCTTGAGTGCAGCTCTGATTCCTAAACTGAACTAGAAATCCAAATTCACACACTCCTGGTTAAGATAAATGTTATTAAACTACTTGCATGTACCCAGAAAACTTGATGAACCACTTGAACTTGATGATCCACTTTATCGTTACGTATGGCAAATAACGAAATCTAGTTTTTAAAATGTTTATTTTGTAAGACATTGAGTTGAAACTAAAAGACACATGAGTTCCTTTAAGTCAACAATGAACAATTCCGCAATAATAAATAGTAAGACAATTTAAAACTGCTGATAAAGTTTTTACAATTGCTAGAGTGTTTTCTCATCTGTAAGCTTCCACCTAGATATGTCTAAACCAGAAAATGAAAGGGACATGGGGCTGTGGCAATACGATCTGTGAGTGTGATTTCTTAACCTGCTCCGTGCTATGTTCTCTACCTGCAAAAACATATCCCAAGTGTGTTTGCTAATGTTTTGGAATGTTCTCCTGGCACTTGGACTGATGCTGCTCCGGCAAAGTGGAGCCATAATCCCCTTTTTTACATTGGTTTTCTGCATTGAGATGCGCTCTTGTGTTTTTTGCAGTGCTGCACAGTTTTAAAAGTATACCAAAAGTTCCTATACTGATTTTAGAGCAAACAAATAAGTTTGTTACTTTAAATTCAGGTTTTGTATTGGGAATTTCTTTATTTTATTTCTAAATTCCATTTTTGGGAAAAATGCTTTGCACTTTTTTTCTTGGTGAAGATGGAACCTACCTAACAACCCTGGTTGACCTTACAGTGGGTTAGATGTTGGTCATTTATAGGGAAAGGGACCTGAAGTTGAGCCACAAGACAAAGAGGGATGACTTAGTCTGAGTTTATATCACGTGTTTGCATTAAACTCACTGGGCCTGATCTACAACGTATTGGCGCAGAGCAGCACTGCAAACCCTCTTGCTGCACTGACCTGTGTCAAAACTAAAGGGCAGACATGCACCGTCTCTAAAAGATACAGTACATTCCTGTCCTTTTCCCAAAAACAATTGCAGCCATGCACCAACGTGCAAGAGTGCCCTTGCAATGCTACAAGGGTGCCTGCATTGCAAGGATGATTGTATTTGTTCAGAAAGGGACACCTTCCTACCCAAAAACAATCACAAGATGTGTGTCCCTCTCTTTATGTGTGCTGCAAAATGCAGCACACATAGAAAGATTTAAAAATGGGGAGACATAAAGATATGTCTCCCTGTTGCACCACCCTTACTCCGACCCTGGGGTGGCATAGGCTTTTGACGCATTCCCAGGTTTACAAAACCTTGAAAATCTGGGAATGCATCACAATCCATGGGTGTT